>NC_060138.1:542652396-542964340 GCF_021461385.2 Schistocerca piceifrons | reverse complement strand
CCCCACCTGGTTAGTCATCTGCGCAAGATTACGTAGTGTTTCGTTGTCTAATATAAATTAGCAGTTTAAGATTTTGCAGCGCCTTTAGTGATCGCTCAAAAGTACACTTAATCTGCAATGCGAAGCGTTCTAGAATCTGTGGTACTATGGAGACGCTATGGTAAAAATTCGCTGTGCTCTATTAATTTGTTTCACAAGATTTGGTAGCAGCGGAAACTTATTTTTACGTCTGCAAGACAATCATGACCACACACTCCGGACTATTTCTTAAACCGAAGAATATCATGGAATTCTATTAAAAGAAAAGGGTAAAATTTGGGTGATACAGCTTTAAAGCTTATTCGTAAGGAACAAGTAGCATGGCTGCGTGCCGACATGCGTAGGGCCTTGATCTGCCTCCGTAAACTTTCCGTTATTGATGATATTAACATCGGATCTCCAGTCGGAACGTAACGTCATCTTTACTTTTTTTTTTTTTTTTTTTTTAACATTTCGGCGATCCACCTGGCCGCCATGTTCAGGTGAGTAAGCCGTCCCATTAACTCTCTGGAACACTTTTTTTTCCTTTATTGTATTTTCAATTCCTCATCCGGGCGGGGAAATCAAACACGCAGTGGCGGCTCCTTTATATGCCGCCTGTAGCTCTACCGTGCTCATTTCAGTCTTCTCTTCTTTCTTCTGCCCTCTAGCGCAAAGATGACGTTATGTTCCAGATGGAGACCCAATATGAATATCAGCGTAGAGACTTATCATACTGTATGTCTGCTCTGTAGTATTCTTAGTCTTTGCAGTCCCTCTTATCTAACTTCAACGCTTACACTACTTTGTGAACTATGCAGCGGAAATACTCGTTCTCAACAAAGGAAAATCCTGCTGTACCATCACACCACACTACCATGTTCTCTAAGTCATCTTCTGTATCACGAACCCGACTTTGGAACAATCTTCTTCAGAAGTTAGAGGAATTAAATTCCTTCCAAACTTGAAAAGACATTTAATGGCCCACCTATCACAGTCGTCGTCTCTCCTGTGTACTAGCCTGCACCTCACTCTCGTCAATCCCAACCACTTTCCCCTACTCCATGTTGGCAGAGTTCTTTATTTAAATTCTGTGCTTTCCTAACCGTCATTACAGTCTTCTTTCATCATCCCTTCCGCTTTATAATACTAAACATGTATTCAGATGTGCTATATTGATCTATATCATTCTTAATCCCATTTTCTATTACTATAATTATTGTTATTAGTGTGAAATACTCTTTTCATTATTATTATTGTCAATTATTAGTGCAAATTGCAACGGCCTTGCCGCAGTGCCTACACCGGTTCCCGTGACATCACCGAAGTTAAGCGCTGTCGGGCGTGGTCGGCACTTGGATAGGTTACCATCCAGGCCGCCAGGCGCTGTTGCCATTTTTCGGGGTGCACTCAGCCTCGTGATGCCAATTGAGGAGCTACTCGATGGAATAGTAGCGGCTTCGGTCAAGAATACCATCATAACGATCGGGAGAGCGGTGTGCTGACCCCACGCCCCTCCTATACGCATCCTCCTCTGAAGATGACACGGCGGTCGGATGGTCCCGATGGGTCACTTGTGGCCTGTAGACGGAGTGGTTATTAGTGTAAATTATTGTTATTTTATTATTATTAATATTATTATTATTCTTGTGAATGTCTTAATATGTGGTGTTCCTGGAAAGTTGTAAGAGAGGGCATTAAGGCCCTAATCTGGTCAGACTACATTAGAAATAAATAAACAAATTGGAAAATAAAAATTTTCACTGAGGTAAGTCGTTTCTTTCTGTTCCATTCCGATTACAACCCTCGTATAATAAACTTTGCTACCTGCCATATAGGAAATAGCGATTCGCAGGGTACAGCGTTACACGTATACAGATGTAGAGATTTTGGAATGATAAAGTCTGCATCCAATTATGATAATGACACCTTCGCGCAAACTGATAAGGAACAGACACTGATAACTCGACTCTCAACTTCTCCCAGATACTGGAGTCAACAATATCTTCCATCACCTGGAACTGAACCGGGAACCCCAGAGCAGTGAGCCACCGCAAAACCGCGAACCGCCTACCACAGCACGCGGCAGCCGTCGTATCCAATGAGTGGCTCCCACAGGACCTGCCGAGGAGGATAATCCCACAAACGCGAGCGCAGGCAGGCGGCATTCCTCGGCTCGCTCAGTTTTCACAAGAGACGCGCTTGCGAGCTCTCGAGGCACTCTGTTTACACCGCGTCAGGGAGGAACAGTTGAAGGTAGCGCAAACAGGAAGCGCGTGGCGTCTCCGTTCCCACAGCGCTAGCCGGCCGGCACAAGAGCCCCCAGTCATCGTTTACATATGGATGCAGTGCGCTAACCCAAGCGGCCAACCACCTCTCCGCCGCCACTCCACTACCCAAACAGAGAGCTGGTGTTTTCTCGCAGCTCCTTTCCGCACTAGCAAAAAGCTACACTCGTCAAAAAATAAGCATACACCGTCCGGTAAGTTTACTATGAATGGTAATACTGGAAATGGTACGTTCTTGCCTTCCTCTCACAGAATGAGCAAACTTTGGTAGGCCTTTCAAAACATTTCGCAAGAGATTGCCTATCATTGTAGGATTTTATAAGACTACATTTCCTCCAGCAATGAATAAGCTGTTGTTGTTGTTATCCGTCCTAAAACTAGTTAGATACAGCTCTTCGTTCAAATGGCCCTGAGCACTATGGGACTAAACTTCTAAGGTCATCAGTCCCCTAGAACTTAGAACTACTTAAACCTAACTAACCTAAGGACATCACACACGTCCATGCCCAAAGCAGGATTCGAACCTGCGACCGTAGCGGTCGCGCCGTTCGAGACTATAGTGCCTAGAACCGCTCGGCCACCCCGGACGGCGATACAGCTCTCTCCAAGCTAGTCTGTCCTCTGCTACTCTCTTCTACAGTATAAATCCATTTGAAGCTACTTACTTCAAAGAGTATTCAAGATTTAATATTAATCTCCCTCTACAGATTTTTACCGCCCACCCCCATCGCGCGCGCGCGCGCGCGCGCACACACACACACACACACACACACACACACACACGCGGAAGCTAGAAAATGGAGTCTCAATTATGATCTGTCTCAGGGATCACAGACTCCATGAAAACCCAGTATACAAATGACTTCGCGTTAGTCTTTCAGAGTAAAGATCTTATGCACTGTGAGAATGTGCTGACTTGAGTTCTGACGAAATTGAATGATTACTTCCATAAATTGTGCCGGCCGCTGTGACCGAGCGGTTCTTGGTACTTCAGTCCGGAATCGCGCTGCTGCTGCGGTCGCACGTTCGAATCCTGCCTCGAGCATGGATGTGAGTGATGCCCTTAGGTCACTTAGGTTTAAGTAGTTCTAAGGCTAGGGGACTGATGACCTCAGATGTCAAGTCCCATAGTGCTTAGAGCCATTTGAACCATCTCTCTTTGTTTGGCTACGAAAATTCGGACAAAACCTCATTATGTAATTTGTAGGGGGTCTTGTTTTCGCTCTGCTCACGCGTTTGACGGAACAGAGTGTTAATCATACGATAAATTACTCCTTTCTGCATGCTGTCATTTTCAAAAATTGGCGTTTCGATATGTTGGACCGTTTGTGACGTACGACGACTCGATTCCCGAAGCGCAGGAAAGAATTCGGACGCCCCATGAGCGACCCGTCCTCGTATATAACAAACAATATCTCAAGAATGAAAAGAGACATAATTCCGCTGTCAACTTTAAATACAATTTGGAGAAATAATATATGGCCGAAAATGAACTATACGGAAAGTCTATTCAATGTGATTTTACCACTGCAAACTCTTAACAATTTCGTCCAGCCATGTACTCAGTTTCATGCAGCAGAGTAACTACGACGAATAACGAAAATAAATTCAAACCTTTATAGAGCAAAGATATCAAATTTTTTCACAGAATAGTTTTCTTAAAATCGTATGATAAGTATTTTATAGCTGCCGGTGCGTCCGTTCCACTACTTTGCAGAGAAGACCCGTTGCGGTCGCTCTCACTGTCGCGAATGCTGCAGCGACCTAGTAGATAGTGTCGGAAGTCCCATGCGGCTTTTCGCGGATGATGCTGTAGTATACAGAGACGTTGCACCATTAGAAAATTGTAGTGAAATGCAGGAAGATCTGCAGCGGATAGGCACTTGGTGCAGGGAGTGGCAACTGACCGTTAACATAGACAAATGTAATGTATTGCGAATACATAGAAAGAAGGATCCTTTATTGTATGATTATATGATAGCGGAACAAACACTGGTAGCAGTTACTTCTGTAAAATATCTGGGAGTATGCGTGCGGAACGATTTGAAGTGGAATGATCATATAAAATTAATTGTTGGTAAGGCGGGTACCAGGTTGAGATTCATTGGGAGAGTCCTTAGAAAATGTAGTCCAGCAACAAAGGAGGTGGTTTACAAAACACTCGTTCAATCTATACTTGAGTGTTGCTCATCAGTGTGGGATCCGTACAAGGTCGGGTTGAATGAGGCGATAGAGAAGATCCAAAGAAGAGCGGCGCGTTTCGTCACAGGGTTATTTGGTAAGCGTGATAGCGTTACGGAGATGTTTAGCAAACTCAAGTGGCAGAGTCTGCAAGAGAGGCGCTCTGCATCGCGGTGTAGCTTGCTGTCCAGATTTCGAGAGGGTGCGTTTCTGGATGAGGTATCGAATATATTGCTTCCCCCTACTTATACCTCCCGAGGAGATCACGAGCGTAAAAATAGAGAGATACGGGCGCGCACGGAGGCTTTCCGGCAGTCGTTCTTCCCGCGAACCATACGCGACTGGAACAGGAAAGGGAGGTAACGACAGTGGCACGTAAAGTGCCCTCCGCCACACATCGTTGGGTGGCTTGCGGAGTATAAACGTAGATGTAGAAAAAATTCAAACACGTTTCAATTCAAAAGTCGCTAGTTGTAGCGGAGGGCAGGCAGCGCCACGGACGTGGCCAAGCTATGCCACTTCCGTATCAGTACCTGCGGTGGCGTTTCGTCGTCTGAAGCTGTCGCGCGCTGTCGGTCGCTTTCGTCGTTTACGTAGGAGGCGGCCTTTAGCTGCGGGCTGCTGCTCCACAGACTCCAGCCGCCACCCGCCCGGCTATCGCAGAGTCGTTCACCCGCCACGGTGGCCCGGGGCGCACGCCGCGAGATAGTGCTACAGTGTTTTGTCTACGCGCCAGGTGCTAATAAGAAACAGAGCGCAGGGGTCAGCGAACCGCGCAAAGCAGTCGCCCGCTACTTCTGCAGCTCCCACCCACTGCTCCGACCAGACGGCCGCACTGTGCGTAAGCATCTGTGCCAGACACAGCCTCGTGGCGTCCCACCGCCTTTTGATGGCAACTGGGGCTGCAAAAACGATTCTCGCTTTCGAACGAGCTCGCGATATCGTAGTACGCTGCAGTTTCGAATGCTGCTCGAACAATCGCGTGACATGTGACTCACGCGGCGCAAAAACAAGTGATCGCGAGAATCTAAACAATTACCCCTGCGTTCCGAGCTGCAGTTTTGGCTCATGTGACAAATGACACCTCACAGCATTATCAGCGATTGGTCAAAGTGACTCACGACTATGGGGCGGCGCTGTATTCGGAGGTAATCCGAGTTGAATCTTGGGGGTGGATGAAATTTTCGCTGCCGGTATTTGACCGGCAAGAGGAAGACAGGAGGTGGCGTAAGGTTTCTGATCACCATTCTTTGTGCCAATGTTCTGGATTAAATTACAATTCATCCTATCCCTTCCCTTCTCTCACCATCTCCAAAAGGAACGTCACCCGACACACACAGACACACACACACACACACACACACACACACACACACACACACACACACACACATACCATCAGAGTCACAGAAAACTTAACAGATACACTTACATACGCAGCTCTCATACTTAACGATGAAAAGGTGCCTGCGTGAGCGGAGCATAGGGAAAACTTTTCCAAGTAGGCGGCTGAATCTGCACTTCGGGATCTCCCAGCTATTCACGCCATACAACTTTGCTTTTTACTTTTGCAAGTATTGTTCTGCATTCTACATGAATAAACAGCTACAAAGAATATGAGCCTCTTGAGGTTAATATAATTATAAAGCCGGCCGGAGTGGCCGTACGCTTCTAGGCAGTACAGTCTGGAGCCGAGCGACCGCTACGGTCGCAGGTTCGAATCCTGCCTCGGGAATGGATGTGTGTGATGTCCTTAGGTTAGTTAGGTTTAATTAGTTCTAAGTTCTAGGCGACTGATGACCCCAGAAGTTAAGTCGCATAGCGCCCAGAGCCATTTGAACCGCTTTGAACCATAATTATAAAAATAATTATATATTACTGTATATACTTTTGAAATAGAGTTTCGTAAAAATGACTGTACATTAGGCATCGTCATAATAATAAACATTTCGTATTTTCTTTCATACGACGCTTTTAATTGTGAAAAATTGAGTTTGCTTCCCAAAAATTATAATAGTTCTGGATTTAAGTGATAAAAAACGCTATGAGAAATTTCGTAACCAGAATATTGTAAAGATTGAAACATATGCCATTTATGCCCCAATATAAAAAATAGAATTTATAGGACTTCTTTAAAAAAACAAAATAAAAATAAAGTTCCAAAGTATTGCAGAATAAATAAATAAATAAATGGTTCCATATATTGTACTTATCCCACAGACTCGCCTCTTTAATTACAGACTTGCAGCTCTAGGTAAAACTCAGCTGAAAAAGAGAGTGGGATCGCAAAGTTCGTAATACAGGCTTAGTATCGTAATCTACTATTGATCAAAGATCCCGTAATTCTGATTCGTTAAAACTCCCACCTCTCAAAATATTCGACACTTCTTTTTAAAACCCAATATACGTGTATTTCTGAAATATAATCATTACTATAATCACAGGAATTCTTTCTTTTTGTCCCATTCATTTTGAATCACCCTGTATTTGTAATAGCTAGCAAGCGAACTAGCAGCTACCGGCGGGCGACATCTACGTGGAGCCCGATGGCAGCGGACAGGCTGCGAGTTAGGTGTCTATTGGGAATCAATAAGGCCCATCAACGCGTCCATTTGGAGCCGAACCGGTTACACTCGGCGTGTAATGACTTAACATGAGTGTGCACTTTGTACGGGCGCCTACAGCGGCCAAGTTACCTCGGAAGCCGCGCCGAGCAGGCATCCATGAACCAAGCCCGGCAGAAGGGCGGCCCCGGCTCCTGATAACGCAGCACGCGGGCAGAAACGTACTCTGCTCCTATTCTTGCTTCCCACGCCACCTAATGAGAGTGCACCGCGGGGAAAAGTCGCCGGCTGCACACTTTCTGCGCACATCCAGCCGAGGAAACTGTGCCGTCCTATTCCGGCTTAATCTGGGAACCGCTAATTACCCCGGTAGACTTTCAACTGCACTTCTGCGAGGCACTCTGCACTTCGCCACAGGAGGAGAGGGGGTTGGGGCTGTCGTGGGAGTATGAACCCCGCCCGAAACAAATATTTCACTAAAACCGTTTACACACTGCCGGAAAAAAGTGCTACGCCCTCGAGGACATCGAAATACGTGTCCAAGGAATAGAAAAGCAACTGAAATCACTCAACAGAGGAAAGTCCACTGGACATGACGGGATACCAATTCGATTCTACACAGAGTAAGCGAAAGAACTTGCCCCCCTTCTAACAGCCGTGTACCGCAAGTCTCTAGAGGAACGAAAGGTTCCAAATGATTGGAAAAGAGCACAGGTAGTTCTAGTTTTCAAGAAGGGTCGTCGAGCAGATGCGCAAAACTATAGACCTATATTTCTGACGTCGATCTGTTGTAGAATTTTAGAACAAGTTTTTTGCTCGCGTATCATGTCATTTCTGGAAACCCAGAATCTACTCTGTAGGAATCAACATGGATTCCGGAAACAGCGATCGTGTGAGACCCAACTCGCTTTATTTGTTCATGAGACCCAGAAAATATTAGATACAGGCTCCCAGGTAGATGCCATTTTCCTTGACTTCCGGAAGGCGTTCGATACAGTTCTGCACTGTCGCCTGATAAAGTAAGAGCCTACGGAATATCAGACCACCTGCGTGGCTGGATTGAAGAGTTTTTAGCAAACAGAACACAGCACGTTGTTCTCAATGGAGAGACGTCTACAGACGTTATAGTAACCTCTGGCGTGCCACAGGGGAGTGTTATGGAACCATTGCTTTTCACAATATATATAAATGACCTAGTAGATAGTCTCGGAAGTTCCATGCGCCTTTACTTGGATGATGCAGTAGTATACAGAGAAGTTGCAGCATTAGAAAATTGTAGCGAAATGCAGGAAGATCTGCAGCGGATAGGCACTTGGTGCAGGGAGTGGCAACTGACCCTTAACATAGACAAATGTAATGTATTGCAAATACATAGAAAGAAGGATCCTTTATTGCATGATTATATGATAGCGGAACAAACACTGGTAGCAGTTACTTCTGTAAAATATCTGGGAGTATGCGTGCGGAACGATTTGAAGTGGAATGATCATATAAAATTAATTGTTGGTAAGGCGGGTACCAGGTTGAGATTCATTGGGAGAGTCCTTAGAAAATGCAGTCCATCAACAAAGGAGGTGGCTTACGAAACACTCGTTCGACCTATACTTGAGTATTGGTCATCAGTGTGGGATCCGTACCAGATCGGGTTCACGGAGGAGATAGAGAAGATCCAAAGAAGAGCGGTGCGTTTCGTCACAGGGTTATTTGGTAAGCGTGATAGCGTTACGGAGATGTTTAGCAAACTCAAGTGGCAGACTCTGCAAGAGAGGTGCTCTTCATAGTGGTGTAGCTTGCTGTCCAGGTTTCGAGAGGGTGCGTTTCTGGATGAGGTATCGAATATATTGCTTCCTCTTACTTATACCTCCGGAGGAGATCACGAATGTGGAATTAGAAAGATTCGAGCGCGCACGGAGGCTTTCCGGCAGTCGTTCTTCCCAGGAACCATACGCGACTGGAACAGGAAAGGGAGGTAATGACAGTGGCACGTAAAGTGCCCTCCGCCACACACCGTTGGGTGGCTTGCGGAGTATAAATGTAGATGTAGATGAAGACAAAGTGGTTTTATTGATTAGTGTGGTGACACGTACTTCATCATTGTAGGAGTAGTTTGGTTACAAATCCATACCAAATGAAACACACATGTCACAGTAAAGGGTATCCAACTGTCGCATCAATACATAGTTTAGCCTCTGCTGGCGGCAACGCATGCATGTATTCTCTTGTGCAAACGATCGTATAGCTGCAGGAGATTGCCTCAAGCTTCGTCCGCCCCGAGGAAGAGTAAGTTCTCGCATCATCGAGTCCCGTATGCGTTCATTTGGCAACAGATTTGGTGATCTTGCTGGCCAGGACAGTTGTAAACCACGAAGAGCCAGTCACGACACAGAAGCCGTATGTGGACATGCAATGTCTTGTTGAAAGAGCGCATCACATTCATGTCAAAACAAGGCAGTAGCACTGGTATAAAAGCCTGTGCAATGTAGCAGTCACTGGTTACCTTAATCTGAGGGAACACCAGGTGATGCGGCAAGTTGCAACCGAAGACTCCCCATCCCTCTCCCCCCACCCCCAGCCGCTACCACGGAGGTTGGGGTGAGACCTGTCTGTCAAGGGTGAATGCACTCTGGAATAGGCCGCTCCCATCAGGTCTAAGCCGTACACGTGTACGTCCATCACTCGAATGCATACAGAAGCTACCCTCATCACTGAGAACAACAGAGCACCATTCCACTCTCCAGTGAACTCTTTGATGACAACAGAGTAAGTATGCTTAGTGGAGTCGTGGCGTCAGTGGTAGCGTCGACAGGGGAACATCAGGAATACGTATTCGTCGGCGGAGCATGGTGTTACCCTGAAATGAATGTTGCAAACACTGGTCACTTCTTACCTCAGCACAGTTACTGCCTGAAGTGTCAAAATAAACGGCACACCACAGCCCTCAAGAGCGCCACCTGATCGTCCGATGACCGTTACAAATAAATCACTAACACTACAACCCCTGAGTATGAACATCTTATACCCTGGTAGAACTGAATACAGTCCTTGAGGATGTTGCAACCTTTTCATCTCGGCAATGTATTTTTACATACGGGATGATCAAAATAAAAGTGGCCCGGAAAATATTTACAATAAAACTGACGCTGGATTGACGCTCGTTAATGAACATCAAAGAAAATGCTGGAAATGGTTATCACTTACGTCGATGCAGCTGTGTGATCGATTTACCAAATTGTAGCTCTTCCACACTGTGAGTGTTATTTGAGTACCCCTGACCCTTCATCTTGCCCCACGCATAAAACTGACAGGGAGAGAGATCAGGCGATCAAGGTGGCCAGAAGGTTGCTCTGCATCTACTGATTGTCCTCTCCTGACCGAACGCCTCATGCACTCGTGACAAGGTAGCCAAGGTGGTGTGTGCTCCGTCTTGATGAAAATATCCCAACAGTCGTTTATCTTCGCAGATTTGAGTCACATATCAATTAAACAGTTCCTGGACACACCAGTCAGAGGCAAGAGTTTAGTGAAAGAATAGTGTTACGACGTGTACACCAGACATTCCGCACCAAGCACCGAAACTGATATTTTCTAAAGACCCTTCAAAGTAACGCTGTGGATATTATCGTGAACTTTGTGGAGTTCACATACTCTGACAGGCTGAATAAGGTCTCATCTGAAGATATACAGAACTAAGGATACAAAATCCTTGATTCCCCTTCAATCACAGACCAGGGACAGAACTCAACATGTGAAAGTTGTCCGTACGCTTTAACTCATGCACAACAGTAAATCTGTAAGGATATGGATGCAAGTCGTTTTTGACAATGTTTCTAACCAATGATCTCTCAATGCCCACTTGCACAGGAAAACGCCGTTGAGATTTCGTCGGACTTTGTTCCACGCTTTCGTTTCGAGCGATGTTGTTCTGGTATCCGAACTCTTTTCGCATATTTACGGCTGCTATTCGCTGCAGAGCCAGCTGTACGCCATTTTTCTACTAACTTTTCCACAGCCAAAACTGTTCTGCCATTAGCTGTTGCGCAAACAGTTGCGCTCACGTTTTTCACAAATTGTGCTTCGCGTAACACTCTACAATGATGCGTGCTGTTTTACTGTAAGAACCGTTCTGTGTTGCTTTCAACTGGTCGCTAAAGTCGTCTGCTCCTCTCACTCACTCAAAAGTAATGACATACCGAAGTAGTTGGGACAGAGCGCGCGGGACAGGTGCAAGGGTTGGTTGGTTGGTTGGGGGAAGGAGACCAGACAGCGAGGTCATCGGTCTCATCGGATTAGGGAAGGACGGGGGAGGAAGTCGGCCGTGCCCTTTGAAAGGAACCATCCCAGCATTTGCCTGGAGCGATTTAGGGAAATCACGGAAAACCTAAATCAGGATGGCCGGACGCGGGATTGAACCGTCGTCCACCCGAATGCGAGTCCAGTGTCTAACCACTGCGCCACCTCGCTCGGTCACAGGTGCATGGGCAGACGTTTGACAGCAGCCGACTAGTCCATCGAAATCACAGTTGCCAACATTTTCTGTGATGGGCAGTTCTCCTGTTCATTAACAAGGATCTGTTCCGCGCCGGTCATATGAAGATTTTCCGGGCCAGTTTAATTTTTCCCAGCCTGCATATCCATTTCCAAATTTCTCGAGTAACTTTCGGAGAATTAAGAAGCGTCAAAAAAACGAGTCTCTGAAATGGCAAGGATTGTGGAAAATTACAAGCGTAGCTGAAAACAGTATACTTTTCAGGCGCTAGGCTAGGTAGATAATCTTGAAGCCTGGCCACTACAAAGAAGATATCAGTCACACAAAGGCGCCAGGCCACAAGCTGACCATTCCTGCTGTCAAAAATAAAACAACAAATAATACACAGTTCGTGAGTCCACTGATTAGAACCGTTGAGGAACAGTACGGTGGTAAAGGTAAGACAGGAAGAGAAAGGCCCGACTCAAAGAAAAAAAAAATTAACAGAGAGATTGACATTGGCGAACATAGGCCGAAACGACTGAAAGAAATAGCATTGCAACCGCTCCCTCCCCCATTTTTTCCCGAAGACTATGCTGCCATCTCTCGGGGAGTAAGGTACATTTGTATAAAAAATTCATAAGTAGTTTTAAAATTAATATATTATTTTCAGCCGGCGGGTGTGGCCGAGCGGTTCTAGGCGCTACAGTCTGGAACCGCGCGACCGCTACGGCCGCAGGTTCGAATCCTGCCTCGGGCATGGATGTGTGTGATGTCCTTAGGTTAGTTAGGTTTAAGTAGTTCTAAGTTCTAGGGGACTGATGACCACAACAGTTAAGTCCCATAGTGCTCAGAGCCATTTGAACCATTATTTTATTATTTCCACGAGAGAGAGAGAGAGAGAGAGAGAGAGAGAGAGAGAGAGAGAGAGTTGCTATATCAATTGGTATGGTTATTGAGATCTGATTAACTGTTGTATGAAATCAGTACGATCATTTGTATACAGTTTACATTCAAAAAATGTGATTGATGTCTGCTACTGTTATTCCATCAGATTCACGATAAAGATTGTTTCGAACGTGCATTCGGTGAACATGGTTAGGAAATGATCCCTGATTAAATCGCAGGTGAATCACGGAACTTCTAAACCTTTTATTGGCGTTAATTGTGTTGAAACATGGCTTCGACGGAACGTTTGGCTGTATTTGTTCATAATATTTCCCTTTAATGCGTCTTGAATCCGGCGATAAAACCAGGAGGCCGTCCTCCCTCTCCTCCTCTCCCTATCCCCCCCCACCCCCTCCCACAACCGAACTCTGATCCCGTACCTGCTCCTCTCTGACATTATTCACAATGTCTTCTCACAGTCATAAATTTGTTCAATGGGATGAAATTTGTCAATTTTTTCCATTTACAATGCGGTACCAAAGTGATCTTACGGATTATCGGTTGTGGACGTTTGTCCGGATGATATCCCAGTGGCGAATCCTCTTCGACACCATTTCTGTTATTCGATTCAGTCAAGAATGCATAGAGCTTAATTTGGTTAACGGTTTCATGGAGTTGCTGATCTTGTGTAGATAACTGTACTCGAAATAGTACATAGTACAGCCTGATGCAGCGATAAACTGAAGTTACAGAATCTATATTTACAGAGAGCCTCCATAGTGTCTCGTCTTCATTTAGCTTTCAAGTTTACGACCAAGTTCGTTTCCGTGTGGTAATAGTCGTTTCATACGAATAACGAGAGGAATCTCGAACCGCTGGCGCACTTTGAGTAAGCAGTCGGAAATTTTTAGTGGTCCTTGGGAGCGCTAGCAAAGCCGAGGTGGGCGGGCTGTGAGCTGCGGACTCCGGCCGAGTGCGGGGGTGGAGCGCCTCGCCCGCCCCGCTCCATCCAGTCCAGGCCCACGCGCCGAGCCGCGCCAAGGCCGCGCCTAACGCTTCCGCGCTCACCGCAAGGCCGCGCCGCAGCCGCTACACGGCAACACTCCAGTGCCAGCACCCGCCACAGCCTCGACTGGCGTCGTTTAGACGGAGTCTGATTACCGCGTCGAACTCTCGGCGGAAATCCAGTGAGAAGGGGCGAAGGCGAGGGGAGGGGGCGGGGAGCGGAGGGTATCACTGGGCTTATGACACAGCCTAAAAAAAAAAAAAAAAGGCGTAGTCACAGTAGAAGCAATACACATGCTACCTAAACCGAAACAAGGCTCCGGGAGTAGACAACATTCAATTAGAACTACTGATAGCCCTGGGAGAGCCAACCCTGACAAAACTCTACCATCCGGTGAGCAAGATGTACGTGACAGGCGAAATACCCTCAGACTTCAAGAAGAATATAATAATTCCAATCCCAAAGAAATCAGGTGTTGACAGATGTGAAAATTATCGAACTATCAGCTTAATAAGCCACGGCTGCAAAATACTAACACGAATTCTTTACAGACGAATAGAAAAACTGGTAGAAGCCGACCTCGGGGAAGATCAGTTTGGATTCCGTTCAAGTGTTGGAACATGCGAGGCAATACTGACCCTACGACTTACCTTAGAAAATAGATTAACGAAAGGCAAACCAACGTTTCTAGCATTTGTAGACTTAGAGAAAGCTTTTGACAATGTTGACTGGAATACTCTCTTTCAAATTCTGAAGGTGGCAGGGGTAAAATACAGGGAGCGAAAGGCTATTTACAATTATACAGAAACCAGATGACAGTTATAAAAGTCGTGGGGCATGAAAGGGGAGCAGTGATTGGGAAGGGAGTGAGACAGGGTTGTAGCCTATCCCCGATGTTATTAAATCTGTATATTGAGCAAGCAGTAAAGGAAACAAAAGAAAAATTCGGAGTAGGAATTAAAATCCATGGAGAAGAAATAAAAACTTTGAGGTTCGCCGATGACGTTGTAATTCTATCAGAGACAGCAAAGGACTTCGAAGAGCAGTTGAATGGAATGGACAGTGTCTTGAAAGGAGGGTATAAGATGAACATCAACAAAAGCAAAACGAGGATAATGGAATGTAGTAGATTAAGTCGGGTGATGCTGAGGGGATTAGATTAGGAAATGAGACACTTAAAGTAGTAAAGGAGTTTTGCTATTTGGGGAGCGAAACAGCTGATGATGGTCGAAGTAGAGAGGAAATATAAGGTGGACTGGAAATGGCAAGGAAAGCGTTTCTGAAGAAGAGAAATTTGTTAACATCGAGTATAGATTTAAGTGTCAGAAAGTCGTTTCTGAAAATATTTCTATGGAGTGTGGCCATGTATGGAAGAGAAATGTAGACGATAAATAGTTTGGACAAGAAGAGAATAGAAGCTTTCGAAATGTGGTGCTACATAAGAATTCTGAAGATTAGATGGGTGGATCACACAACTTATAAGGAGCTATTGAATAGAATTAGGGACAATAGAAATTTGTGGCACACCTTCACTAGAAGAAGGGACCGGTTGGTAGGACATGTTCTGAGGCATCGAGGGATCACCGATTTAGTATTGGAGGGCAGCGTAGAGGGTAAAAATGGTAGAGAGATTCCAAGAGATGAATACACTAAGCAGATTCAGAAGGATGTAGGTTGCAGTAGGTACTGGGAGATGAAGAAGCTTGCACGGGATAGAGTAGCACTGAGAGCTGCATCAAACCAGTCTCAGGACTGAAGACCACAACAACAACAACAACTACTCTCTAATTGTTATCTCTTAGGTTTTCTCGTCTTCATTGCTTGTCGGTGAGCATCCGGGTGTTCTTCCGAGTGGTTGTGGCCCAATTTTACGTACAATATTTGAACGAATGACCCAGCCGTCTTCTTCGGGTACTGCTAGTTTCGTTGTTATATGTGCTCGGTGCCTGATCTTCAACCAGACCGTAAACTAAATGGAAAACAATTGGCCAGGTGCGATCAGGGCGCGCGCTCTAAAGATTCCGTATTAAGTTAATTATGTATATGGACAGTTTATCCATCGCGGGACTCGGGAATCTCTACAATTTTTGCCTATTAGTGATAACAACACTGGCGCGATATCTGTCCGGGTTGTTTCGAGACTCGAAAATGAGAGTTTCAGTTCGGATAGCAGCTGGTAAAAGAACTATTTTTGTGTGACATAATCACAAATTAACAATTTTCAGATTTTTTCCTTGATTTTTTTTTCCTTTACTCGTACTTTGAAACCTTGCTTCTTGCCAAATTTCATGATTCTACAAATTTTGATGAGTGGGTTTGCAACTATCAAAATATGTGACTTAAATGGCCGTATATTTTGATTGCGTTGGCTTAGAAGCTTCAACATTTTACGCCTCCAAGGGATTATAGACTTCAGTATGGGATTTACATGTCAACTTGATGCGGCTACCCGTTCCTGAGAAAAAAGGGTTTTTAACAGATGGACAGTCAGACAGAAAACATAGTGAAGCTGCTAAGGTTCCGCGTTTACCGATACCGGTACGGAACCCTAAAACCACCGTCTGGATCACAATGTCGTCTACTTCCGACTGCCGGTTTCAATCTCCCCTGCAGATGATCTTCAGTTCGTCAGGTCAGGCATACCGAAACCGGTAGTCGATAGTAAAAGACGTTGTGATCCAGATGGTGCTTCTTCATTTATTATAGCAAACGAGATAACGTACCATAAGACATGGAGTCAGCTATGAAAGACTACGAACCACTGTGTAAATTTTGACGTTATCAAAGTTGTGAGAGTTCGTTGTTATTACACTTCTTAAATTAATTGCGTAGCACATCCACTTTTAAAATTGTCTGATTTAAGCTCCTCATATAAGGAAATGAGTCATATAGCTAAGACTTTTACGAACGGTTGTTCTAGTTCTTGGTGAATACGATATACAACCTAGAAGATTCAGCAGCAACTACACTTACATTACAATGTTTTATTGTACATAAATAATGTTTATTCTTGTTTTAAAGTATTGTATACATTATATTGTGGGAGGGGAGGGGAATAGACAGAGGCAGTGGCAAAGTGTGACCCCTCACAGAATCGAACCCTGGATTCGCACCTCTCCTAGACACAGTCAATAGTCCCAGCATTGTACAGCAGATACCGACGATCAGTTAATGCCAAACGCTGTCGCAGAGGAGGAGGAAGGAGAGAAGTAAAACTGGTTCGCAGTGCAGTACGGCTTTCGTCAAAAAACTGCACACGTTTCATTGTCATTGATAATTTTTTCCTGCCTACAAGGTTAAATTTATGGCGAAAACGTGATTTTATGTTTCCCCAACTCTCGTTAGAAGTATTGTCGTTGTAGGTGCGAATCCCAGTCAGTTGAAGGCAGCGATCTGTATCTAAACTGGACGTCGAACACCAGCTGTCTGAGGCGACGACCGAAGGCCCTCATACTTCGTATCTGGGACAGCTACAACTTGGCGACCATAAAGTGTCGCTAGATCACAAAAGCAAGTCGTTTCCAAGTCGGAGCTCTTGTGAACCAGTTACATAGCATATTACATATTTATCAAGAACATGGAGACTCTTTGAAGACTAGTGCAAAAGAAGAATCTGCTGCGAACTGAACACTGACAGTGTAATCAGAAAATTGCTCGTGCTTTATTTCGCATACGTTTCCCTCATACTTTCCTCAGTCATGCACAAGAACGCATTGAGACGTAACAGAAATCTAAATTAGGTACTGTGTTAGCCAAACCTTTAAATACGATTAATTTGTAAAATGAAGTGTTGTAAACAATGAAGACGCCTCCTGAAAAAAGTTGACATGGTTTGCTTACAAACTGTTACGCATGAATACAGCACGTACTTATTAAATATAAACTTATATTTTTTTTGCTGGCTTTATCCCGTATCTTCACGGGGGTCGACATGTTACTCTGGATTTCGTACTGTCAGTGGTACAGAGTGCACTCTGTCTGTCTGTGTGCAGTGTTGTTCCGCGTGGAAATGTGAAAACATTTTTTTTCGAAATATTTGGTGTGACTGAGGCGGGACTTCGGTACCAGCGTGGTATTCACGTAGTCGGATATAGGAAATCGCCTAAAAAAAGATATGTAGGCTGGCTGGCACACGAACCCTCGTCATTAATACGCCGGGTAGTTTAACGAATAGGGCTGGCGTGCCCCCCCCCCCCCCTCCCCCGCCCCCAATCCTGGAAGCGGTGTGCTAAAGCGCGCGGCTAACTGGGAGAGTAAAATATAAACGGATGTTAAAATGTGGAACTGCAGCTACATCTCAGCCTGAAACTAAATACACTTTTGTGCACTTGGTATCTACAGTAATGCATTGCCTTCTATCATTTATGCTGGCATTTACTGTTATAGAGATAAGTATTGCAAATGGCGCACCATATTTCCTTCGAAAGAGGCTTCACTATCGAGTTTTCAGGTAAATTATTTGCACTTACAGGTGCGACATGTGGTGTATTTTATCACAGATGTATGTACAAGGTGACCGATGTCGCCAATGGTGTTGCAAATGCATGTCTGTTTCCCGCAGTACACACTCAGTAAAGATACAAAGCACACGAAATATTTCTGGAGCACAAAATTATGTGTCACCAGTTGCTAGAATGAAATCGCAAGAAAGATTGTAAAACTAGTAGCATACTGCACGTGAAGGAAGCCCTCATTCTGGTTACGTATGACTCTTCTAATGAAGTACTACGATACCATGCTTATTTGACAATTCCCTTCTTCAGTTACTGTTGTAGTTCATGACATAAGGTTTATAATTTAAAATCTCCAAGAAATCCTCGCTAACGCACAGCCCGGTCGAAACATTTTGCTCAACTACAACACGGGGGACGATGTAAAGCGCAAGAAGTCCTGTGCTCCGAGACTAGAGATCAACTCTGATGAGCCAAAACATTACGACCACCTGCTCAATAGCTTGTTTGTCCGTCTTTGGAACGAAATACATCACTGATTCTGCGTACCAAGGATCCGACAGTTTTTCGGTAGATTTGTGGAGCTATGTGGCATTAGATGTCTACGCAAAGGGCATGTAATTTGCGTAAATAACAGGCCGCTGATGTGCGTATGCGGTGACGGCGTCCGATAACGACACAGATGCGCTCAATAGGATTCACATCAGGTGAATTTGGTCGCCGAGACGTCAACTGAGTTGACTATAATGCTCCTCAAACCACTGTAGCACGCTCTGGCTCGAGACACGGAATATTATACAGCTGAAAGATGACATCACCACCAGGGAACACATGAAGCAGGAATGGATGCAGATCGCTCGCAGCTGTCGGCGTGTCTTCGATTACTACCACAGGTCCCTTGCAAGCGCAGGAGAATGTCTCCTCGTAGCGTAACACTGCTCCCACCAGCCTGTGTCCGCGGTGCGCTGCACGTTTCGAGCCGGTGCTAACCTCACCTCAGTGACGGCGTTCGTGGAAACGACGTAGCGTAACAAAAATGTGAGCCACCCGAAGAGCCGATGAGTTTCCATTGATCGACGGGTCGAATACCGATGGTCCCGTGCCCAATGCGACCGTAATTGACGATGTCGTTGGGTCAACATGTGAACACGTTGGGGTGGTCTGCTGCGGAGCTCCGTGTTTAACAGTATGCGATGAAAAGTGTTCTCTGAAACACTTGTGCGTGCACCAGTATCGTGCTCTTTCGGCAGAGATGCCGCAGATCTATCCTACATTTCAGAGCAGGCAAGCCTCCTAACCCGACGCTCTGTAAAGAGTCGTGGACGTCCAACCACTGTTCGTCTACATCTTTCTGTACATGCTCATCGAACTACAACATATGAACTATTAGTTCATTTTATTACGTGAATAATAAAAATATTTACTTAACCTGACAAAATCCTTTGCCACAAGAATGTTTGATAGTTTACAACTGACATTGATTATTAAAGCATCACTTGATGCATTAATTAACAAACTTTTCTCTTGAAGAATAATCCTCAACACTTATAAAAGAACATGTCCATCTCAGACTTTAATAACTCTTTACTCTTAGTCGATCATGTTGATTGCTTCATCTGTCACGAACTGGGCAAAGCACTTCCATGCTCGGCTCTATGTTGACCTCCGTGCCAGGGCGCTGCTATGCCGAGAGAGAGGGCATGTCTTCTTTCAGCTTCTCCCATTCTTCGTCGAGGATTGGAGCGAGACCCGCTAATGTCTGTGGTATCGATGTGCGTTGCCAACTGTGGTGTGGCAGTACAATCTTTGGACTATACCACATAATATAATAAGGGTATGTGAGTATATCTGGAGCAAAGGTACCAGTATAAAACTTGGGGGATCAATAGTATGTTAACTTAGAAAAGAGCTTCTCCGAATATTGTAAAATGCAGTTCTCGAATATTACTCCTCTTATAGTATTTTTTCAACGTTCAGATACAGGTTTAAATTGCACTTTATCTCAACGGTCCAATAAACTCACACGCAGAAACGCTGAAGAAACTCATTGTTATGTTGGAAATATTCAAGAGAACTTACAGGAAGACGCTGACTGTTCAAGGAATATGAAACGACACAGACTAAACTATCGCCAGAACATTACTGTTTCTCCTGTCCAAGTAAAGACAATGGTTTCCATTACAGATCCGTTCCACCAAAGAGGCTACAGACCAGTCATTTAAGTCACATAAAATCTTAACGAGTCGTTCGCTTAAGCTTGATACATGGTACAAAGTAGTTCCGGAGCGTTTCCATGCTTATAGGTCCTGACCATAGAACAGCAGCCCACACACGGAAGTAGATTGTTTCTCGAAAATGAATCATAAACAATAAATTTTTATTGAAACCAAAGTGTATAATATTAATAATGCACGGAGGAGAACTACTGTATTATGAGCTACAGAAAGTGATATTTCCTACGCGAAAGACTATATGAGATTCATAGTATGGCGGTGCTGGAAGGAATTATTACCTGTAGTTTTATCGATGTATCATGCAGTGCTTTCATGTTTTAAACAACGATGAAAGAACGTGGGAAGATCGCGAGATTCTCACACAGTCAGAGCCGCAGAAAGCAGTCTCCTCGTGTAATTTCTAACAACTGACAGCTTCACTAGGAAATCTCTCATCTCCAGTAAGAGGTAGCTCCAACTTCCTAGCGCAGCCAGCACCGCCATCTCGACAACCTCCGCACGTCCTTCCATTAGCATATTCGCATTCTCGCTGTCGCCTTCGTCTGTGATAGCGTCATCCGAGACTAATGTGGAATGCTCCGGGTTGATGAGGTATTATCTTGGACGACGAATCATGCATTTACTTAGGGGCTACCTACATCTTAACTGAATTCGAAGAAATGACTACAGACGCCGCATTTGTAACCTTATTACACACACACAAACGACGACAGTTTCATAAACTTGATGAGACATAACAAATTTTACGAAAAGATACTTTCGTTTGACAATTCAGTAGTTGTTTCATTCCATTTCTAATTTTTTCATCCTATGGGAAAATAAGGTTATTTTTTCACATCCTGCAAAATTTATCCTTGCGGCGACGTTGGCGAACTAGTTTAATGAAAATTCACTGCCACACCAAAAAATTGAAGCACCCAGGAGACTTCCTACGTGTGCAATCTATCCAGGGGTACGTAAATGATTAGAGCTGCAAAAATTATCTGTGACAGGTAGGACGACCGCCAGAGCACATTACTGTCGTTCCTATTCAGTGTTGTTAGCAAGCCTAGTAGTGTACATGACGGGCGTGAACAGAGCCAGATGTGGAGCAATCAATGTGAAGGGCACGGCGATGCCACATACTTGTTTGAGACAGCGTTATGAGCACCTGACAGAGTTTTGAATGGGGCGTTATTGTGCTTCTCCATTTGGCCAGCTGGTCTAAACGTGCAATATCCAGATTTGTTGGGCATTCGGATATGACAGTGGCCCGGTGTTGAACCGCATGCATATCCGTCGTCTTGGTCCCAGTCGACCACGTCTAACCACCACAAGGGAGTATCGCAGTATTGTGCACCGAGCACATTGTAATCCCTCCACATCAGCACCTGCCATGCGATAGCAAGTAATGGATGCCCTGCAACGCTCTTTGTTATCCAGTACCATTGACATGCACCAACAGCAGGCGGACTAGCGAATTTTTGGCCATGTATAGGCTGACGTTCACACCACAACACAAACGGCTCCGTTTCGAATTATGCCTTGACCAAGAAGCATAGGCTGCTGTTGAATGGCGTTGTATTGTATTCAGCGATGAACCGTGGTTTTGCACTGCCCCAGACACTGCTCCAAACAATAGCCAGCTTTTCAGCAATAAAGGCGTTTGTTGAGGAAGCGTTTGAAACCAGGGAATTAGCAAGGATAGTCAGTGAAGGATCCTAAAAAACAATCTAAGTAAATTAAACAGCTAAGATTGTGACCAAAGACAGCAACCAGCACCAACGGGAAACAACTAAATATGTTCCTCGACCCAATGATTCCGAAACAACACCTCAAATCTCGCGCACTTGAAGGAATCATGGCTGAGTATGGAGGGGGACAAACTACTTCTCAGAACTAGCGATGACGCCTCTACATGGATCCTGGGACACCATGGCGAGAAGGGTATGTTGGAGGGCAAGAAAATCAGCCCTATGGACAGGGACTGACCGAGATCCTGGGAAAAATGGTTCAAATGGCTCTGAGCACTATGGGACTTACCATCTGTGGTCATCAGTCCCCTAGAACTTAGAACTACTTAAACCTAACTAACATAAGGACATCACACACATCCATGCCCGAGGCAGGATTCGAACCTGCGACCGTAGCGGTCACGCGGTTCCAGACTGAAGCGCCTAGAGCCGCACGGGATCCTGGGAAACTACAGACAACATGTGGGCCTCGCCAGCCTGGGGACTACAGGTTGTCCCTCCGAGTACCTCCGTAATTACGACCATGCTGTAAGCGGGTGCTATTCTGCCGGCGAGAAGGGTCGCCGTCACAGTGGCAGCGCCCACTCCACGTGTTTCCCCGGGGGCATCCATCAGGGTGGCTAAAGGCGCTCTTCAATAGGACGGTCCGTCCCCCCATAAAGGGGATAGTTTTTCCGAGCTGATTCCCTTCGTGGTGGTGGAGTTGGGTAGTGGATACGCGGGGTGGACTTGAAGCGAGGCTTAGCGAAAACTCGGGGGTGATGATCCACCTCTGGCAAGAGGAAACCCAAAACAGAGAAGCCACGCACAATATTGCCCAGAAGACCGTCGTCGGCGAGTAAGACCCATTCTTCCAATGTTTTGGAAAGGCATAGCGGTGTTGTTCCTGGCTTCGTGGTGTGGAAAGCCATTGGGTGTGATTTGAGGTCATCTCTGAGAGTCGTTGAGGGAACTCTGAGAGCACAGTGGTACGTCGCGGACATTCCGTGTTCTTGTGTGTTACCTCTCGTTAGACAATATCGCGGACCATTTTTCTACAAGACAATGCTCATCCATGTATGGCACGTGTGTCTGAACTGTCTGCGTGATGTTGAACGATTCCTGTGGCCAGCAAGTTCCTTAGATCTGTCCCCAGTACAACATGTGTGTGAGACCAGCTCAAACATCAACTCTGTCTTGGTGCCAGAATCCAGGATATCAAGGATCAGTTACAAAAGTTGTGGACCAGCTTGCCTCAGGAGAGAGTTACAACGGCATTGTGAGTGAATCAGCGCATGTATCCAGGCCAAGGAGGTGCAACGTCATACTCGTAATTGGGCTCATACTGCCAACTCCTTTGTAAATCTGACGCAATTTTGTAATCGCTGAAATAACAACGCAAACCCTCTCACTACATTCAGTTTAACCGGTACGACTTGAGGCCGAAATTCCATCAACTGAGTGAGTGGACCATATCTGTGATAAAAATTGTCATGCATTTTAAGGTGGTACACTCCACGTAAAGCCGTCTCTGAAATTTTAGTCACAGAACTGACACGTAGCAAATGTTGCATTGTAGCTACGAGTATTCTTGCAATAATTCTTTGATTTTACTTTAAATTCGAACATTTTAGGTTAGGTTTTACCGTGACTGTTATTGACATTAAATGAAACAACAAGTTTACGTTTACCAGTCACTGTTCATTTATCTCCACAAAGAGTTTCAAGGGTTTCAAGCTCCATCATCAGGTGGGTTGATATTTGTTGGTATGACATTTGTGTGTGTGTTGTGTTACGATTTTTTTGGTGGAACTTGTGGCACTGTCTAGTGGAGAGACAAAACACTACTTCAGAACATAGTTTTGGGTCTCTTGACAAAAAATTAAACGAATATCTAATGGTAAACATAAAATAAGTAAAATAGAGTACCTCCAGTGGTCACAGGTTCCTTTCTCTTTCCATATTTACAAAATATTACAGTATACATGTGATGGGCTACGACAGAGAAAGGAACCTGCGACCACTGAAGGTATTCTATTTTACTTATTTTATGTTTACCATTAGATAAACGTTTAATTTTTTGTCAAAAGAAACCCAAAACCATGTTCTGAAATAGTGTTTTGTTTCTTCACTAGACAGTGCCACTAGTTCGTCCAAAAAAAAAAAAAAAATTGTAACAACAAATACACAAATGTCATACTAACAAAGGTAAATCCATTAATTACTTTTGAATACATTATGAGAGTGACAGTGATCAGTGTTACAAAAATTTACTATTAAAAACAGACTTGATCACTATTTATTACGGTGACCGGTTTCGACCACTACTGTGGTCATCTTCAGACCAATGAGTTAGAACCTCCTTCTGCTGGAGAATCAGCAGGAGGAGGTTCTTACTCATTGGTCTGAAGATGACCACAGTAGTGGTCGAAACCGGTCACCGTAATAAATAAATTGTGATCAAGACTGTTTTTAATATTAAAAATGTAAATCCACCTGATGATGGAGGTTTAAACCATCGGAACGGGCCGTGGAGATAAATAAACAGTGACTGGTAACAGTAAACTTGTTGTTTCATTTAATTCTTCGATTTTTCTTTAATTTTTCGATAATTTGAAGGCAGTCTTTGATACAGTGCGTTTAAAAATAAATTTTCTTTTAACGGTGGCAAATTAACTTTTCCCTTATGACAGACAACACATTGTGAAGCCGTTGGATCGCGTAAGGCAACTTCAGATGCAAAATGACTTGCATTACAAAGTCTACACTCTAAATTCATCACATCGCAGTTATAACTCTCAAAATTATTTGGAATTACGTTCAGCGGCACATTTTAATTTATCATTCAGAAGAACAATAGAATTAATGTTATCAACGACTACAATATTTCTATTACTTTGTATACACAAAAGCTTCTCTCTAGGTCTTCGTGTATCAGTCCGACCCGTTAGTGTTCTACTTCGAGGCTTAGCCTAAAACAAATATAGTTTCCGAGCAATTAAACAGAGAACCGACTCGTGGAGATAACATCTTGGACCTACTGATAACAAACAGACCCGAACTTTTCGACTCTGTATGTACAGAACAGGGAATCAGTGATCATAAGGCCGTTGCAGCATCCCTGAATATGGAAGTTAGTAGGAATATAAAAAAAGGGAGGAAGGTTTATCTGTTTAGCAAGAGTAATAGAAGGCAGATTTCAGACTACCTAACAGATCAAAACGAAAATTTCTGTTCCGACACTAACAATGTTGAGTGTTTATGGAAAAAGTTCAAGGCAATCGTAAAATGCGTTTTAGACAGGTACGTGCCGAGTAAAACTGTGAGGGACGGGAAAAAACCACCGTGGTACAACAACAAAGTTAGGAAACTACTGCGAAAGCAAAGAGAGCTCCACTCCAAGTTTAAACGCAGCCAAAACCTCTCAGACAAACATAAGCTAAACGATGTCAAAGTTAGCGTAAGGAGGGCTATGCGTGAAGCGTTCAGTGAATTCGAAAGTAAAATTCTATGTACCGACTTGACAGAAAATCCTAGGAAGTTCTGGTCTTACGTTAAATCTGTAAGTGGCTCGAAACAGCATATCCAGACACTCCGGGATGATGATGGCATTGAAACAGAGGATGACACGCGTAAAGCTGAAATACTAAACACCTTTTTCCAAAGCTGTTTCACAGAGGAAGACCGCACTGCAGTTCCTTCTCTAAATCCTCGCACAAACAAAAAAATGGCTGACATCGAAATAAGTGTCCAAGGAATAGAAAAGCAACTGGAATCACTCAACAGAGGAAAGTCCACTGGACCTGACGGGATACCAATTCGATTCTACACAGAGTACGCGAAAGAACTTGCCCCCCTTCTAACAGCCGTGTACCGCAAGTCTCTAGAGGAACGAAAGGTTCCAAATGATTGGAAAAGAGCACAGGTAGTCCCAGTCTTCAAGAAGGGTAGTCGAGCAGATGCGCAAAACTATAGACCTATATTTCTGACGTCGATCTGTTGTAGAATTTTAGAACAAGTTTTTTGCTCGCGTATCATGTCGTTTCTGGAAACCCAGAATCTACTCTGTAGGAATCAACATGGATTCCGGAAACAGCGATCGTGAGAGACCCAACTCGCATTATTTGTTCATGAGACCCAGAAAATATTAGATACAGGCTCCCAGGTAGATGCTATTTTTCTTGACTTCCAGAAGGCGTTCGATACAGTTCCGCACTGTCGCCTGATAAACAAAGTAAGAGCCTACGGAATATCAGACCACCTGTGTGGCTGGATTGAAGAGTTTTTAGCAAACAGAACACAGCATGTTGTTATCAATGGAGAGACGTCTACAGACGTTAAAGTAACCCCTGGCGTGCCACAGGGGAGTGGTATGGGACCATTGCTTTTCACAATATATATAAATGACCTAGTAGATAGTGTCGGAAGTTCCATGCGGCTTTTCGCGGATGATGCTGTAGTATACAGAGAAGTTGCAGCATAAGAAAATTGTAGTGAAATGCAGGAAGACCTGCAGCGGATAGGCACTTGGTGCAGGGAGTGGCAACTGACCCTTAACATAGACAAATGTAATGTATTGCGAATACATAGAAAGAAGGATCCTTTATTGCATGATTATATGATAGCGGAACAAACACTGGTAGCAGTTACTTCTGTAAAATATCTGGGAGTATGCGTGCGGAACGATTTGAAGTGGAATGATCATATAAAATTAATTGTTGGTAAGGCGGGTACCAGGTTGAGATTCATTGGGAGAGTCCTTAGAAAATGTAGTCCATCAACAAAGGAGGTGGCTTACAAAACACTCGTTCGACCTATACTTGAGTATTGCTCATCAGTGTGGGATCCGTACCAGATCGGGTTGACGGAGGAGATAGAGAAGATCCAAAGAAGAGCGGCGCGTTTTGTCACAGGGTTATTTTGTAACCGTGATAGCGTTACGGAGATGTTTAACAAACTCAAGTGGCAGACTCTGCAAGAGAGGCGCTCTGCATCGCCGTGTAGCTTGCTCGCCAGGTTTCGAGAGGGTGCGTTTCTGGATGAGGTATCGAATATATTGCTTCCCCCTACTTATACCTCCCGAGGAGATCACGAATGTAAAATTAGAGAGATTAGAGCGCGCACGGAGGCTTTCAGACAGTCGTTCTTCCCGGGAACCATACGCGACTGGAACAGGAAAGGGAGGTAATGACAGTGGCACGTAAAATGCCCTCCGCCACACACCGTTGGGTAGCTTGCGGAGTATAAATGTAGATGTAGATAATAAGGAAAGTTGTAGCTATTCAAGACTCTGAAAATTAGGAACACATCAGATTTTGTGACGACGGCGCCAAACGAACACAAAGTTAGTTCCATATACTTTCAGACAAAAGCAACTGAAAAAACGACGCTAATAAACAGCGTTTGTTGCCTCCCAAGGCTCCGTTACTACGTTGCGTTTTCCACTCCTGACTGCATCAACGACATAACAGGTGTGGCATTTTAGCTGGCCGGTATGAGTGTGTTACTGCAAATGAACCGTCTGCAACATTTAAAGATGAACAGATGAACGTCCCTAGAATGCGATTTCACGAACCGTTGTTACTTTCGTGTCATTTCTACTACGGCACCTGATCGGTACGGAGGGCAGATTTGGGTATTACTCCACCTTTCGATGTTCACGTATTCGAGACTGTAATGTGTGTTAGAGAAGGTGTCGTCGGAGTTACGAATAAGAAGCATCCAAATCCTTTTTACCACTCTTAACGGCTACGTGCAAACGCAATTTTTTCTTTGTTCACATCTACGGCAAAATATCTTTTGAATTATGTAAGTTTCATTGGCTTCAAATGGTTCAAATGGCTCTAAGCACTATGGGACTTAACATCTGAGGTCATCAGTCCCCTAGACTTAGAACTACTTAAAGCTAACTAACCTAATGACATCACTCACGTCCATGCCCGAGGCAGGATTCGAACCTGCGACCGTAGCAGCAACGCGGTTCCGGACTGAACCGCCTAGAACCGCTCGGTCACAACGGCCGGCGTTTCATTGGCCTCATTGTGTAATTAATACCAGAAATTGGTACTTCATTTTCGTGTTCACGTATTAATATTATGATTGTTCTTTCTCCTCCCCATCTGGGTGGTTCACTTTTTTTCCCCACGCACTGTGTTTAGCGGAAAACGAAAAATTGCGCATAAGAGTAAAATCTTCTACGGAGCTAGGTCACCATTCACGCTGCGAAACCATCAAGATAAGATTACGTTCAGAGCATGCGATACCACACAAACACGTATTTTCACTCACAGAGAAAATTGAGGAGCTTCAACATTACCGTACCACCACACGCCTCATGTAGTGCTAGATTGGGCTGATTGAACGATACTGAAATGGGGCACTTGATTTTTATGTTCACAACTGACTAAAATATATTCTTCGAAATAGTTCTTCTGTGGTGCTCTAACTTCATTGGCAAGTGAATATAATTGCGATAAAGGAAAAGTTTAGAAGATAAGACCGCATCCATGGTTTTAGTAACTTCTCTGTGCCGTACAGATATACAGGATGGTAAATCTCGTCATGGGGAACGATTCATATAAGAGGAAAAATGATCTTGACGCTTCCCGGCGACGCTAGGCGTATTTTTACTGAAATGTGCACCTCTGGGACCACGAGATTTCACCGAACTAGCAGGGTCCACTTAACCAGCTGTGCAGCATACTATCTGTCCCAGTAAATTTATAGAGTGATTTTCAACAAGAAAACCTTGAGAATGAGTATCGCTAAGAGGAGAAGGATATTTCACAAGCAGATCAGAAACTTTAATTTTGGTCAGGCTACGTCCTTTCATGCGGAGCAGACGACTGGCTTATAGACAACACACACTGCATGCGTATGCCACAGTTTGCCTACACCCTGCCACTTCTCAGGGGCATACCGGTAATAAAAGACGCCTAGCGGCCCCAGGAAGCGCCAATGAACATTTTGTTTCTAAAAAATGTTGTTCCCATGATGTGATCAGTCACCCTCAGAAATTTTCTGAGAGATTAAAACTGTGTGCCCCATCGGGTCTCGAATGCGGAACCTTGCCTTCGGCGGCCAATGCTCTCAGCGACTGATCTAACTTAGGCACAACCCACGACCCATGATCAGAGACTAAATTCTATCGATATCTCTCCTACTTTCCAAATTTTATACAAATCTAACTGCACAGGTCATGCGACTAGCAGTCCGAGAAGAAAAGGCGTCAGGTAGTAAAGATTTGGCCACAGACCAGGCAGAAGCTGTGAGGCCGAGTGGCGAGTCGTTCGTGAGTGGGTCAGTCGGCAAAACCAATTCTCGCCAAAGGCTAGATTTCGGATTTGAGCCCCGGTGCGACACACAGTTTCAGTTTCAATAATGCAAGGAACTTTCAAAGACTGAAAATATGAAAGATGAATCTTGATAATTTATGTCTTTTGGGTTGTGATCCTCCAAAGGCAGAATTGTTTGCAAGAAGATTGTGGGGACAGTACACCTCCTGTTTTTCTAATACATTAATTATTTTCACTTCTATCGCACACAGATGTTTCAGCACATCTGCACCATCGTCAGTGGGCCTTTATCGTTTAGAAACGTTTGCCCCCCATGCTATTAATATGACGAACATACTGCTCAGGTGTAAACTGTGCGTGAAAACAACGCGCAAATCATTTTATTAACGGCACTCCTAGTTCGTTAAGACTGATTAACCTGCTTGGAGTGTAGGTAATAAGTTGACATATTTGGACAAGAAAAACAACAGAAAAATACAAGTAGCAGAGTTGAAATTCTTGAGGCGAGAAAAGGGCTGCGCAAGAAGAGACTTAATAATGAAGGAAGACGTTGTAAATGAGTTGAAGGTACATGCTGTTAATGAGGAAATAATTGAAAGCTGAGGTAGGTATTAAAAACAATATGTGAAACGAATTAGAGAAGAAAATCTACCTCAGTAAATCCCGCACTACCACCCGAAGGAAGGACACACATAGGTTGAGCAAGAAAACGATGGACATTCTGACATAATCAAGCCTCTCATGAACATCATAAACTGTCTGGTATTGATAATTTCAATTGTAAGACTATATTGTCATACAAAATTATTTGTACCTGGAAGTCATATTTTGTGCATTACTGCTTACATTCGATGTGAACAGAAACATAACTGAAAATTTTATAGAGCTTTTTTATAACATTTCCAGTGATTTGTGTTAATCTTTACGTAAAGACTACATATAAGGTAACTTAAGTATTGTGTTTGCTAGCGAAGTAATTAGATGCTTTGCCTCCAAATGAAACTTGTTCTTACTCGCTTGTGGGGAATAGCAGTGGTGAAAAAGTGGTGTAAATTCGTTTGGGAAGAGTAGGCACGTTTTGCATGTAGCTGGAGTAAGTAGCTCACGGGAGCAGATGGAAGTTATTTTGTCGACCAGTTGCTTGAAGTATTTCAGGGTACAGAAGTTAAAAACGTGAACATTGTTGTGAGTAATCTGTCGAACTCCTACAATCCCATTAAGTTTCGGATTTCTTCGTACAGGGAAACCGGAGACAACAATCGCACTACAAAGACAACGAAGCCAACATATAAGACCAGCTCAAACCACATACAAAAGCACTTTGATGTGAGCATGTCCACGTTTAAAAATTCTGCAGACTGACGTACATCTGTAGTTATATTTGTCAATGGTGGTTTGGCTTTTTATCGAAAGCGGCATGTTACAACGTGAACTTTGTGAAGACGAAGTAGGCAGATTCCTAATCCGCGTACGTAAGACAACCACCATCACCACCACGACCACCGAAAAACAGCGTAGCGGAAAAGACACAAAACACGATTCGGTAACATGAGTAGTAGCGAACTTTTATGGAGCGATTGTATCGGAAGGTAAGCAGATAGGATTTGGGCCAGTGCAGCAAGGAGTACAGGCGAGTGGCTATCGCACACGTATCAGAAAGTCTGCATAGAAGGCCGGCCGCTGGTGTTGCACCCACTCCCACCTCGGCTCAAACCGCTGACACGCAGCTTTGCAACACAAAAGCGACTCCCCCCTCCCTCCATACCCTCCCTCACCCCCCCCCCCTCCTCCTTCAAGGAGGGCCGCTCCATCATCTGTGTCGTGACCAACAACCAGCATGTTGCATCAGCCTATCGATTACTCCCACTCTCAAACATCCAATGCGTCCCATTTCCGAAATAGAACTTCTGATAAAACATTCAGCCGCTTCTGGTCCATTGAACCTTGGCTTCACGCTACGGATATTGATCGCTAATGTTGTAAACGTTTGTCCGTAACTCTATGGAGCCAACCACTGCTACACGTCCGCTCTTCTACTGCTTTGCCGGTTACAAGTATCTATATACAGAGTGTCTAATTTATCCTGACAACCAAAAATATATTTTTGTCCACAAGCAAAATAAAAAAAATGTGTCAAGCAAATGTTGTTCGACCACAAGGGAATTGTTAAGCAGCACGATTGACTTTCTTGTATCTTTGTTCCTTATGAAGATATAGGCAGCAGTACGTCAATGTTAAACAGTGCTCCATATTTTTTATTCGGTAGTCGAATTCCTATCCTGAAGAACTTGTAAGTAGGCTGTTTAGGTTTTTATATTGGTAACGCCACGTAGCGCTCTGTATGAAAATCACTGGCTGTACTGTGTGCAGTCCGTGGCTGGTTGGCATTGTTGTAATATTCGCTATTGTAGTGTTGGGCAGTTGGCTGTTAACAGCGCGTAGCGTTGCGCAGTTGGAGGTGAGCCGCCAGCAGTGGTGGATGTGGAGAGAGAGATGACGGAATTTTGAGAGCGGATGATCTGGACGTATGTCCATCAGAGACAGTAAATTTGTAAGACTGGATGTCATGAACTGCTATATATATATTATGACTTTTGAACACTATTAAGGTAAATACATTGTTTGTTCTCTATCAAAATCTTTCATTTGCTAACTATGCCTATCAGTAGTTAGTGCCTTCAGTAGTTTGAAGCTTTTATTTAGCTGGCAGTAGTGGCGCTCGCTGTATTGCAGTAGTTCGAGTAACGAAGATTTTTGTGAGGTAAGTGATTTATGAAACGTATAGGTTAATGTTAGTCAGGGCCATTCTTTTGTAGGGATTGCGCTAAAAATATTGTGTGTCAGCTTAGTGCTGATCAGAATAGGTAAAGAGCGAAATGTCTGAGTACGTTCAGTTCTGCTCAGCTGTTTGAAAATCAAATAATGTAAGAGGTTTATCAGCAGAGTAATTCATTAATTTTTCTAAGGGGAAGTTTCAAACTGTACAAGAACATTTCACAGTGTACAGCTCTCGTAATCGTGACGTCGTGAAAATGGTGTACCAGAACCCGGTGCAGGTTCGCGGGGTAGCGCAACACGTCCACATGCTGTACTTAACAATAAACAAACGGATACTACAGAATCCTTAAACATATTCTCAGTTCGAATATAATAAGCTTTCTAGAGACTGAGAAGCTTATGTCCACGAATCAGTATGGTTTTAGAAAGCATAGCTCGTGCGAAACTAAGTTTACCTTTTACTCACATGATATACTGCGAATTATTGGATGAAAGGCAGACAGACAGATTCCGTATTCCTAGATTCCGGAGAGCATTTGAAATGGTGCCCCACTGCAGGCTGTTAACGAAGGTACGAGCATATGGCATAAGTTCACAGATATGTGAGTAGCTCGAAGACTTCTTAAATAATAAAACCCAGTATGTTGTCCTCGACGGCGTGTGTTCATCAGAGACAAATATATCGTCGGGAGTGCCTCAAGGGAGTGTGATAGAACCGATGTTGTTCTCTAAATACGTAAATGATTTGGCGGACAGGATGGGCAGCAATCTGCGTTTGTTCGCTGGTTACGCCGTGGTGTATGGTAAGGTGTCGAAGTTGAGTGACTGCAGGAAGGTACAAGACGAGTTAGACAAAATTTCCAGTTGGCGTGATGAATGGCAGCTAGCCCTAAATGTGAAAAAATTTAAGTTGATGCGGATGAATAGGAAGATCAAATCCTCAATGTTCGGTCACAGCATTAGCAGTGTCCTGCTTGAAACAGTCACGTCGTTTAAATATCTGGGCGTAACGTTGCAGAGCGATAGCCGCGCGGGATTAGCCGAGCGGTCTTCGGCGCTACAGTCATGGACTGTGCGGCTGGTCCCGGTGGAGGTTCGAGTCCTCCCTCGGGCATGGGTGTGTGTGTTTGTCCTTAGGATAATTTAGGTTAAGTAATGTGTAAGCTTAGGGACTAATGACCTTCGCAGTTAATTCCCATAAGATTCCACACACATTTGAACATTTTTGAGAGCGATATGACATGAACGAGGATGTGATAACTGTGGTGGGGAAGGTGAATGATCGACTTTTGTTTATTGGGAGAACTTTACGAAAGAGTGGTTCACCTATAAGGAGACTGCATATAGGAAGCTGGTACGACCTGTTCTTGAGTACTTCTCGAGTATTTGGGACCGTACCACGTCGGATTGGAGGATTCAGAGGCGGGCTGCTAGATTTGTTAGCGTTAGTTTCGAACAACACGTAAATGTTACGGAGACGCTTCGAGAACACAAATGTGAATCTCTGGAGGAAATACGACGCTCTATTTGTGAAACACTACTGAGAAAATTTAGAGAACCGGCGTTTGAAGGTGACTGCCGATTGATTCCACTGCTGCAAACATACACTGCGCGTAAGGACCACGAAGATATGAGAAATTATGGCTCATACGGAGGCATATAGATAGTCGTTTTTCCCTCACTGTGTCTGCGAGTGGAACAAGAAAGGAAATGACTAGTAGTGGTAAAGGGTACCCTCTGCCACGCACTGTACGGTGGCTTGCGGTGTATCTATGTAGTTGTAGATATAAATGTAGAAACAAGAAAAACGCACGCCGGTTATTCAGCCAACCGTTTTCAGTTGAAGGCGTGTGTGTGAGTGCAATGTACACCAACAAAGAGAAAGTGGAAATACCACTCGTCTATGAAGAATGTCAGTCATCAGAACATAGTTACAGCAATTTTTTCTTATTTACAACACAGGTACATCTAATAGAGTATTGTAGTACATTTAAACGACTTGTAGCATACAACCTTCTATTCATTCGTGTAAATTTTACTGACAAACATTCAACCAAAGACGATTGCTTGAATGACGGATGTGCATTTTATTTGTGTTTACCTACGCTTACTCTCAGCTACAACAAATGGACGAATTAAGTCACCCTGGGTAACTGTACTGTGCCCTGGTGCTGCGGATTCAAAGTCATTTTTGTGTTACGTTTTTAATAACGTCATGATTGCGTGGTACACTGCGATGAGTTTTGGAAGAGGTCCCAAGAAGAGGAAGTAGAATGCCAAATAAAAAATATGGGATGATATTTAAGAAAATATGTACTGCTGGGAATATCTTTATCTTGAACAAAGTTAGAAGAAAGCCAAGCATGCTGGTGTATGTGCCCTGGTAGCTAATAAACATTTGTGTGGTATCGTCCAGAGACGGCAGAGCTACGGCAGAGTTGGCAGCACGAATTGATACCACAGATATTAACGAGAACTCGCTGCAATCTACAACGACATATGGACGACCCTCCAAAAGACCCCCCCCCCACCCCCTCTGAGCATTAGCAGCGTCCTCACACTGAGGTTAATACAGTGACGAGCATGCAAGAGCTCTTCCCAGTCTGTGACCTCTACTTTAGCAGTGATCATCATCTGATAGGACAGTGTTGCTTGAAATCTCAGTCGAACATGTAGTTTTGTTCATGTTGAGCGTTGTACTTCAAGAGAACAGTTTGTGATTGTATGCATCAAGTGATGCTTTCATAGTTAATGACAGTTGTAAATATTCTACGCTATCCTGTGGCAAAGAACTGTTTCAAGTTAAAATAAATCTTTATTCATTCATGTAATAAAGTGAACTAATATTTCATCTGTTGTAGTTAAAAATGAACCCTCTCCCAGGGCACTCAAAGAACCCACAGTTGTGGCTGGACGACTGTAGTACCATCTGGTCACCAAAATTTATTTCATAGTTTTTTTTTGTTCCGACTGAACGCGTTGTTTATCTTATTTGGAAACGAACTCCTTGTATTTACTCATTTTGTTTGTTGCTGACGACAGTAACACCCACTTCACTCGTTGCCCTCAAGCTTGTATTCAGAACTGCCTGGTTCTGTCTGCTGTAAAGTGGTTGCCCCCACTGCAGAAGCAATTCAGCATAGCATCTAGTGCCACTCTTTCAGTGCATTCGTTAAACCCATTCACGAGGTCCATCTCGGCTGACTCAACATCACTGCTGTGTATCACTGCTAAAGTACAGCCAACATTGCTGGAAAAATAAATCCGAGCAGTACTGAATGCAAGCCTGAGGGCGAAGAGCAAAGTGGGTATTACTTTACCATCAGCGAAAGGAACAAGTTTGTTTCCAAACAAGACACACGGAGCATACTGTCGACATTTTCACTGTTGTGCAGATACGTTTAATATAATGCAGATGTAAAGATAAATGGTGATTATTATAATTTTAATTTTTGAGTATAAGCTAATATAATATTTATTTGTTCATAGCTGCTTTGTGAATTTCATTGTGCTCTAGTTTTTGTATAGATATGTAGTTGCAAAATGTGCACATGTTTGTAAAATTTCACATATCGTTGAAAAAAACCTTTGTATAGCGATTAATTCTCGCTGATGTTCTGTGGACTATTTGTTTAGTCTTAAGTCGTCCGAGGATGACCTAGAAAGCCGAAAGCCGGTTAATGATGAATTATAAAATAAATATTATCGTCGAACATCAACAATGTTTATTGAGGTTTTTAAAAATTAAAATATTTTCAGTAGCTTACACCGATAGGGACAGAAATGTTGCGTTCATAGTTAAAACACAATGACAGGGCACCTAGTATTTCCCAACTGCCGTCCAAGCAAACGACCTATAACGCCAGTACGCTGTGGCAAACGTTTTGATAGAGAACTACACACCGACGTCTCCGGCTCGAAGGACAGGAGATTGACTTCCAGTGTCGTAATAAAACATTTACCGGCGGTGCTGATTTCCACAGAAACGCCCAACTTTATTTGGGTGCTCCGGGGCGTTGTTTACACGCGAGAGCCCTTACAAGGGCTGCAGCACGGTTTGGATGTCAGGCCGTCCCGACAAGCCATTAGGCTGTTATGATTGCCGGCACTAATAGCTGGCGGCAAACGACTCAGCTGTGTGTACTTAGCTCGAGAGGCAATCAGCATCGGCATTTGCTGATAAACAACAGGAGAGCATCGGGGATCTTCCCAAACGGCCGTCTTCAAACATTCATTGCCCTCGTCTCCGTGTCGGACAGTCGTGAATAACCAAATCGAGACCAGTGGTATCGGTGAAAATATACCCATTCCCATTCTCCGCCACTGGTCTTGTGCCATGAGAGACGTCCTAATATTTATGATCTGTTATTCTCGCTCACCAAACTATATCCTCGTCTACATATACAGGTGTACCAAGTCGATATATAGGGATATGACAAGAACCACCATTCGAAGCAAAAACGTCCAGTAATCACGGGTTCTAGAACGCATACCTTAACATATATCGCCATTTCCTCATCTTTGATACTGTGAAACACATCTCCTCCAGTCAACAAGTGCTCATTGTCGTCGAGGTATGTATTCTAGATCCCATGTCTACTAGAATCTCTGTTGCACTTTCGCATGGCCTGTATCGACCTGTTACAATCCTAGCAGTTTGTATCTGAATTCGTTCCATGCATCAATGTCTGCTGCCATGCAAACTTAATAAAATTTCCTAATGGCGTTGTACGGTCTGTTGTCTGGATCAACACTTTTTAAATCTATACCTTTCAAATGGCCGGCCGTTGTGGCCGAGTGGTTCTAGGCACTTCAGTCTGGAACCACGCGACCGCTAAGGTCACAGGTTCGAATCTGCCTCGGGCATGGATGTGTGTAATGTCCTTAGGTTAGTTAGGTTTAAGTAGTTCTAAGTTCTAGGGGACTGATGAAATGGTTCAAATGGCTCTGAGCACTATGGGACTTAACATCTATGGTCATCAGTCCCCTAGAACTTAGAACTACTTAAACCTAACTAACCTAAGGACATCACACAACACCCAGTCATCACGAGGCAGAGAAAATCCCTGACCCCACCGGAAATCGAACCCGGGAGCCCGGGTGCGGGAGGGACTGATGAGCTCAGGTGTTAAGTCCCATAGTGCTCAGACCAATTTGAAGCAATTGCACCTTTCAAATGATAACAGGACGACTGAGTATCCCAAAATATATGCAACGCTTCGCCAACCTCGACAACGTTTCGTTCGCTTGCAATCCGCTTTTTTTACGACTTTGACCGTTTTGTATTCCTGCTTAAAACAGTTTAAATGCAAGAATTATTGATACAGAACACAGAAGGCGCCTGCCAAAAAACGAAACTCGGCAGTATTTCGATAAACTAGATAATAATGAAGTGAAGTGAAAATACTTTATGAAAAATTTGAAGTCTTCCGGTAAATGTTCAAACACGGAAACGCATTTAAGAAAACACCCCACCACAAAAGCAAGGTGATTACGTACTTATAAAGATGATAAGAGAGTAAGGGAGTAAACAGAACTTTACATATTTGTTAGTATAAGTATGTGACGACGTGTATGGAGGATGGGTGTAAATAGAAACATGTAGCGCTGAGTTATTCGAGCGTTCAAAAATTAAAAGATTAAAAACCAATCTAGGAAATCGTATCTTAGCAATGCGTTCTGTCATAAGTCATGGTGAAGTTTTATACTTCAAGTTAAAAATTTTTAAAAATTGTAATGTGCAGTGAAAATAAAAACACTGCTTGATTTAACGGTTGTATTATTCTGTGGAAACAGACGTGTTTCGATTGTGATGTACACTGAATTGATAAAAGTCATGGAACAGTGGTTTGCGCATATACAGATGGCGGTTGTATCGCATACACAAGGTGTAAAAAGGGCAGTGCAGTGGAGAAGCTGTCATTTGTACCCAGGTGATTTATGTGAAAAGGTTTCCCACTTGATCATAGCCGCACGAAACGAATTAGGAAACTATGAACGCGGAATGGTAGTTGGACGAAGAAGCATGAGCCATTCCGATTCGAAAATTATTAGGGAATTCAATATTTCCAGATCCACAGGGTCAAGAGTATGCCGAAAATACCGCATTTAAGGCATTACCTCTGACCAAGGACAACGCCGTGGCCGACGGGCTACACTTAGCGAGCGAGGGCTGTGACGTTTGCCTAAGTTGTCAGTGCTAAGGAGCAGGCAACACTGCGTGAAATGAAACTTCCTGGCAGATTAAAACTGTGTGCCCGACCGAGACTCGAACTCGGGACCTTTGCCTTTCGCGGGCAAGTGCTCTACCAACTGAGCTACCGAAGCACGACTCACGCCCGGTACTCACAGCTTTACTTCTGCCAGTACCTCGTCTCCTACCTTCCAAACTTCACAGAAGCTCTCCTGCGAACCTTGCAGAACTAGCACTCCTGAAAGAAAGTGTATTGCGGAAACATGGCTTAGCCACAGCCTGGGGGATGTTTCCAGAATGAGATTTTCACTCTGCAGCGGAGTGTGCGCTGATATGCAACTTCCTGGCAGATTAAAACTGTGTGCCCGACCGAGACTCGAACTCGGGACCTTTGCCTTTCACGGGCAAGTGCTCTGACAACTGAGCTACCGAAGCACGACTCACGCCCGGTACTCACAGCTTTACTTCTGCCAGTACCTCGTCTCCTACCTTCCAAACTTTACAGAAGCTCTCCTGCGAACCTTGCACCGGGCGTGAGTCGTGCTTCGGTAGCTCAGATGGTAGAGCACTTGCCCGCGAAAGCCAAAGGTCCCGAGTTCGAGTCTCGGTCGGGCACACAGTTTTAATCTGCCAGGAAGTTTCATATCAGGGCACACTCCGCTGCAGAGTGAAAATCTCATTCTGGAAACATCCCCCAGGCTGGGGCTAAGCCATGTCTCCGCAATATCCTTTCTTCCAGGAGTGCTAATTCTGCAAGGTTCGCAGGAGAGCTTCTGTAAAGTTTGGAAGTTAGGAGACGAGGTACTGGCAGAAGTAAAGCTGGGAGTACCGGGCGTGAGTCGTGCTTCGGTAGCTCAGTTGGTAGAGCCCTTGCCCGCGAAAGGCAAAGGTCCCGAGTTCGAGTCTCGGTCGGGTACACAGTTTTAATCTGCCAGGAAGTTTCATATCAGCGCACACTCCGCTGCAGAGTGAAAATCTCATTCTGGATACTGCGTGAAATAACCGCAGAAATCAGTATGGGACGTATGACGAACGTATCCGTTAGGACTGTTCGGCAAAATTTTTGCGTTAATGGGCTGTAACAGCAGATGACCGACGCGAGTGCCTTTGTTAACAGCACGACACAACCTGCAGCGCCCCTCCTGGGCTCGTGACGATATCGGTTGGACGCTGGACGACAGCAAAACCGTGGCCTTGTCAGACGAGCCCCGATGTCAGTTAGTAAGAACTGACGGTAGGGTTCGAGTGTGGTGCAGACATCACGAAGCCATGGACCCAAGTTGTCAGCGAGGCACTGTGCAATCTGGTGGTGGCTCCATAATGGCGTAGGCTGTGTTTACATGGAATGGACTGTGTCCTCTGATCCAACTGAACTGATCATTGATTGAAAAAGGTTATGTTCGGCTACTTGGAGACCATTTTGAGCTATTTATGGACGTCATGTCCCCAAACAACGCTGGAATTTTTATAGACGAAAATGTGCCATGTCTCCAGGCCACAATTGTTCGCGATTGGTTTGAAGAGCATTCTGGACAACTCGTGTGTATGATTTGGCCATCCAGATTGCTCGACGTGAGTCCCATAGAACATTTATGAAACATAAATGAGAGTTCGATTAGTATACAAAATCCTGCACCCGGAACACTTTCGCAATTATGGACAGCTAAAGAGGCAGCATGACCCAATATTTTTGCAGGGGCCGGCCGTTGTGGCCGAGCGGTTCTAGGCGCTTCAGTTTGGAACCGCGCGACCGCTACAGTCGCAGGTTCGAATCCTGCCTCGGGCATGGATGGTTCAAAATGGTTCAAATGGCTCCGAGCACTATGCGACTTAACTTCTGAGGTCATCAGTCGCCTAGAACTTAGAACTCATTAAACCTAACTAACCTAAGGACATCACACACATCCATGCCCGAGGCAGGATTCGAACCTGCGACCGTAGCGGTCGCTCGGCTCCAGACTGTAGCGCCTAGAACCGCCCGGCCACTCCGGCCGGCTCGGGCATGGATGTGTGTCATCTCCTTAGGTTAGTTAGGTTTAAGTAGTTCTAAGTTCTAGGGGACTGATGACCTCAGATGTTGGGTCCCATAGTGCTCAGAGCCATTTGAAACATTTATACAGGGGACTTCCATCTATTTGTTGAGTCCCTGCCACGTCCAGTTGCTGCAGTGCCCCGGGAAAAAGGAGATCTGAAACAATATTAGGAGGCATTCCATGACTTTGTCACCTCAGTGTTTAATGTATTACGTTAGCGTCGAGTAGAACAGAAGTGATATCAGGTGTTCCCCAGGGAAGCGTCCTGGGACCTCTGCTGTTCCTGATCTATATAAATGACCTGGGTGACAATCTGAGCAGTTCTCTTAGGTTTTTCGCAGATGATGCTGTAATTTACCGTCTAGTAAGGTCATCCGAAGACCAGTATCAGTTGCAAAGCGATTTAGAAAAGATTGCTGTATGGTGTGGCAGGTGGCAGTTGACGCTAAATAACGAAAAGTGTGAGGTGATCCACACGAGTTCCAAAAGAAATCTGTTGGAATTCGATTACTCGATAAATAGTACAATTCTCAAGGCTGTCAATTCAACTAAGTACCTGGGTGTTAAAATTACGAACAACTTCAGTTGGAAAGACCACATAGATAATATTGTGGGGAAGGCGAGCCAAAGGTTGCGTTTCATTGGCAGGACACTTAGAAGATGCAACAAGTCCACTAAAGAGACAGCTTACACTACACTCGTTCGCCCTGTGCTAGAATATTGCTGCGCGGTGTGGGATCCTTACCAGGTGGGACTGACGGAGGACATCGAAAGGGTGCAAAAAAGGGCAGCTGGTTTTGTATTATCACGTAATAGGGGAGAGAGTGTGGCAGATATGATACGCGAGTTGGGATGGAAGTCATTAAAGCAAAGACGTTTTTCGTCGCGGCGAGATCTATTTACGAAATTTCAGTCACCTACTTTCTCTTCCGAATGCTAAAATATTTTGTTGAGCCCAACCTACATAGGTAGGAATGATCATCAAAATAAAATAAGAGAAATCAGAGCTGGAAAAGAAAGGTTTAGGTGTTCGTTTTTCCCGCGCGCTGTTCGGGAGTGGAATGGCAGAGAGATAGTATGATTGTGGTTCGATGAACCCTCTGCCAAGCACTTAAACGTGAATTGCGGAGTAGTCATGTAGATGTAGCAACAGCAACACACTGTCGCTCGTCGTCAATGCGCTACACGGAAAGCTACGGCAACAATATTTCCTCTGAAGCAGATTTGCAGCTCTTTTTGGGGATGAAACAACTTTAGATGCACTTCTTGTAGATCTCCAGCTAGTAATAAATGGAGAGCACGTGGGAGTGTTGGTACAGGCCGCAGATGCAGTGGTGGCGCGCGAGCAAACAGCGCAGCGTCTCGCGGCTGCCTTCGCGAAGGCAGTGTTTGTCCACGCGCTCGCGTCGAGGGGCGCTCCGTGCCGTTTCAAGAGCACTGCTCCTCCGCGCGTTTCTACTCGAACGTTTTACGGAGTAAAGTTCGTAAGGCATTACCGTCTGGGAAACCCGCAGCGAGTTCAGCCAACGTCCGTCTAAACTGTGCTTTCTTCACGCGGATGAATGTGACTCGGTGGATCAGTGGGTGAGTGTTGTACTTCAAATCCAGAGGTCCGGGGTCGATCCCCCACCGATTCTAAGATTTTTTTTCTGCTCTTACCAATTGTTTTGCCTGGGTAACGTAAAAAATGTCATGTTGCACCGCGATTTGTAACAATTCGTGGGAAGTCGAGTAGTCATAACGAGTCACTCGTGGTTTAATCAGCTGACAGACTATGGTTCACTAGTAGGTTACCGGGAAAATGCGATCGGTCTACAAAGGGGATTGCTTACAGAAGATTCGTGCGAACCATCCTAGAATATTGCTCAATTGCATGAGAGCCATCCCGGACAGGAGTAATAGGGGACTGAACGTATAAAAATAAGGTCAGGATAACCGCTCACATGTTTGTTTCGCTCAGGAGACAACGCCATGAAAAACTGCCGTTTTCTATTTCCTGCAGATCTACAACAAGTATTCCTACTAACTTGAAGATCGACGTCAACTACCCTTCGAATGTATACTTACCACTTTTGAAGAACCAATATCAACTAAAGAACCTGGGAATATATACTACAACCCCTACGCATCTGTCTCGTAGGGACCGCGAAGACTGATTTCAGTCTGCACAGAGGCATCTAGGCAGTCATCCTACCCGCACTTCATACACTATCACAACGCGCAGATATACTGTTTTAGCTATGTTAGCCATGTCTGTCTCTGTCTGTCCGTCTGTTTAAAACCCTTTTTCTCAGGAAAGGGTAGGGTATCTAGATGAAATTTGTCACATACTATGGTCTAGGGTCCGTAGCCGGTATAATAGATTCCAAGTCAATGCAATCAAAAGATACGGCCTTTTATGTCACATATTTTGATACTCGCAAACTTTGACATCAAAATCAATAGGGTACTTTGCACTGACCAAGAATCATGAAATTTATCATAGAGCAAGGTTTCACACTACAAAAGGAAAAAAAATCTGAAAATTGTTAGTTTGTAATTATTTTACCCGAAAATATCTCCAAAAGAATGCAAAAGTCATGAATAAGAAAAAATTTGGACACCGGCTACCAGAATCCCATTTTGGTCAACGTACATTCGGAAAAGACCATGTTTATAGGCCTTAACTAAAATGAAAAGCTTCTGGAAGATACCGACAGGGATATGGAGCCTACAAATTCTCGATTGGGTTTAAATCCGGGGAGTCTGGTGGACAGGGGAGTGAGGTGCTCTTCGAAACACGCACGTATACTGCGAGCTGTGTGACACGTTGCATTGTCCTCCAGGTAGGTGCCATCGTGCCAAGGAAAAAACTCGTGTGGCTGTGGACATAGTTCCCAAGGACACATGCATACTTTTGTTGATTCGCTGTGCCTTCCAGAATGATGACATCACCTAGGGAATGTCACGGAAACATTCCCCAGACCAAAATCTCCTTCTTCCAGCCTGGACACTTCCAATAATTGTTAGATGGCATTTGCTTTCAGACGTTTCACGCGCGTACATCCCAACGACCGTCTGTCCGAAAGAGCATAAAACGTGATTCGTGTGAAAAGGCACGTGTCGCCACTCAGTGGCCTTCCAGATGGGGTACTGGCGTGCCAATTCCAGTCTTTGTCGCTGATGAACAATAGTCAGCATGGGTGCGTGAGCCAGGTCCACAGGCACCATCGGTCGATTGGGAGGCACTGCTAGTAGCCCCCTGGTTCATATGGGCGAGAAGCTCTTCAAATGGTTCAAATGGCTCTGAGCACTATGGGACTTAATTTCTGAGGTCATCAGTCCCCTAGAATTTAGAACTACTTAAACGTAACTACCCTAAGGACATCACACACGTCCATGTCCGAGGCAGGATTCGAACATGCGACCGTAGCGGTCACGCGGTTCCAGACTGAAGCGCCTAGAACCGCACAGCCACACCGGCCGGCCGAGAAGCTGTTCAACAGTTGCACGTCTATTCGCCCGTACACGTCTCCACAGACGTCGTCCACCCCTGTCATCTGTGGCCCGTGGTGCACCACAGATGCCTCGGCGCCGGATTTGGAAAGCGCCTTTTCCCCATCCAAAGTATTCCTTGACTATCACGCCATGCCAATAGTTTACAAACTTAGCTGATTAGGAAATGCTTCCAGGCGTGGTCCGAAACTCAACGATGATGCCATTTCATACGTCAGATAAACCTTTCCGTTTCCGCAATACGGCAACGACTGCACTGTTTTCCCTCCCCCCCCCCCTCCCCCCACTGACCCTACACGCTTTACACACGCTGTCCGCGGCTCGTGGTCTTGCGGTAGCGTTCTCGCTTTCCGCGCACGGGGTCCCGGATTCGATTTCCGGCGGGGTCAGGGATTGTTTCTGCCTCAAGATGACTGAGTCTTTCATCATCATTTGATCCTCATTCACTCGCAGGTCGCTGTAGTGGCGTTAAAGAACTTGTGGAGCGGCGGCCGAACCGCCCCGCGAGGGGTCTCCCGGCCACCAATACCATACGGTCATTATTATCTTACATACGCTTCACTGATAGTGCTGCATCTGATGTTTCAAAGTTTTTGCGTCAAATATACTATAATTACGATGGGGAACAACTTTTGTTAGAGACAGAATGTTACCTGATGGTTCACAGCGACGCTACGCACTGCGACAACGGGATTTCACCAAACTTAGAGTTTCTGATAATCACGTGTGCTGCATACTACTTACCCCAGTAAACTGACAGTGATTTTCAACAAGAAAATCTTAAGAATTATGGTATCTAAGCGGAGAAAAGTGTTTCAGAAAACTCTAATTTTGCAGCACCTACCTCATTTCACAGGCCGGCCGGAGTGTCCGCGCGGTTCTAGGCGCTACAGTATGGAACCGAGCGACCGCTACGGTCGCAGGTTCGTATCCTGCCTCGGACATGGACGTGTGTGATGTCCTTAGGTTAGTTAGGTTTAATTAGTTCTAAGTTCTAGGCGACTGATGACCTCAGAAGTTAAGTCCCATTGTGCTCAGAGCCATTTGAACCATTTGAACCCATTTCGTACGGAGCAGATAACTGGATTATAGGGAATACACATGGCGTGTACACGCCGCAGGGTGACTAGGGCCTGCTGCCACTCAGTGGCATAACCAGTAGAGAATGACTCCTTGAGTCGTCGGAAAGGATTAGAGGACATACTGTCTCTATCAAAACTTGTTCCTCAAGATGTGATCTATCACCCCTAGACGTTTGATGCAAAGACTTTGAAACACCCTGTATCTACAATGTGTTTCAGGTGGAATGGTAAATACACTCCTGGAAATGGAAAAAAGAACACTTGCTCCGGACACTGCGAGAGGGCTGTACAAGCAATGATCACACGCACGGCACAGCGGACACACCAGGAACCGCGGTGTTGGCCGTCGAATGGCGCTAGCTGCGCAGCATTTGTGCACCGCCGCCGTCAGTGTCAGCCAGTTTGCCGTGGCATACGGAGCTCCATCGCAGTCTTTAACACTGGTAGCATGCCGCGACAGCGTGGACGTGAACCGTATGTGCAGTTGACGGACTTTGAGCGAGGGCGTATAGTGGGCATGCGGGAGGCCGGGTGGATGTACCGCCGAATTGCTCAACACGTGGGGCGTGAGGTCTCCACAGTACATCGATGTTGTCGCCAGTGGTCGGCGGAAGGTGCACGTGCCCGTCGACCTGGGACCGGACCGCAGCGACGCACGGATGCACGCCAAGACCGTAGGATCCTACGCAGTGCCGTAGGGGACCGCACCGCCACTTCCCAGCAAATTAGGGACACTGTTGCTCCTGGGGTATCGGCGAGGACCATTCGCAACCGTCTCCATGAAGCTGGGCTACGGTCCCGCACACCGTTAGGCCGTCTTCCGCTCACGCCCCAACATCGTGCAGCCCGCCTCCAGTGGTGTCGCGACAGGCGTGAATGGAGGGACGAATGGAGACGTGTCGTCTTCAGCGATGAGAGTCGCTTCTGCCTTGGTGCCAATGATGGTCGTATGCGTGTTTGGCGCCGTGCAGGTGAGCTCCACAATCAGGACTGCATACGACCGAGGCACACAGGGCCAACACCCGGCATCATGGTGTGGGGAGCGATCTACACTGGCCGTACACCACTGGTGATCGTCGAGGGGACACTGAATAGTGCACGGTACATCCAAACCGTCATCGAACCCATCGTTCTACCATTCCTAGACCGGCAAGGGAACTTGCTGTTTCAACAGGACAATGCACGTCCGCATGTATATACTGTACTAGTGCCGACATTGTGCATGCTCTGTTGCCTGTGTCTATGTGCCTGTGGGTCTGTCAGTGTGCTCATGTGATGTATCTGACCCCAGGAATGTGTCAATAAAGTTTCCCCTTCCTGGGACAATGAATTCACGGTGTTCTTATTTCAATTTCCAGGAGCGTATTTTACGAGGTGGTAGTATAGACTGATTCGAGTAAAATACTCCATATAATGTGTGTCCAAGAGAAGTTTCAATTTCGCGTGTTCGTATTTCAGTTTCTATGGGCTTATTTATTGATTGTTTTTGTAATGGAAACGTTGCTGCTTGTTGCAGACGGTAGATGACTGCCTATCCGCAGAATAGCAGATTTAAAACTGTTTATTTGTGTTTTCATGGCTGCAGTGCACAGCAGTCATATCGAACCTGAAAGTGCAAATGGACAGACTGAGGACTAAACAGAAGACATTACTCACTTGCAAGAACGCAGTCGGAATACAATTTATGGAAATCCCCTTTGAAAAAAGAAATGGCTCTGAGCACTATGGGATTTAACATCTGAGGTCATCAGTCCCCTAGAACTTAGAACTACTTAAACCTAACTAACCTAAGGATATCACACACATCCATGCCCAAGGCAGGATCCGAAGCAGCGACCGTAGCGGTCTCACGGTTCCAGACTGAAGCGCCTAGAACCGCTCGGCCACACCGGGCGGCCTGAAAGACTCTATATTGTTTCCTCATCATTCCTCTCGCTCTCTTTTCGAGGTTGCAGTTTGGTTTAGTTTCGCAGGAAAAAAAAAAATGTCAGCATCTAACTGTTACGATAGTAACTCATTACAAAATTACATATCTAAAGTTCCCTTGAGCAATAGCTGATTTTCCCTCAAACGAAAGGAAATTGTTGGGTACTGAACATCAGCTGCTTTACCGTCGTCTTAGTTCCCCTAATCTATTCAGAAGTTGGCAGCATACACTCAAGGTTAGCACGTGGACGCCCCCTCGTAAACATTTATCCTCAAATAGAGGCAAAGTGCTCCTCTGGTTCTTGAAACGCACACTGCCCTTAGTCGTGGTTTAAAATCTTTCACCGCAATATCAAACGCCAGTGGTAGCGCGCAAAGGATGAGAGACATTGTGCTATGATACTTAAGAATTTACGAATATTTTTAATTGTTCGTTTTATGCGATATCACACGGATTAAGGATTAACTTATTTTCAGTTCTAATACAATAAATTTCAGAGAAGCTTGTGTCTAGAGATCAGTATTGACTTAGAAAACATCGCTCGTGCAAAACTCAGCTTGCACTATTCTCATACGGTACCCCGCAAACCATGGATGGTGGGAAACAGGTAAATTCCATATTCCTAGATTTAAGGAAAGCGTTTCACATGATGCCCCACTGCAAGACTGCTAACGAGGATCAAAGCATACGTTTAGGTTCCCAGATACGTGGGTGGCTCGAAGACTTCTCAAGTAATAGAACCCAATATGCTCTCGTCGATGGCGAGTGTTCATCAGGGACAAGGATATGGTCAGGTGTGCTCAGGGAAACGTGATAGGTCAGCTCTTAATCTCTATATACATAAATGATATGACGGACGGGGTGAGCAGCAATTTGCGGCTGTTTGCTGGTGACGCTATGGCGTACGGGAAGATGTCGCCGTTAAGCGATTGTAGGAGGAAACAGGATGTGACGAATGGCAGTCTGCACTAAATATATAAAAATGCAACTTCATGCAGATGAGTAGGAAAAATAATCTTATAATACTCGAATACAGCATTAGTAGTGTTCTGCTTGACACAGTCACGTCAATACCCGGGCGTAAGGTTGCAAAGTAATATGAAATGAAACGAGCACGTAAGAACGATAGTAGTGAAGGTGAATGGTCAGCTTCGGTTCATTGGAAGAATTTTAGGAAAGTGTAGGTTGTCTATAAAGAAAACAGTGTATAGAACACTAGTACACCCCATTCTTGACTACTGATCGGTTTAAAGAAAAGCATCGAAGCAGTCCAGAAGTTTGCTGCCAGACTTGTTACAGGCAGGTTCGATCAACACGCAAGTGTTATAAAGATGCTTCGTGAAGTCAAATGGGGATCTCTGGAGAGCGTATAAAGTTCTTTTTGAAATTTGGAGATCCAGAGTTTGAGGCTGACCGCAGAAAGATTCTACTGCCACCGACGTGCATTTCGCGTAAGGATCACGAAGATAAGAGAAATTTGGCTTGTGCGGAGACATATAAAAAGTTGTTTTTCTCTCGCTCTGTTTGCGAGCGTATAAAGTTCTTTTTGAAATTTGGAGATCCAGAGTTTGAGGCTGACCGCAGAAAGATTCTACTGCCACCGACGTGCATTTCGCGTAAGGATCACGAAGATAAGAGAAATTTGGCTTGTGCGGAGACATATAAAAAGTTGTTTTTCTCTCGCTCTGTTTGCGAGTGGGACAGGAGAGAAAATTACTGGTAACAGTACAAGATAGCTTGGGGAGTATGTACGTTTATGCAGATGCAATATAAATTAGAAAATTTCTTTCTGACCCTCAGACTTCAAGAAGAATATAATAATTCCAATCCCAAAGAAAGCAGGTGTTGACAGATGTGAAAATTACCGAACTATCAGCTTAATAAGTCACAGCTGCAAAATACTAACACGAATTCTTTACAGACGAATGGAAAAACTAGTAGAAGCCAACCTCGGGGAAGATCAGTTTGGATTCCGTAGAAACACTGGAACACGTGAGGCAATACTGACCTTACGACTTATCTTAGAAGAAAGATTAAGGAAAGGCAAACCTACGTTTCTAGCATTTGTAGACTTAGAGAAAGCTTTTGACAATGTTGACTGGAATACTCTCTTTCAAATTCTAAAGGTGGCAGGGGTAAAATACAGGGAGCGAAAGGCTATTTACAATTTGTACAGAAACCAGATGGCAGTTATAAGAGTCGAGGGACATGAAAGGGAAGCAGTGGTTGGGAAGGGAGTAAGACAGGGTTGTAGCCTCTCCCCGATGTTGTTCAATCTGTATATTGAGCAAGCAGTAAAGGAAACAAAAGAAAAATTCGGAGTAGGTATTAAAATTCATGGAGAAGAAATAAAAACTTTGAGGTTCGCCGATGACATTGTACTTCTGTCAGAGACAGCAAAGGACTTGGAAGAGCAGTTGAATGGAATGGACAGTGTCTTGAAAGGAGGATATAAGATGAACATCAACAAAAGCAAAACAAGGATAATGGAATGTAGTCTAATTAAGTCGGGTGATGCTGAGGGAATTAGATTAGGAAATGAGGCACTTAAAGTAGTAAAGGAGTTTTGCTATTTGGGGAACAAAATAACTGATGATGGTCGAAGTAGAGAGGATATAAAATGTAGGCTGGCAATGGCAAGGAAAGCGTTTCTGAAGAAGAGAAATTTGTTAACATCCAGTATTGATTTAAGTGTCAGGAAGTCATTTCTGAAAGTATTCGTATGGAGTGTAGCCATGTATGGAAGTGAAACATGGACGATAAATAGTTTGGACAAGAAGAGAATAGAAGCTTTCGAAATGTGGTGCTATAGAAGAATGCTGAAGATTAGATGGGTAGATCACATAACTAATGAGGAAGTATTGAATAGGATTGGGGAGAAGAGAAGTTTGTGGCACAACTTGACCAGAAGAAGGGATCGGTTGGTAGGACATGTTCTGAGGCATCAAGGGATCACCAATTTAGTATTGGAGGGCAGCGTGGAGGGTAAAAATCGTAGAGGGAGACCAAGAGATGAATACACTAAGCAGATTCAGAAGGATGTAGGATGCAGTAGGTACTGGGAGATGAAAAAGCTTGCACAGGATAGAGTAGCATGGAGAGCTGCATCAAACCAGTCTCAGGACTGAAGACCACAACAACAACAACAACAGTACTGTCTGTGTATGAACTATGCGCATATCACGTGTAACAGAAGCTGACGAGAATTTTTTAATGAACCCATTCTGTTGCAAGAAGCACCGTAGCAATACCTTTTTATGCTCTTGAAAACTGAGCCAAAGTACTTTCCTCTTAGAGCTATTACAATACAAGAGGAGGTGGTGTCGGGCTTGCGTCAGAGCTTTTGAGGAGGTATTCACTTTCCTCGTGACGAACAGTCACATGGTGAGTAAACAGCACCGGCCTTATCTGCTCATGTGACTCCCCCTGAGCAGGTTTTCCTGCCAGCAAGTGGCCTCAGGAATTGCTAGCATTTATCTCATAAGGCGGACGCTAGTTCCGTTTTCTAGCAAGATGAATTTGCGCATATCGAGCGTGGGAGGCTTTCACCAACACGCACAATGTTACACACATCGGGGTAATACTGGATTTGGTGCTACCAAAGATTTATAACCGAATTTCGAGGCAGTATTTGTTAATTCTTTGATGTCTTACCACATCTTCATATAACGTCGTATCGCCTCATAATTTTTAAATTATAATCGAAAATGGAAGTATGTTTGAGCTACGAGAACTGGATTATTTTGAGAGAATGATAGTGTGTACTTGTGGAGTATTATCTAAAATTTGTACCACGCTGGCTTTGAATGGTCTGAAATTATAATCATAGGAAGTTTCTGCGGTGGAATAGTTCTAAGAAGCTCTAGGTGCAGTTTCATTTCTTATAGTTTAAGCGGGACATGCATCACTTATCGCAATAAGCAAAAATGTAAGTTCACTGTGAACCAGATAACTTCAGCAGTATGGAAATAACCACTCGCAACACCCGCTAAAGCAGCAAATGATGCGCCCGCCTTTTTATAGTTACTTAACATCAATATGCTTTTTTATGGATCAGGCTTGCAATCATCTTCACTCCTAGGTAATTACATAGCTAACATTGGCACAAGAGTTCTTCAAAGAACTTATGAAATATTGGTTTGAGACTGTACGCTTCTGTGTGGATTTGCATTGTAGGAAGACTCTTCGACGAAAACTTTAATTATTCAACTACACGTGTTTTTTTAATGCTTGCAGAGAAATTCCCTGAGTTACTCAAGCCAAATGAGCGTTACGCACAAATATTTCTGTAGAGTATTTTAGGACCTCAGCGACAAGCTCTGAGTAACGACAGGTTACACACAGAGAATATATTTTGGTAAGGGACGTATCTTTTTACTACGTCGTTTGTCAGGTTTTAAATGACTGGGAAGCACTGATGATGGTACAAACGCATTGTAGTCAACTCGTGGTTCGTAGCGGTTCTGCTTCTATGCCTTCATCGTGCCGTATCAGTTGTCATTGTTGCTGTTTTCACGTTACATTCTTGGTTTAGTATGCATTGCAAGTCGTTTGAGTTCACTAGAATTTTACGATTGCGCCGAGTAGCCGAGTGGTTTGAGGCGCCGTGCACGGATTGCGCGGCCCCTCCCGCCGGAGGTTCGAGTCCTGCCTCGGGCACGTGTGTGTGTGTGTGTGTGTGTGTGTGTGTGTGTGTGTGTGTGTGTTTTCTTAGCATAAGTTACTTTAAGTAGTGTGTAAATCTATGGACCGATAATGTCGGCACTTTGGTCCCTCAGGAATTGACACACATTTGAACATTTGAATTATTACGTGTTAAGGGGAGGCGCGCAGCATCGTAAGAGATATACGAATACAGGTTTCCTAAAATCAGCCGACAAAAGAACATTTCACCGACGCGCTCGAGAAAATGGACGTGTTTGTCCTGAGCATGTAAACCATGGAAGACGTGATGGGGGTACACGGGAATTGAAGCGTGCGATACTAGACAGGTAGTAACGCACCTTCAGCCAATACACGTTCTTGCCCATGTGCTATTATAAATACACGTTACGCAATTGTTTTGGGTATACTGCTGGGGTATGTGAAGATGTTGCTAATTCTAAACGGATTATTTTTTTCTTTTCTTTTCTCTCTTTAAATCAGTGCAATACGGAAATATTATGCATATCTTTGCAAGACCAAATATTTGTTTTGTATTAAAGAGGTGTAACTGTCCACCGCGCTCTTTCGTTTGAATAAATCATTCATTTTTTCTGAAATTGTTATCATTTCTTTGTCCGTACATGTGCGATAACATCTACGAATTTCCATCCCATTCGGATAATTCCTTCGTGGTGCGTCTTTTTTCCCCTTTCATTCCTAAAATTGGCAATATCCTAGTAATTTTTATATTTACGACTTTTTAGAGGGTTTAGGGCAGCAGTAATGTCCTGTACTTATTCTCGAAACGAAATGCTACCCTGTCTTACAGGCACAAAGGCTTACCAGAGGTCAGTAAACTGGTGAGTACGTAGCTCTTGGTGTTGCAGTTTTGACAAACGTGTGTGCACAGACAAACCTTACAACAACCACAAAGTAGTACTAGCAGTAGTAGTAGTAGTAGTAGCTTTATTCATCCGTAGATCCCTTTTTACAAGGATATAGGACATGCCAAAATATTTACAAGCTTAGACCAATTTAAAATAAGCTAATTCGTATACACATACAGTTACAGACTTCTAGTTAGAGACAATCATTAGATTTACTCCTGGTATACAATACTATACCGACATTGTTTCATAACACTTCACTCACTGCACACACACACACACACACACACACACACACACACACACACACACACACACACACTGGTGATCTCTGGGCCATGGGCCATTTGCTGTACCGCAACTTCCCATTTGCTATCTTCAAAAACTGAGTCAGCATCCCCCTATAATGAGTAAGATGTTGAGGTCAGAAAGAGGAAGAGGTGTTAGTATTGTGCTATGCATAGCTTTGGTGTAAGTTTTTCTAGAATAGGAAGAAAAAGGAAGAAAAACATAGTGTGAAGGTGTTATTTGGAATGTTGCATGTTTTATAATCATTATTATTATTTATTTATTTAACTTTTTTCAACCAGACCCCTACTCTGTTTTGTCTAAGTAATCCTTCAATGTATAAAAAGTATTGTATAACAGATACTTTTTAGCTGCCTTTTTAAATAAACGCATTTTTGCAATTTCTTTCATCTCTTTTGGTAATTTATTGAACAGTGTACTCCTCTGTTATGCCCGTACAGAAATAATTAGTCACTTCGGAACAAGAGAAATAAGTTTTTTGATGCCCAAGAAGCAAGACGGGTGCCTTAACAACCACGCTGTTGCGAACACGGTGAAGAACAGCTACAGAAAGCCGAGAGAAATGTCTGTCGGGACGGAGCTGCAATGGCGCGTAATGCCAGATTGCACGGCACGGTTCAGCACAGGCTTGTAATTGCCCGAGCGGTGCAGACGGAGGCGATGCGCGCCCTCTGGCGTGGTTCAAGGCTCCAGGCTGGAGGGAAACAGCAAAAACCTGGAACATCCCGTGGGAAAGAGGAGCGGGCCGGGACACCCACTGCAAACTCAGCAGCCGGGGAGTTCACAGCATCGGCTGGAGTCTCACCTGCTGGAAAAACACCACGTCTCTACAGGACCCTCTACTCCGTGGAGCGTGGCCAACGCCCCGCCATCAAACGGTTATTACTTCCAGGAATAGCTGCGCAGATTCATCTTGCAGCCACAGATCTAGCATCCAGGAAAAAGCAGTCGAGTGAAACACAGTTCGGTTGATTCGTGCACGACGTCTTGCAAACAATAGATGCCGATAACAGGTGTATTCTATCTTCTCAGATTTCCGAAAGGCGTTCGATTCTGTACCATACCGCCCACTACTAACAGAGATAGGATCGCACTTACTATCTTTGCAAGTATTTGTTGGTTTTACGAATACTTGGCTACTAGAACCCAGTAGGGGCAAATGATCCACAGAAACGAAAGAAACATAACGTGCGCACAGAGGAAGATGTGCGGGGGTATAGTTGCATGTTTACGGGCCTGAATGTAGTTTTCCGTACGGGGCGCAGCAGCATGGCCGTGATTCGCAAGTCACCAATGGTGGTCGGTCGTGTGTGAGGCGACGAAGAGCAAAGCTATTTTAAGGTATCTGGGGCAGCTTGAATGTAAATCAAAGAACAACGTGCAATAGCGACCGAATGAATGAGCCAGTGCAGTTGTTGAGACACAGCACCTGGGAGATATGCAGAGCTGTCAATGAACTCTGGTGTGACTATTAAAAATTCAAATTAAATCTTCGTTCAAGTAGGGAATGTCAAAATAGGGCGCGTTTCGTGAATGGGTACGAACTCGTAAGATGGAGTCCTATGGAAGCGCAAGCTATGCCCCGTCAGCATGGACCGCAAAAATTTTAGTGCAGTGTCACAAGAAATCCATTTATGTAACCCATTACTGGGCAACTTAGTTATTAACAGCAGCTTTAACGTGAGTTCTGAGATTTTATTATTACACAGACTTGGCAATTTCTTGTCGTTGTATTATGATTTATAACCGATACAGCGTTCCATCTTTCAGTAGTCAGAAATGGCTGCGGATCTTAATTATTTGTACGGAAGTAGCTCAATAAAGAAATATTACATTTTATAGCATCATAAATTAATAGCGGACACAGCCACATCATTTAACGAGTTACTTCATTTACATACAAGAGATGTACATCATTAGCCGGCTAGCGTTAGCGAAAGGGGCGGTGAGGGGGGCAGGGGGGGTGTGTTGAATACGCTGATATACTAAGCAGCCCGTCGCCTGTATCAAAAGGTTTGAGGAGAGCGTTAGGCCTACTGCCTCGCGAAACAGAGATCGAAGGTACGAGCCCCACATCGATCATGTGTAGAGGTTGTTAATATGCCGTTACTATTTTTCCTATAGAGAACCAAATTAGGTGAAAAAAAGAATAACTAGTTCTGCGTGATTGCTCCAAATGGATATCGAACCTGACTATCGTCCAGAGTACATCAATAAAATTAATTTCAGCTCCCTGAATAAAGACATTGCCAAAAGTTAATTCATGATTTCTGTCGTATCTAATAAGTTTCCGATTTGTACAATAACTACTAAAATGCTTTGTTTCCCTTTGATTTTGCATTCATTTGTGAGTAAATAACGGACGCAGGTACTTGAAAGTACAGCGTCATAGTACACTCGATTGAAATAGTTCTTTTCGCCTATCACGAACATCTTCGAGACGGAATGACTTGCAAGACCAAATATCCAGAGATCTTGGAAGTTCTGAATGTCAGAAACTGACGTATAGAGGTTTTCGGGCCCAGTGAAAGTCGTACGGTAAGATTATGCGATAGCGTTTAGTGAAATCGGGACATCATTTCCGTTCTGCCAGAGAGGAAAAGATAAGACGCAAGCGAAACAATGCTTCAGGCACATCTTACCAGGGATTCGTGCTGCGAGGGAATGGACTCCTCTAGCTAGCCGTGTCCACGTTCAGCTGCTTAATGCCTAGTAACGAACGAATTCTGATGAAAGATGAACACTTATTGGAAATAGTTTTACTGTTTGCTAACTGTCTGGTACATTCTGGGAAAGAAGCGGAGAAAGTTTGTATGCATGTCCCGTAGATGTGGGTATTACTGTGGTCGGAGGGTGCTCGGATAGCACAAAAGAAAAGGGGGAGGCGGTCTAAGAAGCGGCCTTGTTGTAGTGGAATGGACGCAGTTAGACAATTTCGGTAGGAAGAAGCAAGTACGTAGGTGTCAGTCTCGACCTGGGTCTTACTTGGCATCATCTCCAAAAAAAAAAAGAGGGATAAAGCTGTGGGAAAGCTGCGCCAGCTGCACTTCCTGCTAAATCCGACGGCCACACTCACTCAGGACGTAGGAATTTTTTATGAACATGACGCTCCTACGTCTGGTTTTGGAGTTCGCAGTCGCCTGGGGGAAAGGTCGGATTCTCATATCGACCGCCATTAGCTTTGTACCTATCACGGAATTTCTCGACGGAGCTCTTTGAGGTAGCCGAAATACCTAACCTCTGGGAGAGGTTTCGGCCATCGGTCCATGACGTCCATAAGAACAGTAAAATATCACAGAGCCAGGGTTCACCAGGTTGAAACACCTGCTGGCGGCATATACTAACGCTGTCTTTACAACATAGTAAGGGTGGACAGAAGCGTCCGATCCCACGCGTCGGCTTTAACCCGTGTCGTAAGTGTGTTGTCGTGTGTGACGTCATGACGGCGCGGAGTTTGGTTTGTGGTCCGATTCCACGCGTCGGCTTTGACCCGTGACGTAAGGGTGTTGTCGTGTGTGACTTCATGAGGGTGCGGAGTTTGGTTTGTGAGTGTGGCGTGTTTCTAGATGTCGTCGTGTCAAGGGAAGTGTTCGATCCCAATGTGTGGCTGTGATTGTTGGCATTGGTATCGGGAGATGTTTTTGCGTTATATAGGCCACGGGAAGTGTTTGATCCTAATTTATGGGATCGGGAGCTGCTGTTGAGCTATATAGGTCAAGGGAAGTGTCCGATTCCAGATGATATTGTGTTTAGTGGTATTTGGGGAGTTTTGTGATGTCGGTTTTTTTCGTATTTTTGTGTGGTTTTGTATGGGGGTGGGTGTCTAAATTTGTTTATATTTAGTTTGCCCCCCACCCAAAAACACCCCACTCCCCGCGCTTGTCCCGTTAGTGTCATTAGGCTTTCTCTGGAAAGTGTGTGTGTGTGTGTGTTTCGATGTATTTTCATCCCCATAATGTGTACGTAACGACTTTATATGCGCAGTATTGGAATCGTGGTTTATGGTCGTTTCCGCCATATTTGTGACGTCATGGGTCAAAGCAGACGGGTGGGATCGGACGCTTCCGTATTTCCCATAGTAACATAATTCTTCGTATTTTATATCGACAGGTGAGAAGAAAAGTCGGTAGAATTTGATCGACGAAAGTCTGAATTCACAGGCCAGAAGGCTAAACCGTCGAAGAAGAACGGTAGATTTATGTCCTGCTCAAGAAATTTCGCACCACAATAATCAGCGAGTCTTACTGAAGGAAGCATCGCGATATTCGTCTGAAGTGATGAACGAAACCCACGGAAAAGCCTAAATCACACAAGCTGGGCTGGCGGACGAACTCCACTCCTCCAGACTACGTCCAACGATAATGCTGTACTAAAGTACGTATTGTTTTCTTCATCATAAGTAACCGAAATATTTACCCTTCAATAATAATAATTTGTTTACATCACTTGACATCAAATGGTGCAAATGGCTCAGAGCACTATGGGACTTAACTTCTAAGGTCATCAGTCCCCTAGAACTTAGAACTACTTAACCCTAACTAACCTAAGGACATCACACACATCCATGCCCGAGGCAGGATTCGAACCTGCGACCTTAGCGGCCGCGCGGTTCCAGACTCAAGCGCCTAGAACCGCTCGGCCACCATGGCCGGCTCACTTGAAATCGTTATGAGGCACAATTATAGTTAATACGAGAAATCAGAGGTCGAACGGAAAGATTTAGGTGTTCCTTTTTCCCACGGGCCATTAGAGAGTGGAATGGTAGAGAAGTAGTATGAAAATGGTTCGATGAACCCTCTGCCAGACACTTAAGTGTGACTTGCAGAGTAACCATGGAGATGTACATGTACATTCTTGATTAAAGAAAACCCATTGATGTTGGCACTGAGATGCTGAAACATGTTTAGCTACATGAAAAAAAAAACTGTGTTTTGAATAACAGGAGGACCACACACCCAGTAATGATCCTATAAGGGTTCTGTTTCTTCCGATGGAGGTAAGGAAACATAAAAAAATTAGTGACCAGTTACGTTGAGTTTTGGTTTATATTTTAAACAGATAGTGCCGGAAACTGTCTACTAAACATGTCTGTGATCGAAGTGTCTTAGTTCTGTGAAAAGCGCTTCTTCTCCTTCAAGAGTCTGCCCCTGTATGTACTACTTGGTTCAACCGCGTTTGTAGCGACAGTTGGAAGTGCGCCGCAGATGGTGTAAGCTCAGAAACAATGGACTGTGGACAGTGTCGCCACATCGAGTGTTTGTCGGCCCGTCATTGGCGCCGTCAGCAGGCGAGAGGTGACAAGTGCGTAAGAGGAGCCGCAGGCAGCTGGCCCGCGCTGCCTGATGCCTGGTGCGTATCGCGTGTCTCGCCGCGCTGTCCACCTGCTGGCCTGTCCGTCCTGGCAACAGGAAGTACAGCTCTTCAGCCTCTACGCACCGCCCACCGGAGATTCCCATAGAAATTCAAGCGCTGACACTGGAAACTGCCTACTGCTCCATTTAGCAGAGGCTTTCATAAAGCACAAGGCTGTGTCTACATACGAAAATGCTCAAAGAGGAGCAAAAAGTTACTGATGAAAACCGTTTGGCACCACGTTGATGATTTGCTTAGATTTTGCATCCGAAACCTCTTTCCCAACGATGATAGGATGAGCAGCCATCTGTGACTGCTAATGACTCTCTAATGGAGGGGAAAGTGGCTGTAGAACACACAGGTTAACTTAGATACAATATCTATTTGTTGTGATAATGGCAGCTTACTCTAAATGTAGAGAAGTGTAAGGTAATACGGATGGGCAGGAAAAGCAATTCTGCTATGTTCCAATACAATATTAGTCATGTGCTGTTTGATACACCCACATCGATTAAATATGTAGACGTAACGTTTCAGTGAGATTTGAAATGGTACGGACGAGCAACGTCGATAGTACCGAAAGCGCATGGTAGACTTCGGTTTATTGGGAAAATTTTAGGAAAGTGTAGCTCTTCTAGTGTACGTAACACTAGTGTGATCCATTCTTGAGTATTACTCGAGTATTTGGGATTCGTATCAGTTCGGATTAAAGGAAGACGTTGGGGCAATTCAGATGCGCGCTGCTGCATTTGTCACGAGTAGATTTGATCAATACGCGAGTATTACGGAGATACTTCGTGATCTCAAATGAGAATCCCCTGTTGGAAGACGTTCTTAGCGCGAAACACTAGGCGCTTTAGTCCGGAACCACGCTGCTGGTCGCAGGTTCGAATCCTGCCTGGGGCATGGATGTGTGTGATGTCCTTAGGTTAGTTAGGTTTAAGTAGTTCTAAGTCTAGCGGACTGATACCTCAGATGTCAAGTCCCATAGTGCTTAGAGCCATTTGAACTTTCATTTGCCCGGTGTAGTACAGCAAGTGAACGTGGCATGGAAAGAAAAAGTCGTTGAAAGCTCCCTACAGAAAAACTGAGCCATGCTGCCTCTATGGTCGTCCATTGCCGGTGCAGAATTTTGTGCACGAACAAACCTCTCGATTACGTCCTGTGAACGTTCGTTGGCATTCATGTCAGCGACGTGGGTGGCCAAACCATACGCTCGAACTGCCCAGAATCTTCTTCAAACAAATTGCTGACAATTGTGGCCCAGAGACATGGTGCATTGTCATCCATAATAATTCCATCGTTGTTTGGGAACATGACGCCCATGAATGGCTGGAAATGGCCTCCAAGCAGCCGAACATCCAGGCAATTCCATGTAAACACAGCTCACACCATTACGGAGCCACCACCAGCTTGCACAGTGCCTTGTTGACGGCTTGGGTCCACGGCTTTGTGGGATCTGCGCCACACTCGAACCCTACCATCAGCTCTTACCAACTGAAATCTGAACTCATCTCGCCAAGCTACGGCTTTCCACTCGTCTAACATCCAACCGATATGGTCACGAACTCAGGAGAAGCGCTGCAGGCGATGTCGTGATGTTAGCAAAGGCACTCGCGTCGGTCGTCTGTTGCCACAGCCCATGAATGTTAAATTTCGTCGCCCTGTCCTAATCGATACGTTCGTCGTACGTCCCACATTGATTTCCATAATTATTTCACACAGTGTTGCTTGTCTGTTAACACCAAAAACTCTACGCAAACGCCGCTGTTCTCGGTCGTTAAGTGAAGGCCGTCGGTCATTGCATTCTCGGCACACTCTTGACATTATGAGTCTTGGAATACTGACTCCCCTAACGATTTCCGAAATGGTATGCCCCACGTGTCTGGCTCCAACTGCCATTCAGCGTTCAAAGTCTGTTAATTCCTGTCAAGCGGTCATAATCACGTAGGAAACTGGTTCAAAAGGCTCTGAGCACTATGGGACTTAACATCTATGGTCATCAGTCCCATAGAACTTAGAACTACTTAAACCTAACTAACCGAAGGACATCACACACATCCATGCCCGAGGCAGGATTCGAACCTGCGACCGTAGCAGTCGCACGGTTCCGGACTGCGCGCCTAGAACCGCGAGATGGTACTAGAAGTGTATGGGGGGAAGTTGTAGAGGGAAATCAAACTTTCAGTATAGTAGGCAATTTCAGATGGATGTACGTAGCAGTAGTCAGGCAGAGGTGAATGAGATTTTACAAGATGAACTAGCGTGTAGGGCTGTGTCGAACCAATCTTCGGACTTAAGATCACAACCATAACAACTTTCTTATAATATATTCTGTTCACTTGTATCTGTTGTTTGTAAGATGCCCTGTGTTAATTGAGCAAACTGTGTCCACATGACTAGGTTTCGCTGAACCCGTTCTCATTATTTGAGGAAAGCTTGTTTTCCTCCCGAACGCCACGCGTTAGGTGCCTGCAACAGAGGGACGTGTATATTCAACAACAGAGGTGATAAGCTACAGCCCTACCTCACACCCTTGTTAACTTGGATATGTATCTCGTGATCTTCATCCTGAATTACGTTTTCTGTGATTTCCCCAAACCGTTCCTAGCTCGATTTCCTTCCCCGTCCTTAAAACATTACGACCTTGTGCTCCATCTCTAATGACGTCGATGCCGACGGCTCCGTACACCCTAAAGCTTCCTTCTTTCGTGATCTTCCGCTTTTATTGCTTACTACAGACAGACAAAGTCTCTCCAGAGAATATTTATTGCTGTTAGGCCATAACCTGATACACTTAGACACTAAATGATTATTTTTAAGGGACAGTACTGAAGGAAGCACTGAGACTGCCGTCCTGATGAGCCAGTCGGGGAAAATTCGAACTCTGCTGCAGGCAGCTGGCCTTGAACCGGCTTCTGGTTGGCCGCACTCGCCAGCAGAGCGCCGGAATTGTCGGGTGTCAACTCGAAACGGATTTCCGGTACACGGAGCAGGGTAGTCTGGTGGGTCTTCTTGCATAGCTGGAGGTCTTGTTACTCGCAGACCTAATCTTACGGACCAAGTGCTACGGCTACTAGAGTTTCATGGACACTACTTAAAATGGGAACCAAGTTTCTCGCGACGACGTCCTTGTGTAAAACATCTAGTCTTCTCGACGCAACAAATTTTAGGCAGTTTGTAGTATTAGGAGCCCCTGTATGGGGAACCAAACTGGGTTTATTAATATCTACATAAACTGAACGCTTTTAGAATGAATAAATGAACTACAATTTCACTCTTTCAATTTTCGAAATTCAAACTACACTCCTGGAAATTGAAATAAGAACACCGTGAATTCATTGTCCCAGGAAGGGGAAACTTTATTGACACATTCCTGGGGTCAGATACATCACATGATCACACTGACAGAACCACAGGCACATACACACAGGCAACAGAGCATGCACAATGTCGGCACTAGTACAGTGTATATCCACCTTTCGCAGCAATGCAGGCTGCTATTCTCCCATGGAGACGATCGTAGAGATGCTGGATGTAGTCCTGTGGAACGGCTTGCCATGCCATTTCCACCTGGCGCCTCAGTTGGACCAGCGTTCGTGCTGGACGTGCAGACCGCGTGAGACGACGCTTCATCCAGTCCCAAACATGCTCAATGGGGGACAGATCCGGAGATCTTGCTGGCCAGGGTAGCTGACTTACACCTTCTAGAGCACGTTGGGTGGCACGGGATACATGCGGACGTGCATTGTCCTGTTGGAACAGCAAGTTCCCTTGCCGGTCTAGGAATGGTAGAACGATGGGTTCGATGACGGTTTGGATGTACCGTGCACTATTCAGTGTCCCCTCGACGATCACCAGTGGTGTACGGCCAGTGTAGGAGATCGCTCCCCACACCATGATGCCGGGTGTTGGCCCTGTGTGCCTCGGTCGTATGCAGTCCTGATTGTGGCGCTCACCTGCACGGCGCCAAACACGCATACGACCATCATTGGCACCAAGGCAGAAGCGACTCTCATCGCTGAAGACGACACGTCTCCATTCGTCCCTCCATTCACGCCTGTCGCGACACCACTGGAGGCGGGCTGCACGATGTTGGGGCGTGAGCGGAAGACGGCCTAACGGTGTGCGTTACCGTAGCCCAGCTTCATGGAGACGGTTGCGAATGGTCCTCGCCGATACCCCAGGAGCAACAGTGTCCCTAATTTGCTGGGAAGTGGCGGTGCGGTCCCCTACGGCACTGCGTAGGATCCTACGGTCTTGGCGTGCATCCGTGCGTCGCTGCGGTCCGGTCCCAGGTCGACGGGCACGTGCACCTTCCGCCGACCACTGGCGACAACATCGATGTACTGTGGAGACCTCACGCCCCACGTGTTGAGCAATTCGGCGGTACGTCCACCCGGCCCCCCGCATGCCCACTATACGCCCTCGCTCAAAGTCCGTCAACTGCACATACGGTTCACGTCCACGCTGTCGCGGCATGCTACCAGTGTTAAAGACTGCGATGGAGCTCCGTATGCCACGGCAAACTGGCTGACACTGACGGCGGCGGTGCACAAATGCTGCGCAGCTAGCGCCATTCGACGGCCAACACCGCGGTTCCTGGTGTGTCCGCTGTGCCGTGCGTGTGATCATTGCTTGTACAGCCCTCTCGCAGTGTCCGGAGCAAGTATGGTGGGTCTGACACACCGGTGTCAATGTGTTCTTTTTTCCATTTCCAGGAGTGTGTATATATATATATATATATATATATATATATATATACACGATACTATTTTAAGGTGACTAGGTACTTGCCGGCCGAAGTGGCCGTGCGGTTAAAGGCGCTGCAGTCTGGAACCGCAAGACCGCTACGGTCGCAGGTTCGAATCCTGCCTCGGGCATGGATGTTTGTGACGTCCTTAGGTTAGTTAGGTTTAACTAGTTCTAAGTTCTAGGGGACTAATGACCTCAGCAGTTGAGTCCCATAGTGCTCAGAGCCATTTGAACCATTTGACTAGGTACTTGCAGATAACAGTATGAATAATCCGCAATGAGCAGCATATCAGCTACACGGAATCTGTGTTCCATGCAACTTTAGATATCTGATAGCAAAACAAATGTGATGGTATTTTGTGAAAGAAACAAAATGAAGTCAACTATTCTAAAACAATGGACCAAGTAAAAAAAATATTGAATACCTACGCTGCACTGTATCAGAAGTACGCTAAACATATTTTCAACATAGGATAAGGCATTTAACTTAATGAATAGTACCATTAGATGAACCTTGCAAAGGAAAGAAACGCTTCCTCAAGTTTTACAAGAAGCCAGAGTGCGAAAGTGAGGTTTCTCTGACAAAATACAAAATCGAAAGCGAAATACAATAATAACAGGACAGTTACGATTAACGTCTCTAAATGAAAAAAGTAGGATAGTACGGAAGGATGGAGATGACAGACTAACAAAAATATAATACAATTACAAACCGACAGGACGAAAAGAGGCAGGGAGACCGAAAACCAAATGCAAGTACTTAATTTAATCTCTATAAGTAGATGCAACAGGAAAAGCCTAATAAGTGCAGAAGATAATGGATGTGATGGTGTACTTCACACTACACTTTAAAATGACGCTGCAAAAAGACGATGAATATTTTATATTATGATATTAAAACTATTTCTCACTTCTTCGTCCTGAAATGACTATGTTGCGTCTGATCCCTAATTACTCTACATCAGCACTGCTAAGTACCTTGTGTGGAATCACAGTTGAGGTGCCAGCCTCAACTCAACTTGACTGTACTCCTAAAGGACAACACATATGCTGAAAAAAACGTCTTGTCTTTGAACCGTAGATTTTATAGAAGTACTGAAAGTATGGGAGTTTTGAGGAAGCTCTTCACTCGTGGAATATAAAGTGGGATATTTTGAAACTTGTTGGCAAATTAAAACAGTGTGCTGGGCGGGCACTCGAATCCAAAGACCTTCCGTTGCTTTTACCGACTGCGCTATCCAGGTAGGATTCAAGACTCGTTTCTGAAAGTAGGAGAGAAGTACAGCTACAATCGAAGGTATCGGAAGATTCTGGGCTCGAGTCCTATTCCGGCACACAGTTTTCGTACACTAAGGTGACAAAAATCATAGGATAGCGATGATTCATGTGAAAAGTTTTCAGACATGATTATGTCCGCGAGACAGGAATGAACAGACTTTGAAAGCGCGATTCAGTACCATCTCATTAGTTACCCAACCTAGCTACTTAATCTTCACCATTCCTCTGTGACATCAACATTAAAAAACTACTCTTCTCTTTTCTTCTTACTGTTTATCGCCCATGAGTGGCTTCATAGAATGCTACACTCCCAAAAAATACTTTCACAAAAGACTTCATGACATTTAAATTTATATCAGACGTTAAGAAATTACTCTTTTTTCAGAAATTACTTTCTTGCTATTGCCAGTCTGCATTTTGTATCTTCCCTACGTCGTTCATCATGAGTTATTTTGCAGCCCAGATAGCAAAATTCATTGACTAATTTTAGTACTTCGCTCACAATTTAATTCCCTTTGCACCGCCTGATTTAATTCAATTACAATCAATTACCCTCGTTCTACTCCTGTTGATCTTCATCTCGTAACCTCTTTTCATCGGGAAACCGCGAAGTTTTTATTATTTTTCCCAGAAAAATTTAATTCTTTTTCGAAAATTTTCCTTGGTTTCCTTCAAATCTTGCTCAATGTACACAATGAACAACACAGTTCGGCAAGCTCCGCGGTTCGTTGAGAGGTGTGTGTGTGTGGGGGGGGGGGGGGGGGGGGGGGCGGTGCAGGGAGCGAGATAAAGGATAAACAAAGCAAAAAGATGATGAAGAGTAGCAGAAAGGAGAAGAACGACCTGCTTGGGAACGCCGTAGTACTGGAAAAGTGAAGAAATTACCCTTTCTAGGTAGCATGATTACACAGAATTGGCCGAAGAAAGGAGAATAGTAAAAGTAAATTGTCACAGGGGAAAAGAGCTTTCTTCAGTTATTGTTACCAGATACCGACACAGAAAGAAGGGAGATGTTCCTGTAAAGCGTACACCCGAAGTACAAAATTGTACAAGAATTGAAGTAAAACATGCAGCGTGGATCGAAGAAGTACTAAAAAAATACGTGACGTAGTAAGTCTGTGGAATAACCTCACCAGGAAAAGGCACTGGTTAGTAAGACATCCGTTATGGCATCCAGGAAAGGTCTAATTGGCGCTGGAAGGAGCAGTAAAAGGTAAAAAATTGTGGGAGGAGACAGACTATAACGAGCAAAACAGTTATAGGTGGTGTTGCATGAACGCAGAATTGAAAAGATTAGCACAAAATAGAAAAAGATGCTGGGGAGCATCAAACCAGTCGAAATGCTTATGATTTAAGAAAAAGTAAGATAAATATTGTTTCATATAGTTTAACCCATGTTTTTCATATGCATTCGTGACTGTGCCGAATATTCCGTATATAGTACAGGCTGTACCAAAAAGAAATGTCCGATTTAAGAAATCGTAACTATTATGTTATTTGAGATATGTGCGTGAACAGCGTACTGTTAGAAAGAGCAAACTGTCGAGTTTCACACGGCTCCTGCTAGGTGGCAGAAGTATGCGACCACTTCAGTTCTAGTAAAAATTGTGTCGGGATAACAGAAAGCGTTTTGTGTTCAAGGTTTGCGCACTGCGGGTCAGTAAGAACTGTTCATAGCGAGTTTCGTACTGGGTATGGTGTGGCTCCTCGTTCACCACAGAGCATTAGACGATGGCATGAACAGTTCCGAGGAAAAGGTTGTTTGTGTAAAGGCAAATCGCCGGGCCATCCCCGAGTGTCTGACACAGACGTCAAACGCATCCGCCGTAGTTTCACAAGGAGTCCGCAGAAATACGTTCACCGTGCACCTACACAGCTTAGTATGCTCCCGATGTCCGTCTGGCGTGTGTTGCGTCGATGTTTACACATGAAACCATACAAAATTCAATTACTGCAAGCTCTTCGTGAAGGTGACAAACGACAACGAGTGGATTTCTGTAATTTCGTTCTTGGCAAGATGGGGGACGACAGTTTTCCTCCACGCTTAGTGTTTAGTGACGAAGCAACATTCCATTTAAATGGAAAGATGAACCGTCATAATGTGAGAATATGGGGTATGGAACAACCACATGAAGTTGTACACATGAGAGGGACTCTCCAAAATTTAATGTGTTTTGTGCAGTTTCACGGGAAAAGGTGTATGGTCCATTTTTCTGTGCCGAGAACACTGTTACACGATGCACATATGTCGACATGCTTGAGAACTTTCTTTTCCCATAGCTGGAGACTGATTCGAACTACTTCATTTACCGGCAAGATGGGGCACTGCCACACTGGCGTCTGGAAATTCGGGAACTTTTACATCAAAGGATTATTGAATGATAGATCAGTCGCATTGGACCAAATGATTCAGCCTCACATTACTGGCCTCCAAGGTCACCGGATCTGACTGTATATGATTATTTCTTGTGGGGTTTATAAAATGCTCTATTTATGTGCCCCCGTTACTAACAACAAAGAATGAACTGAGGCATCGCATAGCAGTAGCTGTGGAAGCTGTAACTGAAGACATGTTCGCTGCAGTGTGGGAACAATTTGAATAACTCACTGACATATGCCGTGCATCTCAAGGGTGGCATATTGGACACCTATGAGAAGGTATGAAAAAACTTTTTGAGTTTGCCGTTCATCAAAAAACAAAATTCATGTTATATATTATTTAGCTTCAGAAATATAGACGTGTTAAATCGGATGATTCTTTTCGATGCGCCCTGTATATTGAAACAACGCCTTCACTCGCAAATTTTTTTTTATTACACTACGCTATCCATTTCAGGTACTGTGAGCCAATCTTCAGGTGCCTTACCTTATTGTTGCATTCAGAAAAATTTTCATAGTGCGCGGAAGACCTGGGACTACTACAGATCCATGGGAATTATTACGAATCCAAAGTAATTCTTTATCTGAAGCAGCTACGTGGGTGAGAGCACAATTTGCATTTTGTGGATGGTGTGGCAGGAGATATAAAGACGACGGCTTTGGAAGCATGGTCGTTAACTGGCTGTCAGACTTAATTCCTGATGCACCGTCTCTGCTGCTAGACTGGGAGAGACTATCTCATTGGGTCAGGCGTATCTGTAATTGATTACGGTTTAATTATCGTCCAGTGCTTTGTGCTGCATTAAATCGTATCTAAATGTCGTTCTGGAGTACTTTCATCGTCAAAAACCACTGTCCGCTACCATTCTGAAAAATGCTCTGAATATTGGTATCCAACTGCAATTGCAAAGATCTCAGGAGTTGCAGTTGAAATTGGCAGGTTCTTGGAGCGGAATATCCGCGTCCAACGTGCTTGAGCGGCTGATCGGGCAGAACAAGAGCAAGTCGATGAGCTACGAACCGATTATGGCCTCTCTGGAGGAAACATTCGGAGCCGCGGCTAGTTAGCCAGGCTGCAAAAGAGGGCATAGCAGGCTAAAAATTTAATGTCTTCTTGAACTTTGATTGTGATTATTTCCTTTAGTTTTGTTTTATATTCTCGTTTATAATCACTAATTCGTGTAACGTAGTGAATTACTGTCGTGTGTCACAGTTGGAGTGTCTTATGCATGTCTGTTCAGTGTAGCAGACTGTGATGCCTGAGTATGTAATTTACAGGGTGATTCAAAAAGAATACCACAACTTTAAAAATGTGTATTTAATGAAAGAAACATAATATAACCTTCTGTTATACATCATTACAAAGGGTATTTAAAAAGGTTTTTTTTCACTCAAAAACAAGTTCAGAGGTGTTCAATATGGCCCCCTCCAGACACACGAGCAATATCAACCCGATACTCCAACTCGTTCCACACTCTCTGTAGCATATCAGGCGTAACAGTTTGGATAGCTGCTGTTATTTCTCGTTTCAAATCATCAATGGTGGATGGGAGAGGTGGCCGAAACACCATATCCTTAACATACCCCCATAAGAAAAAATCGCAGGGGGTAAGATCAGGGCTTCTTGGAGGCCAGTGATGAAGTGCTCTGTCACGGGCTGCCTGGCGGCCGATCCATCGCCTCGGGTAATTGACGTTCAGGTTTCATAACTAACCTTTGTTGTAGGACTCTCCATACAGTTGATTGTGGAATTTGCAGCTCTCTGCTAGCTCTGCGAGTCGATTTTCCTGGGCTGCGAACAAATGCTTGCTGGATGCGTGCTACATTTTCATCACTCATTCTCGAGCGTCCAGAACTTTTCCCTTTGCACAAACACCTATTCTCTGTAAACTGTTTATACCAACGTTTAATACACCACCTATCAGGAGGTTTAACACCATACTTCGTTCGAAATGCACGCTGAACAACTGTCGTCGATTCACTTCTGCCGTACTCAATAACACAAAAAGCTTTCTGTTGAGCGGTCGCCATCTTAGCATCAACTGACGCTGACGCCTAGTCAACAGCGCCTCAAGCGAACAAATGTACAACTAAATGAAACATTATAGCTCCCTTAATTCGCCGACAGATAGTGCTTAGCTCTGCCTTTTGTCGTTGCAGAGTTTTAAATTCCTAAAGTTGTGGTATTCTTTTTGAATCACCTTGTAGTGTTGCTGATGAGTGCGGTGCAAAGGAGAGAGAAGGTGAAACCCGTGCCGGAACATGGCCTACTCGTCTCGAATAACGCCAGGGGGGCTGCCGAACTTCAAGTCTCCATCCGAAGGGCGACACCCCATCAACAGTGCCATATGTCCTCACTCCTTGATAAAATGGATCAAATGGCTCTGAGCACTATGGGACTTAACATCTGAGGTCATCAGTCCCCTAGTCTTAGTACTACTCAAACCTAACTAACCTAAGGACATCACACACATCCATTCCCGAGGCAGGATTCGAACCTGCGACCGTAGCAGCAGCGCGGTTCCGGACTGAAGCGCCTAGAACCGCTAGACCACAGCGGCCGGCTCACTCCTTGATACACTGTGGAGAGGTTTGTAATTTCGCCCACGATATAGACGCAGAGTCTGACGACAAGGGACTGTGCCCTGCCACTTTTACCGCCCTCGCCGATCGGCAAGGGCGCGTCAAATGCTGGCGATGCAATGAAACTGTGTTGGAAAGGGTTGGTGGAGGAAAAAGACTGCTGTAGGTTATAAGAGAAAGGAAGAAGAACGCGATGGGACATTCCTTGAGACGGAAGTGCTTGCTAACACACGCTTTGGAAGGACTAGTTTGTGGAAGGAAATGAGAGGAAAGAGGAGATAAGAGATGACAGACGAGGTCAAGGGAAGCGGAAATTACGCGGACCTGAAGAAGATGAGAGAAGACAGAAGGGCACGAAGAGTTACCATGTGAAAACCTGCCTTTTGGCAGAACACTAATGACGATGACCAGGAATCGAAACTGCTATCTGCGAGTCGAACTGCAATCTGCGAGTCGAACTGCTATCTGCGAGTCGAACTGCTATCTGCGAGTCGAACTGCTATCTGCGAGTCGTGTGTCATCACACAGGGGTGCGTTAGCGACCTCGTCTTCGGAGACGAGTTTTTCCGAACACATTCTTATAATCTGGAAACAAAAATAGCCAACACCACTGTTGCACAAACGGCGTAGTATTCATTTACCTTTACAGTGAAAGAAAAAAAAGAAATAGAATGCGCTTACTAAAGGTCCGCTCATTCATTAATGAGCTTTGGAGACGACGCGGGGTACTGAATTAGTAAAATCCTGGTGAAGGCTTTGTTATCACTGCTGTGGACATTTGTTTTGCGTTCTATTGTTGTGTGTGCTGCTTTGTAAACTGTACAGTGGAATGAGGCGAGACGGATAATGTATGAAAGCTATTGCTCAGAAGGAATCAAAAACCATTAAGGAGACAAAGAACTTAGTTTCAGCTCCGATAGGCTGAATGACCACCAAGCGTTACACCTGCAACCGATAAGATTTAGCTTAGAAGTTTGTAATTTATGCCAGGATACAGCCGCGCAACTTGTGACAACTTAAAACTCAACTGTGCATCTCCCCCTCGAATGCCACGGTGTTATTTCTATCAAGTGACCTCGAGTTGGTAGGCTGACAAATGAAAGAATGTCTCCGCGCTATAACGAACTATTTTCGCCATATCTCCGCCGTCAGTGAGCTACTGGAAAAAATGAGTCTGTTTCACGGTTGGATTCCCTCTCGAGTTACAAAAAGGAGGAGGACGTGCTTGAAAGAGGAAGCGCGCCCATTAATGCTCGAGTTGCCGGGACGCTGAACTTGGCAGAGGGCGACCTCGGTTGTCGAAGGACTCTGGACTGCGTGCTGATAACAGGAGGCTCGAAACAAAGTGCAGGCCATGCGGGTCTGTCTAAAGGGTAAGTGACCCTTCCCATGTCAACTGCAGCAAGGGATGTCCTACAGCTCGAACGGTTGAAGCCGAACAAGGATATTAAAGTACGGAGATGTGTCTGTTCTACACATCGCAGTTCAACAAAAAGCCTTTGAATCGAAGAAGAGTTTACTGAACAACAAAATTTTACTTCACAGCACGATTTCTAAAGCCAAGTTGTTGATATCAAAGAATTCCAAACGTCAAGAAAAGAAAAGATGCCAGAGCCATAAGAGCTTTCACCACGTAACGCTACGTTTGCTAATACCCAATGAATTTATTGTGGTGGATATTCAGTGTTAATATTTTTTAATACCGTTTTGTTTATGGTGAGAAGCGGTTGTAAAATACGAGCACTGGACAAACACGCACTCGCATATTGGCGACAGTAGGCTTAGCAAACAGCGATAACAAGTGACTTCCGTCAGCTTCTTTATGCAGCTGTTACAAGCCTCTCCCAACGTAAGCCAAGAATATTACGTCTAGCTTGCTGCCTTGCCGATTACTGTGCGAAACGGGAGGTCTTCACTTTGCAAACAAAGTGACCCTGAATTGTGAGGCAGCGGGCAAAAAGGAGAGAAAAATAAGCGGGGAAATACGATTTAAAAGCACATCCTGTCGCTCTACAGACGTAACGGTGGCTCTCGGTAACCGTGGGAGCGTGGCGACGGAATGTAATTATGCACACCGGCCCACCGAGACAGGCCGAGGCGAGGAGCAGAGCCAAAGGCTGTACGTCGGGCTAGGTACAAGGTGACAGTTATTGAACTATATGAAATAAAATCGTTATAACTTCTGAAAGGTTTGCGTTAGGACGTTCAAAGTGCACGGGTGGCCGCGGGGCATGATGGTACTTAGTACGCGCATGTATGGTTTGGTTTAGCGACGAAGCCCGCTTTGATTTGGATGGGTTCGTCAATAAGAAAAATTGGCGCATTTTGGGGGGACTGAGAATCCGCATTTCGCCTTCGAGAAGTCTCTTCACTCTCAACGGGTGACTGTGTGGTGTGCAATCTCCAGTCACGGAATAATCGGTGCGATATTCCCCTGATGGCACGGTGACTACCGAACGGTACGTGAAGGTTTCGGAAGATGATTTCATCCCCATTATCCAAAGTGACTCTGATTTCGACAAGATATGGTTCCTGCAAGCCGGAGCTCCACCCTATCGAAGTGAAAGAATGTTTCATAACCTGGAGGAGCAGTTTTGGGTCCGCATTCTGTCTCTGGGGTACCCAGAGGCCATTATCATAGGTCTCGATTGGCCGCTATATTCTGCGGATCTGAACACATGAGATTCCTCTTTCTGGGGTTGTATTGAAGACGAAGTGTACAGCAATAGCTGGTTCAAGTGGCTCTGAGCACTATGGGACTTAACTCCTCAGGTCATCAGTCCCCTAGAACTTACAACTACTTAAACTTAACTAACTCAAGGACATCACACACATCCATGCCCGAGGCAGGATTCGAGCCTGCGACCGTAGCGGTTTTGCGGTTCCAGACTTAGCGCCTAGAACCGCTCGGCCACTCCCTCCGGCTGTACGACTAAGCGCTCTCGTTTGTCCAACAGCATCTTGACCACGGTCGGATGGGCATTTTGTACAAAATTTAACTGACCTCGTGCTATAATACAGTAGTTTTCGATGACCACGAAACCACTATGATATTCGTTTCTGCGTGGACGACAATCATATCTTGTATATGAGACGTACATTACCGTATCAGAAATATCCGTACACTCCAATGTAATGCAGAATTGACCACTAGATCTCGTGAGAGGTGGACTCGCAAGTATAAAATGATGCTGGGAGTACTATGTTGCGGGTAGAGACATAGTAACAGCAGAATGTGTCGAGCATGAGAGCTCAGTGACTTCGAACGTGTTCTCCTTAGTGAATGTTACCTGAGTAACAGATACATCAGACCAGTTTCAAGTTTTCTAAGGCTGCCCAAGTCGATTGTTCGCGACGTGATTGTGAAGGGGGAACCAGAAGATACAACCACAGCTAAGAAAAGACCAGGCAGACCTTAAACACTGGCAGACAGGGACCGTCGAACATTATATAAAGTGCTAACAGCAGTCGAGCTAGCACAGTGACTGTGCGCAAGGAGTTGAAAAGACTGGGGCACAATGATCGAGCAGCTCTTCGTAAGCCACAGGTATCTGCAGTCTATGCTAAGTGACGCTTGAGGTGCTGTAAGGAGGGGTGACACTGGACAGTGGACGACAGGAAATGAGTGGGTTAGGGTAATGAACCACTTTGTGGCAATGCGATGGAAGCATCTGGGTTTGGCGAATGTCTAGAGAACGATGCCTGCTATCGAGTGTAGGGCCAACAACAAAGTGCGGAGGAGATGGTGTTTCAGTATTGAGGTGTATTTCGTAGTAAAGCGGTAAATGTGGAAGGATATGAACACATTGTATAGCATTATGTACTGCCCAGGAAGACGACAAGCATAGCAATTCGCTCTGTCATAAAGCACGATCTATGAGGCAGTGATTTGATGATCTGTGGACAATAAAATTCCTGAAACGCACTGGCCTGTCCGTAGTCCCGACCTGACCGCAATGCAACATCTGTGGGAGATTTACAACGTCAATTTCGCACCAGACCCCAGCGTCCAACATCATACCTTCTTGAGGAAGAATGGGCTGCCATTCCTCGTCAGACACTTAGACACCTCACTGAAAGTTCCCCCCGCAGGTTTCGAGCCGATATAAAACTGAAGGGTAGATACATCGCACATTGGAATCCATTAATAGGTGGCCGGACATTTCTGATCAGAGAGGACGTGTGCATGCGGAAAGAAGCAAAATTAGTGCACAGTGTCCACTCAACGATGAGGGTGTCAGAGGATAGGATTGGACAAGTAACTACACCGTCTAATTTTAAAGGCAGTCATCCCAACATTCACCTTAACCGATTTAGGGAAACCACGGGATTTCTAAATCTTGGTGGCTGAAGGGAATTTCAAGCCCATTCCTCCCTGACATTAGTCCAATGTCTCAACTAGTGCGCCACCACGAACTGTGTATATCACAGCAGTAAGATTCTTTGTATGCAAGCTGTATGTGTGTGTGTGTGTGTGTGTGTGTGTGTGTGTGTGTTTGTTTTGTGAGTTCTGTCAGTATGACCTGCCGCTAATTATGTTCTTCAGTCGACAATAGATTAAAATAAACTAAATATCAAAGCTGGAAGATACACCTTCTATTAGCAATTGGAAGATGTACACACATATGATCTGAGAACTGTGCGGCATCCGCTACGATACGTAAAACTTCTTTTTCATTTTTAAGTTAAAGAAATATATCTAAGAGTGACTATAATATATACCATTTTTCTTTCAGCCATTTGTAATAATAATTCCCATTTAGTCTGCTTTGGAACACAGGTAGTTAACGCACGCGCAATTCCACGACCTATCCCAGATGGTTAGATAGCGGTAAATTATGTCTTTGACATTAAAATATTAAATACAACTCCTTTCATTTTCTGTAATACTATCCGTATTTATTATGGTCTGTAGGAACACGCCTCCATTTTAAATACTACCATCATTTGTCAGTCTCAATAAACTCTTTGCTGTATCAGCGATGTTACCTCTTATCAGTGAATCATAGTTATCTATCCAGTTTTGCATGAATCACAGTAATTATTATTTCTTTCCTACTGAATATGTTTCAGTAAAAGTTGCTGAGCTGATTGCGATATAATCCTTTGAGAAAAACTGCCCTAATTTTAATGACAGTTTTGGAATTAGCTATTCGAAGAGTGGAAGCGGAAAAATGTTCGAAGTGCCAAACCTCACATTCCTCATGAAAATCGAAAAAAAATGTATCTCTTTTGTACAAAAACTATTTGTATCCAGAAAGTTGAGAAGGTATTGTGATATCACAGAAATATGCTGACGATCTCTTTCACTGCAAAAAAATAATGAAACCAATTGCAAAATAAGTAATTTATTAAAAGCATCCTAACTGCCATACATGGTGGTTCTAAGTGCCTATAGGAAAGTTTTTGTTCAGTATTGACTTCTGTTTGTCTCACAACTTCATTCTTGGGATCAGAAGTTGCGAAGTTTACTGTGAAACACCTTGTGCTTCCGAGGATGAAATAGCAACATCGTCAACGTCACCCTGTTTTGCATCTGATTAACATAGCTGGTCTTTGAAATTAAGTACGGCATGGCATACATTAGCCATGATCTTTCCTCTTTTGAATACATAGACATTTTTCCATTACTCAGTTTCAGAGTGAAAATTTTCAATAGCTACACACTGCATTTGGAGATCTTACACGCAGTTGCGTCGACAAAAATGTTTCAGCAGCATCTTTAAAATCAAAGAAGTCAATTATGTACATTGGAATGATATTTGGAACTCCTGAGGTAAACACTGCTTGGCACAAAGACCATGCATCTTGTAGTAATGAATATCTGAAACATTTTCTGCATGATTTGACACTTGGAACAAGTCTTCTGACATGCAACAGGGTACCAAGACCACAGCTGCAGCCGGCCGGAGTGGCCGTGCGGTTCTAGGCGCTACAGTCTGGAACCGAGCGACCGCTACGGTCGCAGGTTCGAATCCTGCCTCGGGCATGGATGTGTGTGATGTCCTTAGGTTAGTTAAGTTTAATTAGTTCTTAGTTCTAGGCGACTGATGACCTCAGAAGTTAAGTCGCATAGTGCTCAGAGCCATTTGAACCAGAGCTGCACTGAAAACGAGCTTTTGCAAAAATAGCATTTAGAACGTTTACCATTTCCTCTCTTCATTTCTTCCTTATCAGTTTTCTTTCTCGAACGAACAAAACTGTAATTATTATTGCAGACCTCCTGCGCTCGAGCTCCACAGTGTTTTCGCCGAACTAGTGTATTAGATCTCGACAGAAATTCAAACGAAAAGAATAATAAATGCCCCGACACATCTCACCCAAACAAAAATAAAACATTTAGACCAGTTTGGACACTGGCTCGTAGCTAATTCTGTACCTCAGAAGAGTTTGCTACATGATAGTGTGCAATCTCAAGCTAGTTTTCTTTAAGGCAAGAATAATGTTGCTCAGTGCTTTCTACAGTTTAGGAGTCCGAAGTTCCACTTTGTCTACGTCCAGGGTCTCTTTGTATTACACGCTGTAGAATACTTTGAGTCAGAAAAACAGAGAGAGAGAGAGAGAGAGAGAGAGAGAGAGAGAGAGAGAGAGAAGAGAGAAGAGAGAGAGAGAGAGAGAGAGACTCCCTTTCATTTATAGTGAAACTTAACTATTAAACGTAGACACATTAAACAGCCGAACTCTATATCATAAACATTGAGAAGGAAAGGAAGGATTACTGTTTAACGTACCGTCGACGATTACCCACCTTCAGACGGGGTAAAAGCTCGTGTTGGACAAGAATGGAGCAGTATAATGGGTGACAGCTTTCACAAAGGAAAAATTCAAGTATTCGTATTAAGCGATTTAAATAATCTAGTAGGGCGGACAGGAACTGAGCTCCACTACTCCTGACTTTGAGTCCAGTGCATTAATGACTGAGGCACCTCATTCGCTCAGAAATGCTCAGGTCAGAATTCTACAGTAACTATATACCAGGGTATACCGCATAAAATTACAGACCACGCTTTCTGCAGCAGCGCTTCAGCAACTGACATACCATCAGTAGTCGTAGGAGCCTTTAATGCAGTAGACTGCCAGTATTAGGCTGGCAGCAGCGCAAGCCCGCAACACACGAGTCTATTCCTGACTAAAACTTGTATTATAACTGCCTAACAATCAATCGTGTGTTGTAAGAGGAATAGAGAGTGCATTGAAATTAGAAGTATAATGCTGCAGTTATTTATGCTCCACTCTCCACACGTCATTAAAGCAGTAATGAATTTTGTTAATCCCAGGTTGAGTAGCTAATTAATCTTAATTATGTTTAATAATTATAAAATAATTTAGCACTTGACTGTGGCATTTGAAATCAGTAACAAACAGAAAGATTAGTAACGTAAATATAGCACTTTTTTTGGCGGTTCAACAATCATCATCCTGTTCATTCATATCCGCAAGAGGCGTCACACTGAGTATTGGAAACTGTATCAACTGTCATCAGGGTGAGGTACCACAGCCTTTGTTATTGGTTGCCATCTTTCATTCCGTTCGGGCTAACACAGAAGTTGGATAAATTCTAGTGTCTGATTCCACTCGTCGGCTTTGAGCAATGACGTCATACCTAAGGTAAAGCCGCTGGAATCGATAACTAGAATTAACAAATGTAGGTAAATTCCAGTTACAGATTCCAACCGCTCCATGATTCATATGTAAATTATTTTTGCAGTTGTATGCACTGAAAGGCAATACCATTTCTACATTTGTAATTGCTCTCTCAAATTTCTACGGTGTAGAACAAAAACTGGAATCGGTTTCTAGAACTGGCCTTCTACATAAGTTGCCGCGCGGGATTAGCCGAGCGGTCTGGGGCGCTGCAGTCATGGTCTGTGCGGCTGGTCCCGGCTGAGGTTCGAGTCCTCCCTCGGGCATGTGTGTGTGTGTGTGTTTGTCCTTAGGATAATTTAGGTTAAGTAGTATGTAAGCTTAGGGACTGATGACCTTAGCAGTTAATTCCCATAAGATTTCACACACACACATTTTTTTCTACACAAGTCAAATCTAGTTACCAATTGCAATGTTAATAACTTCTTTGCAGTACTTCAGAGAGAAATTACAAATGCAGAAATCATATTAGCCCACATTTCAGTGCACACACATGCTGAAAAAAAAGATCTAATTAATGAAGCATCGAATGGTTGGAATCGGTTACTAGAATTGATCTATACAGGAGGTCAATTCTAGTTACCGATTCCAACTTTTGGATGGTTCATAATTTTGGGCATTTTTGCAGTAAATCTGTGGACTACGTTTTTGTAGGATTTCTATATTTCTTATTGATCCCAAAACTACTACGGAAAACTAATAAATATTGTAGGTACAGCTTTCAATTTTTTTTCTTTTTTCATAGTAAAATGGTTCAAATGGCTCTGAGCACTATGGGACTTAACATCTATAGTCATCAGTCCCCTAGAACTTAGAACTACTTAAACCTAACTAACCTAAGGACATCACACAACACCCAGTCATCACGAGGCGGAGAAAATCCCTGACCCCACCGGGAAGCGAACCCGGGAACCCGGGCGCGAGAAGCGAGAACGCTACCGCACGACCACGAGCTGCGGACAATTTTTCATAGTAATGATTACAGTAATTCCATATACAGAAATCCTGTAACACTTTAGTGCACACACTTGTTGTTAGAACGATCTAAATGACGAACCGTGGAATGGGTGGACGCGGTAACTAGAATTAACCTATATAGATCAGTTCCAGTTATCTATACCAGTATTTCTTAGACCCTACTATTTGTCAATTTTCGCTATTTGTGTACTCTTCCAGTTAGATTTAACAATTAGTATTAAAAGTTAACGCTGATTCATAATATACTACACCAAGCGCTATACTGTACTGGATTTAAAGGTTCTCTGTGCTGTTCTTACGCTCATAAATTACGATAATAGGTTATTTCAGGCATGTATACTTCTCTTCCTGTGTTCTTCTTTCTTATCGTTAGCTTTAATCCTTGTCGGTATAATTTGTGGCCAAGTAATTAATCACGTGAACCGTTTTTGTTATTTTATCGTATGCTACATTCGTTTGTTTACGAATATGATCAGTGGCTTTCAAAGATTGCCTCTATGTCTTTGACGTCATTGCTCAAAGCGGAGAGTGGAATCGGACACTGGAACTGACCCCAGAAGTTTATCCGAAAAGTGGAATACGAGAGTGTAGATCTTACACTTTCCCGACGCCGTGTAAATGTTAGTAAGTGTATCATGAAGACGTTACCTGTCAGGGATTTGCTGCGGACAAGCTGAACAGAATGGTCTCGAGGAATCCATTCTAGACGGAAGATTCACTGCTCGTGTTGCTTATCAACACCTGCGAATCGTGGTGTCGTCCTTGAGTCGACCGAGGCAGTAAGATCGAATACGGCAGCGGCCGCGGCTTGCGGGGTTTCCGCTCTGGTCGCTAACGGCACGGTGCTGCCTCCCCGGTTGCCCAGCGACGGCAGAGCAGGCGTAACAAAGGAAAAGCGCGGCTAGCAACCCACCGCTGGCTTTCCGCGTAAGGCGCGGACGCCAGCAGCTCTCGTGACGCAACCCGCTGCGCTTTCCCGGCGAACGTTGCTCGCTTTTAGGGCCCTGCCCACGCGGCGGTCGTACGAGATCACAGGCTGCTGTACTGGTTACTGCCCAGGAGCAGTTACTGCAGACCTCTTCCTTTTTACCCATTACGAATATCTCCTGATTTGGAACGAAGACGAAGCTATGCTAAAACTGTTTCAGTGCAAAATAAGGTCCGCCTGTTTTTCAGTACCTTTGTGCCATCATCAGCGGGTGTTTTCATTACTGTCTGTCGAATGCAAAAATTTTTATTGCTAACTATTATAGTGAACATCAACAAAAGCAAAACGAGGATAAAGGAATGTAATCGAATTAAATCGGGTGATGCTGCGGGAATTAGATTAGGAAATGAGACGCTTAAAGTAGTAAAGGAGTTTTGCTACTTGGGGAGCAAAATAACTGATGATGGTCGAAGTAGAGAGGATATAAAATGTAGATTGGCAATGGCAAGAAAAGCGTTTCTGAAGAACAGAAATTTTTTAACATCGAGTATAGATTTAAGTGTCAGGAAGTCGTCTCTGAAGGTATTTGTATGAAGTGTAGCCTTGTATGGAAGTGAAATGTGGACGATAAATAGTTTAGACAAGGAGAGAATAGAAGCTTTCGAAATGTGGTGCCACAGAAGAATGTTGAAGATTCGATGGATAGATCACATAACTAATGAGGAGGTATTGAATAGAATTGGAGAGAAGAGGAGTTTGTGGCACAACTTGACTAGAAGAAGGGATCAGTTGGTATGGCATATTCTGAGACATCAAGGGATCACCAGTTTAGTATTGGAGGGAAGCGCGGAGGGTAAAAATCGTAGAGGGAGACCAAGAGATGAATACACTAAACAGATTCAGAATGATGTAGGTTGCAGTAGGTACTGGGAGATGAAGAAGCTTGCGCAGGATAGAGTAGCGTATAGAGCTGCGTCAAACCAGTCTGTGGACTGAAGACCACAACAACAACTATTATAACAAAATTAGACCTTGAAGTCTATTGTGATTTTTAGTCATTGAGCGGAACGAACACAAGAAATTACACATTGGATTTTTGTCCGAATTTTCGTAGACGAATGAACAATGGGAAATGGATAGATGAGGTACCAAGCTGATCAGTGTGAGAGCTAGTTTTAAAAAGAAAGTTTTAATTGCTTGAAAGCAACCAGCGTAATTAACAAAATAATATTTCTGATTTGAGGGAAAACTTTTGTCTGAATTTTCATAGGCAAACGAAGAGATGAAAATGGACAAATAGGGGTATCAAACTGATCTGCGCGAGGTCTAGACTTGCAAATGAAGATTGAATTGCTTAACAATAATCATCGCAATTAGGAAAAACTTAATTATTTAAGGGAAAATTGGGACATTTCACCAGTGCTGGTAGGTATGTAAATGGAGTGTCAAATAGTTCTTCTTCATAGCCTAGCTATTAAGCGCTTAAAAAATTAAGCTGTGTAGAAATTGTGGAATTATTCTCTCATGTTGAAAAAATGAAATAAATATCTACTAAATTAAATCATAAACTGAAACACGTCTGATTTCTCTCCAAGAGTAAACTTTTAAAGTAATAGAATGTCGATCGATATGTAAGTAAATTATATTTCATATTTCCTGAGAAAAACTTCAAAGATTAAAAAAATGTTTTAAAGAATTCAGGTCAAACGTTTTGTGAAATGAAATTTACTGGCAATTGCGGAATCTATCTGACATTAGCTGCATTAAGTCCGAAGATATTACCTATTACTATCCCAAGCGGTTAAGGAAACCGCTCGCAACAAATGCAAGTCCAGGTTCAAGTCCCAGTCATGTGCAAATTTTCATGTGTCATCAATAGGTAGTATCTTCATACCTAAAGCAGCTAATGTCAGAAATATATGACAATGGCCAATAAATTTCATAAATTTAGTACAGTTGCAAGACCGTCACCAGAGTCTGTTTCTTCAAAAATTCTTATTAATAAGTTGTGTGAAGTGTTTTGTTTAAAATAAAGAAATGAAATAGATTAGAGAAACATTTGACACGCTTCATTTCCTGTTCATTCTTTTGAGCATCGTGGTTTTTACCTTATTCTCTACGTTGTCAGCTGCTGTAAGATCAACTTTTCGTTATTCTATGCTTGTCATATGCAGCGAAATGATGGTATTGTGGGACCAGCTGAAGAGTCAGCAAATTACTTTATTTTTAAACGTAATTTTCCTGCGATAAATTCTGCGACTGTTTCTAGATTATTTATATTTATTCTAGTGGCACTTGTTCTTATCTGCATGATTATTTGTTGTAGAACCACGCAGAAAAGGGGAACTGGCTTTTACTGAATCACTCTCGCAAGTTCAAAATTCGAAATTCCAGCAAGTTTGAAAGCTCCTGGCAGACTAAATCCGTTTACCGCACCGGGACTGGAAACTGAGACCTTTACCTTTCTGAAACAAGTGCTCTGCTGACTGAGCTATCCAAGCGCGACTCACAATCTGTCCTTACAGCTTTACTTCCGCCTCTATGTTTTCTTCTAGCCTATTCTCCAACCCCCTACCTTGTCCACGGGTCATGAATCGCGCTTGGTAGCTCAGTCGATAGAGCACTTTCCCGTGAAAGACAAAAGCCGCAGATCTGAGTTACGGTCCAGCTCACAATTTTAATCTGCCAGCATGTTTGAAAGCAGCGCACGCTTCACTGAAGAGTGAAAAATTCATTCTCTTCACAAAGCTTGGTTTGCTACTCTGTGTATGGTGAACATCACCGTAAGAGACTAAATGGTTCAAATGGCTCTGAGCACTATGGGACTCAACTGCTGAGGTCATTAGTCCCCTAGAACTTAGAACTAGTTAAACCTAACTAACCTAAGGACATCACAAACATCCATGCCCGAGGCAGGATTCGAACCTGCGACCGGAGCGGTCTTGCGGTTCCAGACTGCAGCGCCTTTAACCGCACGGCCACTTCGGCCGGCCCGTAAGAGACTGTAATAAAAATACAGACGGGCTGAAATATACCCGGTCACAAAAAAGAATAACTGTTGTCTCAACACAAAAAGGATTTGAATTCCCATAGCTTAATCTGGAAATACGGATACTGTTAGATATTCAAAATCAAATGTTACATCAGTGAATTTGTTCAGTAAGAAAGAAAAGAATGATTAGTATGTGTTGTAACTAGGAATAACACAGTAAATATATCACGTTTCTACAGTTTATTAACACAACACTGATAGAAATAATTCTGTCGCCAAGCGCCAAGTTGTTGATGAACACTTTATGAAAATTACATAAATTGATGGTGGTTGTACTAATGCGCAGGAAGTGCAAGTGAAATTTGGAATTCCGGTGGAAATCACAAGTTCATTGGCATACTACGTCTAGTGAACTTTGAAGTCCAGTATAGTAACCGGAATGTTAAGTCCAGAGCGCAGCCAAATCAACATGGAGCAGCAGGTACTCCAATCCAAGAGAGCAAACAGTGCACCGCAGCGTAACACTTCCGAGTTGTGGAGTGGAACATAGCACGATGATGGTTCAAATGGCTGTAAGCACTATGGGACTTAACATATGGGGTCATCAGTCCCCTAGACTTAGAACTACTTAAACCTAACTAACCTAAGGACATCACACACATCCATGCCCGAGGCGACCGTAGCAGCAGGACGGTTCCGGAATGAAGCGCCTAGAACCGCTCGGCCACAGCCGCCGGCTAGCACGATGAGAACTGGCTTGTAGACTCAGTAGCGGCGTTAAATAAGGCTCTATAGCTACTGGAGCCAGCGGCTGGTATCTTTGTATTTTTTGGGCGGCCAATCGCTGTGGTTTGAAGCGCGGGCGCGGAAGCGTCCTGCGATGTTAGCAGCGGGCCACTCAGTGGGAAGTACGGCCAACGATGCGTTTCCCGGTCGCGAGTATTGGAGCACGCCGCTGCTCGGCAGAGATTTAATAGTGGTGAATACCACAGTATGTACTGTTGGCTGCGAGACCACGAACGTAAGTTCAGCCGCTTAATCTGCATCGCAAACACGTGGTTTTCATCTGATGGACAGAGAGGAAAAAAGGAGCTTAAGCCTGTTCTGGGAAAGTAAAACACTGGAATTTTGTGCAGCTACAAAATATCTAGAGACTATGCGTGACGGCACCTCGTCTTTTATGCATCTTTGTCTCAACAACAAGCTGCCACAAATAATATTGTGGGTAACCCGACGGGAATAACACGGGGGACAACCAAAAACTGTGAGGACTCCTGTACAGCCGGCCGCTGTGGCCGAGTGGTTCTAGGCGCTTCAGTCTGGAACCGCGCTGCTGCTACGGTCGCAGGTTCGAATCTTGCCTCGGGCATGGATGTGTGTGATGTCCTTAGGTTAGTTAGGTTTAAGTGGTTCTAAGTCTAGGGGACTGATGACCTCAGATGTTAAGCCCGATAGTGCTTGGAGCCATTTTTGACTCTTGCATTAGCTCTGTGCTACTTTCCCTGTACGGGAGGGTGTAGAGGATGAGGATGTCTACAAGATCTGTCGTGTCATTACGACCTATTTCTCTGGAAAGGCTATGCTGCCTCGCTGACATTACTCCTCCTTGCATTCGACGAGACGCAGTAACCGGAAAACAGAAGCACGATTTGGCCTTGTGCTTGGAAGTTATCCTGCTGGAAGATGTCATCGTTGTTGGGCGAGACATCGAACAGGTGATCCGCAACAATGTCCACGTAGTGCACAGCTCTCACAGCGTCTTCGGTTGTAACCACGTGTCCCATTGAAGTCCAAGCGAACGTCACCCACAGCGAACTGGTGGAACAAGTACACGATCACTTGACCGGGCTACACGTTTCCGATGATCAACTCTCGATGAACCCGTTCTCGCTGAAACTGTAACTAATGAAGTGGTGGGGTCATCATGGGAAGACGTAGTGGTCGTCAGCCGCGGAGCCCCTGTTCAACAGCGGGCGCTGTACAGTGTGCTCCGAAACACTTGTGCTGCACGAGCATTGTACTCTGTCGTCGGTTCTGCCACAGATCGTCGCCAGTCCTGCTTTACGGAGCGGGCAAGCCTCCGACCTACACGTTCTGTGATGAATCGTGGACACCCTACACCTTGCCTGCCACTTGGGGTTTCACCGTCCTTCAACCACTTTCCACAGATGCGGCTCGCGCACAGCTGGCCACTTTCGCCATTTACAGGATGCTCGTAGCCGGGTCCCGGAGCATAACAATCTGTCCTTTGTCAAACTAGCTTATTTCAGTGGATTACCCCATCTGAAAACCGTATCGTCGCTAGAATGATTCCCAGGCATCTCTGTTCCGCTTATATGCTTCCCTCGCAGCGTCACGTGCCCACAACGCCACCAGGCGGCATTCAATCTCGCAGTGGACAGCGGTCATAAGCTTTTGGCTCTTCAGTATGGTGACACTGACAAGGGGACCTCGCCTTCTCGCCATCACCGATTTCATCCACATTTATAATATATGCAGCGTTTAGCCAGTAATGAAGGTGACAGATGGCCAAGTGTTTAGAAAAACAGCGTTTTTGGCGATGATCCGACGAGTCATCAGTCATTTATGCTAGCGCAATTTCCAGGAAGGGGATAGTGCAGAGAAAGAATACAGGACGTCAATCCGAGGGTCGTGGTGGTGGTGATAAGTTCCTATGGCACCAACTGCTGAGGTCATCGTTTCCTAGACTTACACACTACTTAATCCAGCTTAAACTAACTTACTCTAAGGACAACACACACACCCACGCCAGAGGGAGGACTCGAGCCTCCTACGGGGACAGCAGCGCGAACCGTTGCGAGGCGCTCGAGACCACGCGGCTCCAAGGGTCGTGAGATCGGTTCGCTAGGAAGATTTTTTTTATTTTCAATATTTACGTTACTTACACTGCCAATAAACCGAAATAATTCTCAATACATCGTGTTTAATTTCATTTTCGTAAAAGGCGTGAAAAGGAAACTCGAAGGAAAATTTGGGATTGCAAATAAATTTCTAGCAAGGGATTGAAATATGTACGCGGAAACTTCGTTATAAAAATTAGAAAGTTTTATTATTTTACAGTTGACGATTTACCCATACTGGGGTGATATTCATCTTAAAATGGGGAAGCAGTAATTGTTCCGTCATCTTGCACACATTATAAACGCAAAATGTTTAGAGTTAGATCGTTGTTTTACAGTTTCTGTAGGAAAACAGACATAGTTTACGTTGATCTCGCATTCATCTCGTCGCACAATTTGGCAGTAAACCACACAGAGAGCACCATATTGGCGAGGATAGTTGGTGATGTACAGTGGAATGTAGGTATTTTGATGCAGTCTTTTCGGGATGTGACTTCCTTTTCTCTCTCGATAGACGGATAGTTCGCGTGCAGCTGCCGAGGGCTGCTCGAAGGTCGAAATGAAATTAATACAATACGAACTCCTGTACGCTTTATTTAAATCCCTTCTTGCAAAGTTGTTTGCAGAGTACTCGTGGACGCTGTAGGTACAATCCTTTCGTGGAAGTTTATGTGCAATACGGAAGTTTTCATTTGCCTGCCTATTATGCAAATATTAATAAAAGCAGTATGCTGAGCAGAATTTCGGATCATTTGCAGTGTATGTAAGGTAAAAACTGATACTAAAAAAGGTTCCGCATAGGGACTCGACTCCACGATCCTCAGATTACTGTCCCGTACTCTTTCCGCTGCTCCACTCACAGCCTGCAATCAACGCTAACATAAATGGCTGATGGCTCGCCAGAACCGCGCCAAAAATTCTATTTTTTCTAAAAGCTTGGGCATCTGCAGCTGCCACTTTAATTTCTGACCAAACACTGCACGTAGGGTACATCGGAGCTATTCCGCTCATTTCAAATGTAAGCCCTACAGAATATGTCACGAAACTTTTTAAAAAATGTGTCAATATGATACGACTATAGTATGTTAATTGTGAGTACGTTCCAGTATATAAAAGTTCTAAGTTCCGAGCAAAGTATTGAACAAACATCTGAAGGAGACTGAAATCATACTATCTAAATTGGTGGGGCTATTCCATTCGGTCAAGAAGCTATTCCACCAAGTGCATTTCAGCGTCAGACTCACAAGCATTTACCGCGAGTAAACATTTTTCGCCCTTTTGCACCCGCACACACTTCGTGAAACCATGTAGCACATTGCTCGCACCAGAGGAGTTGCCTGTAATACTTGTTACTGCTTGTTTCATATGTTCCTCCGACCATGAAGCATTTCGATTTTTCCTTTTGTATCTATGGACCATCTGAAAAGAAACCAAGAAAAATTGGTGTCTAGAATTTCGGTGTAAAGCATCAATTAAAATAGTAATTTGACTGAACGGAAATAGCCCGACGCGTACAGAGTGAAATAGACCCACGTACAGACATTCCGAAAGACGAGCCAAATTAGACGTTCGTGGAAGAAGCCAGCAATATTTGCTGATACACACAGTAGAAAGTCTGTGTTCTTATACGATTAACAATGAGAGTTTAAAATTTCAGGTTATTGTGCACGGAACACCTCAATTTACACTGAAGCGCCAAAGAACTGTTGATGACTGGAAACATGTTGCCTGTTCGGACGAGTCTCGTTTCACATTGTATCGACAGGACGGACGTGTACGGGTATGGAGACAACCTTATGAATCCATGGCCCCTGCTTGTCAGCGTGTGACTGTTCAAGCTCGTGAAGGCTCTGTAATGGTGTGGGGCGTGTGCAGTTGGAGTGATATGGGACCCGTGATACGTCTAGATACGACTCTGACAGGCGACATGTACGTAAGCAGCCTGTCTGCTCACCTGCATCCGTTCATGCCCATTGTGCATTGCGACGGACTGGGGCAATTCCATCAGGACAATGCGACATCCCACTCGTCCAGAAATGCTGCAGAATGACTCCAGGAACACTTATCAGAGTTTAAACATTTCCGCTGGCCACCAAACTCCCCAGACATGAACATTATGGAGCATATCTTTGATGGTTTGCAACGTGCTGTTCAGAAGAGATCTTCACCCCCTCGCACTCTTACGGGCTTGTGGAAAGCACTGGATGATTCATGGTGTGAATTTCCTCCAGCACTACTTCAGATATTAGTCGAGTCCGTGCCAAGTCGAGTTGTGGCAGTTCTGTGTGCTCGCGGGGGCCCTGCATGATATTAGACAGGTGTACCAGTTTCTTTGGCCCTTCAGTGTTTTAGTCGGTATTCTTTAACCACAGCTGTAATCCATCATAATTCCCTTACCTCTAGAATTTGTTATTCTGTCCTGTCAATAATGTAACAGAAAACACCCTTACTACAACAACACTCGGCGATACAGAGATACTGCACACACTGAAGGCAAGACGACATTGATTCTGTGTGGAACTGGCGCACTGTAGCAACATTTCTTATTGCAGGCAGTTTAGTGCCGCGAACGGAATAGCCTCGCTGTACCCCACTACAAATTAGGACGAAATGGAAGATGACGTGCTGGCGCCGTCCCCTCTTGATTTACAGGAGCCATCCTGGAAGCAGTGTTTGAAAGCAGACAGTGAAGCAGCAGGAGCCGGTAAAGAGATACGGGTATACACGGACAGCTAGCTACAAGCATCCGCGGATTGTATAAGGTGGCGCGGTTCGGTGCGACTTCCGCGACTCGGCTATTGTAGGTGTCGTGAGTATCTGGTTCTCAGCGCAGCCGGCGCCTGAGCGGAGAAAGCGGCCAGCAGTGGGAAAACGAGAGTCCGCGCTCTGATCGCGCCCAACCCGCACAAGTGCCGGGCCCGGGGAAACGGCGACAGAGCGTCTGCTTCCGAAACGTGTCGGCTCGGGCCAAACGGCTTACATCCTCTCCCAGGTACTGCAAAGATTTTAACATACACTGAAGAGCCAAAGAAACTGGTACACCTGCCTAATATCGTGTAGGGCCTCCCAGAGCACGCAACAAGACGTGGCACGGACACGACCAAAGTCTCAAGTAGTGCTGGAGGGAACTGACACCATGAATTCTGCAGGGCTGTCATTAATCCGTATGAGTACGAGGGGGTGGAAATCTCTTCTGAACAGCACGTTGCAAGGCATGCAAGATATGCTCAATAATGTTCACATCTTGGGAGTTTGGTAGCCATCGGAAGCGTTTAAACTCAGAAGAATATTCCCGGAGCCAGTCTGCAGCAATTCTGGACGTGTGGGGTGGCGCATTGTCCTGCTGGAATTACCCAAGTTCGTAGTAATGCACGATGAACATGAGTAGATGCAGGTGATCGTCACGATGCTTGAGTACGTGTCACCTGTCAGAGTCGTATCTAGACTTATCAGGGGTACCATATCACTTCAACTGCACACACCCCACACCATTACAAAGTCTCCATCAACTTGAACAGTCCCCTGCTGACATGCAGGGTCCATGGATTGATGAGAATGTCTCCATACCCGTACACGTCCATCCACTCAATACAATTTGCAACGAGACTCGTCCGACCAGGCAACATGTTTTCAGTCGTCAACAGTACAATGTCGGTGTTGATGGGCCCAGGCGACGCGTAAAGCTTTGTGTCATGCAGTCATCAAGGATACACGACTGGGCCTTTGGCTCGTTGAATGGTCGCACATTGACATTTGTTAATGGTGCAGCATTGAAATCTGCAGCAATTTGCAGTTGGGTTGCATATCTGTCACGTTGATCGATTCTCTTCAGTCGTCGTTGGTCCCGATGTCAGAGATCTCATGTTTTACGGGATTCCTGATATTCACGGTACACTCGTGAAAAGGTCGTACGGGAAGTTCCCACTTCAACGCTACCTCGGAGATGCTATGTCTTGTCGCTCCTGCTCCGATTATAACATCGCATTCAAATTCACTTCAATCTTGATAACCTGCCATTGTAGCAACAGTAACCTATCTAACTGCGCCAGACACTTATTTTCTTATAGAGGCGTTGCCGACCGCAGCGCCGTATTTTGCCTGTTCAAGTATCTCAGTATTTGAATATGCCTGCATATACTAGTTTCTTTGGCGCTTCAGTATATCTAGTCCGCTAGCCACATTACGAGGAAAAGACAAGTTTTTCGTTATCTTCTCGCAAAAATCAAGCTCCAACTATCAAACACGGTGAAGCTGTTAGTCTTCTTCTACATGACCACCTTTCAATGCCACACAATTTCCCCAACAACTATTGACTTTGCGGGGACTTTCTTTTGCAGAAGTCTCCAAGTAGCTGTTCAGGATATGTTCCAATATTGACTGGAATACACATTTTGGAATTACTGGATGACAGGGATAGAGTACAGGGGGGAAAGGTTATCTAAAACTTGTATAGAATACAGATTGTAGTTACAAGAGTCGAATCCAGTACGTTCTCCCCGACACCGAGTGTTCGTCAGAGGAAAGGGGATCGTCAGAAGTCCCAAAGGAAGTGTGATAGGACCACTGTATACGTAAATAATCAGATGGACAAGGTGAGCTGCAGTCTACAGCTGTTTGCTGACGATGCTGTGGTCTACAGGGAGTTGCCGTCGTTGAGGGACTGCAGCAGGATATAAGATGACTTTGACAAATTTTCTGGTTGGTGCGATGAATGGGAGCTTGCTACACGTGTAGAAAAATATAAGTCAATACAGATGGGTAGGAAGAACAATCCCGTAATGTTCGAATACAGCATTAGTAATGTGCTGCTTGACATAATCACATCACTTAAACATCTAGGTGTAGCGTTGTAAAGCGATATTAATTGGAACGAGCACGTAAGGACAGTAGTAGCGAACGCGACTGGACGACTTCGGTTTATTGGGAAAGTCTAGAAATAGTGTTGTTCATCTGTATAGGAGACGTTGTACAGATTTCTAGTGCGAGCCATTCTTGAGAACTGCTCGAGTGTTTGGGATCCCCACCAGGTCGGATTAGAGGAAGACGTCGAAGTAGGTCAGAGGCGGCCTGCTAGACTGGGTACTGGAAGGTTCGAATAACACGCAAGTATTACGGAGATGCTTCGGGACCTCAAATGGGGATCGCTGGACGGAAGATGGAGTTCTTTCCGAGGAAGATTATTGAGAAAATTCGGAAAACCGGCAATTGAAGTTGACAGCCGCCAACGTACATTTCACGTAAGAATCACGAACAAAATATAAGAGAAATTAGGGCTCGTGCAGAGGCTTGTAGTCAGGTGTTTTTCCCTCGCACTATCTGCGAGTGAAACAGGAAATATATTGAATATTAGTGGTACAAGGTATCCTCCGCTATGCACCATACGATGGCTTGCAGAGTATGTATGTAAATCTAGATAAACGACATGAAAGGGAAGCAGTAGGTGAGAACGGAGTGAGACAGGGTAGTAGCCTATCCCAATGTTATTCAGTCTCTACGTTGAGAAAGCTGTGAAGGAAACCATGGAGAAATCTGGGAAGGGACTTAAAGTTCAGGAAGAAGAAATAAGGACTTGGAAAAGCAATTGAACCGATTTCGATAATGTATTGAAAAGATATTATAAGATATCAATATAAATAAACGAAGCATACTGAAATGTCGTCGAATTACATCAAGCTTTCCCTTCAGAGGAGAATGGTAGAGGCGGTAGGGGGGGGGGGGGGGCGGCAGTCATATCGAAAAATTAGTCTAGATCTGTACGAGGACAGCAGACACTGCATTCGAAGAGAATAGCATCTAAAAGATACCTAATGTTCTGTTCAAGGATGGTGTCTATAGTCCTACTGAACATACTACACAGGGTGTCGTAAAATTTTGAGTCCAAATGATACAGACGGTAAATGGTTCTAATCCGAGAATTTTGATACAAGGGACCAATTACCATGCATGAATATTTCGAGTGGTATGTGGTCTCGAATAACGTGTGTGAAGAATGTGTTGGTAAACTCAACAGGCTCTTTTATGCATGGGGCTACAGCCACTATGTATTTCTTGAAATAATAGATTCCGTGTGGAGAAGGTTTTTTATTTTAAATGGACACACTATCTCTCTATTAGCGATTACCCAATTTCGTCACCTTGGGCAATATCAAGCTACATTACAGCATATTTGCATGTTATTGTGTTACGGATTCTGATACAGTGACAAAACACACATGACGACTGCACTGCTTTCATTCTATACATAAAGCTTCACATCTGTGAGAGTTGTACCCACACCTGCTACTGTTGCGCTGAATTCTGGTTATTGACACCACTACACATTGTCCTTTCCACACCTTTTTATGGATTATGAATAGTTTAAACGTAACAATTTCTTACACTCAACAGCACTCCATGAGGCAAGGGCGCCGTTTGCCTGCCCCTCACTATACTCGCAGGCAGGCGCAGCTAGTGTAGGCTACCCGCCAAATAACCTTACTGCACGCGTTCTGCTCATGAGCAAGCTGGTTGCCACTACCGCCCGTTGTGCTCGCCCAGTTGCGTACGATCGCTTACGCTACAGCTCGTCAGCAGAATGTCCACGCAGCAACTGTTTTCCCCTGTCCACCTGTGCTTATGCCCACCGAACTACCCCCACTTGTGTGTGTAAGATGCTACAAGCTACTAGATAATTCCAAAGAGATCAAAATTACCTAATCGCTAATAATGAAATAAAATGATAATTTCAAATAAGTACATCATTAGAAAACAGACTGTAAGAACGCATGTAAGTTAATTCAGGATCTCCTCGCAAAACCCCTAGGTCGATTTCGGCAAAAATTTGATCCTCCAGCAGCAAACTGCACGAGTATCAGCACTGTAAAGTTCATAGCCTCCTAGCTGTAATAGCAGTGGAGATACTGGCAAAAACGTGTTTTTGGTATGTAATGCAGTGCGCATGGCAGGCATGTTGTGTGGAAATAGTGTCGGCCTGTTTTATCGACCTACTTTGCAGGGCAACCCATGTGTCAGGGGATAAGAAGTGGTAGTGCAGCCCCCAAGATGTAGGCAGCACTGCATGACAGGCATATTGTGTTGGAGCAATATCGGTCTGCTTCATCGACCTTTTTCTATTGGCACCCTACATGTAATGGCCAAGAAGAGGTTTTCAAGCTCTTGACATGTAGACTGAACTGCACAATAGGCATATTGTGGGAGTAGTATTAGCCTGTTTCATCAGCCTGTTTTTCAAGAGCTACACAAGTGGGTGAACATGACAGGGGGAAGGTTGAGACAGATAAAGAAAGGGATGGACAGAGAGATGGGGCAGGAAGGGATGGACAGAGAGTGAGGTGGAGGAGATGAATAGGGATCGGTGGGAGGAGCAGATGGACAGAGTGAGAAGGAAAATAAGGAGGAGGAGGAGGAGGAGGAGGAGGAGGAGGACGACGACCACGAGGACATGAACAAAGAGAGGGAGCAGAGGAGATGGACAGAGAGAAGATGTAAGGAGATAGGGGAGGAGGGGATATGCAGAGAAAGAAGGAGGAGGAGATGTGCAGGAAGAGGGGTAGGAGGAGATAGAGGGGAAGGAGAGGAAGATTAAGGAGACATGTGGAAGATGTAGTGGTGTAGTGGGCTGGTGGAAAAGGAAGAGGGGCAAGACAAAGTGAATGGAGGGAGGAGGATATGGATACAGAGAGGTGGGAGTAAAATATAGTCTGAGAGAGGAAATGGACAAAGAGAAGGGGGCAGGAGGAGATGATGAGACAGAGGGGAGACTAAGAGGTGGACAGAGAGATGGACGAAGGACAATGTGGACACACAGGGGGCAGGAGGAGGAAAGTGCAATGTATGTGTCAAACACACATAATGGCAAGCTGTGCGGAAAAAGCTAGTAGATAAACAGCCTATGCAGGAAAATGACTTATTTCAAGAATTGTAAATTTGTTACATTACGTAACAAATAACTGGCTGCCACCAAAATGGCTTTCGCCACTATTTACAATTCAGAATTTATTGCAAAAGATGGAGCTTTACACGTTATAGAAAATTGGAAACAGGAATTTCATGTATAGTGCAGCAGAATATAGTGTGCAGATAGTCAAAAGAACATACCCAGAAGAGTTTCACAATATTCGTCGTCTAGAGTAGAAGATATTTATCACTGTTGAGACAAAGATATGAACAAATGAGTCATTCAATCCAATGAGAACTGGACAAGATTCTTCACAGATAACTATTTGATCAGTAGAATGTGAGAGGTTACCGCTGGGTGAAGTGAGAGTGGTCTAGCAGGTAGAGCGCTAGGCACAAGCCGTGGAGGGTTCAATCGTGAGTAGTGGTGGCGATCTTCCCTCGTTTCAGTCCGTCCACGAAAGCTCCAGGTTCAATCATCCTGCTATCAGATGAGTACCATGGATCTTCCCCGGGAGTAAAAGGTGGTTGGGCATTGGGCCCACCACCCTCCCCCTCCTAGTGCCGTGGCGAAGAAAGTCTGTACTCTACCTACAGTCAGGCCAATATCCCAGTCACGGGCTGTGTGCCACAGACGTTACCTTTTACCATATGGGAGGTTCACCAATAAGAACTAGTCAACTTGTCCGTGTGATACACTCTTCGAAGAACGCAGATTGAATGGTACTGGTCGAGAAGTAATTGCATTGCTATCATAAACAACAAGTGCAAACAATGCGACCAAACGATTTTGATCTCAGAGCTGGTTCAAATGGCTCTGAGCACTGTGCGACTTGACTTCTGAGGTCATCAGTCGTCTAGAACTTAGAACTAATTAAACCTAACTAACCTAAGGACATCACACACATCCATGCCCGAGGCAGGATTCGAAACTGCGACCGTAGCGGTCACTCGGCTCCAGACTGTAGCGCCTAGAACCGCACGGCCACTCCGGCCGGCAATATGACCTCAGAGCTATGTTCTCTCAATGGATCATCCAGTACAGTACTCCTTTGCCCGTGTTTTCATAGTTTGTGCTCCTCATGGATGGGCCCTTTTCAACAGCGATGGTTCTTTTCAGCTGCCACAGTAATCATCAGTGGAGTGATGAAAATCCACACACTACGCTCATCTGATATCAGCAGCAGCAAGTCTCTATGAACTTGTGGAACGGGCTTGGGCAAGATCAGCTAACAGAACCTCATGGGCCTCTACCCAGCCTGAATAATGCAGGTTACTTTGCTTTCATTACAGATTTGTTGCCACAGTTCTTGAAGGCTGTTCCTTGTTCTCAGAGAGAGGATTATTTCCAACACGACAATGCGCCGTTTCAGTTCGACATTAATTTCGATAAGCACCCTCATCGTAGGATTGAAAGGAGAGGTCCTGTCGCATAGTCATTGCGATAACAGAAGATAATTCCTATGCAATTTTTCCCTTCAGGTTTACATGAAGTCGTTGCTGTGCAGAACACGTGGTTGGTGGATCCTAGATGCCCGTGTCATTGTAGACGGGCATTTAAGACAGCGCGGCAACATTTTACGCGCCATTGTAATGTTTGGATCGAGACTGGTGGTCGCCATTTTGAATAGTTACTATGACCGAAACCTATTGCTGAAATGTGCAACTTATTCACGTAAACAAAAAAAGTATTTCCAACCATTACTTCTTTTCGCTCAAACCCTACAGGTCCTTGATTTTTCAGGGGTGCATAATCGTTTGGCTACATTCTTTGCGTACATGTTTGTGATGAGGATACAATTACTGCTTCACTACCATAAATAAGCCAACACATGTACAGCAACGCTCCGAATGAAGTAAGGGCGGTAAGAAAGAAAAGGAAAGATGCTCCGGCAGCGCGAGAGATGTTGGTGGGCGAACCGGAAACGCGGGTTCGCTGAGGCTGTTCCGCTAATTTGAAGGAAAGAGAGAGTTTTATCTGATGGCGCGGCGAGGCAGCCCGCTCTGAAGCGAGGATAACGGTTTGCGGCCGCGGGCGCGGCTGCCCAGGGCCAGGTTTCCCGTAGCGGTGGGCTGCAGACGGCGTGCTCCTGCCCAGTAACCGGCAGCTGAGACTCGCTACTCTGTGACCAAGCGCGAACTCCGATACACGCAGTCTCAGTGACCGCACTCAACAGTACTCCACCAAAACTGAAACTCACCAACACACGATAATCCCCATCTGCCGCATTTTGGTAACGTAGTCGGTGAGCTCTAGACGGCATAACGCCTACTTGCGATCGAGAGAGGGAAAACGCAGGGTGAGGAACCTAATAAAGACGAAAAACAATATCGAGAATTATTAAACGTTCCTCGGTGACGTTTTTGCTAAGATATGGCGGACGATGTGACAAATTTCTTGAAGCATGCAAGAATTTTCGTAAGTATTATTACTATTACCTTCTTGCAGCTCAGGCTGCTATGCGGAGGACAACGATTCGATTCCCTGTATTGCCAGTGATTTTTAATTCGCGGGAGGACTGAAACGGGATGCACTCAGCCTTGCGATGCCAACTGAGGAACTACTCTAGTGAGATACAGCTGCTCCATGGTCAAGAAAGCCAGGAGGGCGGTGTACTGACCCCAGGCCCCTCCATACCGCGGCCAATGACGCCATTGGCAGCGGACGACACGGCGGTCGGTCGGTACCGATTGGCCCATCTAGGCCAGGACGCGGAGCTTTCTTATTATCTTCTTGGAATTTATTAGCATCGAGTATAGATTTAAGTGTCAGGAAATCCTTTCTGAAAGTATTTGTATGGAGTGTAGTCATGTTTGGAAGTAAAAAATGGACGATAAATAGTTTAGACAAGAAGAGAATAGAAGCATTCGAAATGTGGTGCTACAGAAGAATGCTTAAGATTAGATGGGTAGATCACAAAACTAATGAGGAAGTACTGAATAGGATTGGGGAGAAGAGAAGTTTGTGTCACAAATTGACTAGAAGAAGGGATCGGTTGGTAGGACATGTTCTGAGACATCGAGGGATCACCAATTTAGTATTGGAGGGCAGCGTGGAGTGTAAAAACTGTAGAGGGAGACCAAGAGATGAATACACTAATCAGGTTCAGAAGGATGTAGGCTGCAGTAGTTATTCGGAGATGGAGAAGCTTGCACAGGATAGAGTAGCATGGAGAGCGGGGAAAAAATTAAAAAAAATAAATAAATAAATAAATAAATAAAATGGCTCTGAGCACTATGGGACTCAACATCTGAGGTCATCAGTCCCCTAGAACTTAGAACTACTTAACCTAACTAACCTAACGACATCACACACATCCATGCCCGAGGCAGGATTCGAACCTGCGACCGTAGCGGTCACGCGGTTCGAGACTGTAGCGCCTAGAACCGCTCGGCCACCCCGGCCGTCGGAGAGCTGCATCAAAGCAGTCTCTGGACTGAAGACCACAACAACAAGAGGCGTTAAAAATTACTTGCGTATTACATTTCGTCTACATCTACTTGGGTACTCTGTAAATTACACTTAAGTACCCGGCAGAGGGTTCTTCGAACCACCTTCAGATTATTTCTCTACCGTTCCATTCTCTGACAGCGCGTGGGAGAAATCAACACTTAAATCTTTCCATATAAGCTCTGATTTCTCTTATTTTGTTACGGTGATCGTTCCCCCCTATGTATGTTGCCGGAAATAAAATATTTTTGCATTCAGAGGAGAAAGCTTATGATTGAAATTCAGTGAAAAGATCTCGCCGCAACGAAAAACGCCTTTGCTTTAACGATTGCGACCAGAGCTCGCACGTGACACTCTGTCTCCTACTTCACGATAACATAAGAAGAGCTGCCCTTATTTGGACTTTTGCGATGTCCTCCGTCAATCCTGCCTGGTAGGGATCCCTTACCACACAGCAATACTCTAGTAGTGGACGGACTAGCTAGTGTAGGCAGTCTCTTTAGTAGACCCGTTGATCCTCTAAGTGTTCTGCCAATTAAACACAATCTTTGATTTTGCTTCCCCACGACATTCTCTATGTCATCGTTTCAATCTAAGTTGTTCGTAATTGTAAGGGTAATCACGTGGATGACGTCACACTTTTCTTTATTCAGTGTCAGTTGCCACTTTTCGCACCACACACGTCTTGTTTAATTCGTTTTTAATTGGTTTTGATATTCTGATGAATCTACTAGACGGTAAATAAAAACATCATCTGTCAGCAACCTAGGAGGGCGGCTCAGTTTGTCTCCTAAATCGTTTATATATATATATATATATATATATATATATAAAGATTACGAACAGCAGAGGGCCTATAACACTACCGTGGGGAACGCCAGGTATCACTCCCGTTTTCGCCGATGACTTTCTGTTGTTGCTAATTACTGTGACCTTTCTGACAGCAAATCACAAATCCAGTAGCAGAACTACAACGATACTCTATAGGCACGCAGTCTGATGAGATTTCGCTTGTGAGGTTCAGTGTCAAAAGCCTTCTGGAGATTTAGAAATATGGAATCAATTTGAGAGTCCGCGTCAATAACGCCCATTACCTAGTGCGAATGAGGAACTAGTTGTTATCCGCTACAAAATAGCGTCAACCACACATCGCCCTTCATAGGCAAGCGATCTAATTACGATGAAGTAACGTTTGATTATAAATGCTTGCCCGCATCTCGTGGTCGTGCGGTAGCGTTCTCGCTTCCCACGCCCGGGTTCCCGGGTTCGATTCCCGGCGGGGTCAGGGATTTTCTCTTCCTCGTGATGGCTGGGTGTTGTGTGATGTCCTTAGGTTAGTTAGGTTTAAGTAGTTCTAAGTTCTAGGGGACTGATGACCATAGATGTTAAGTCCCATAGCGCTCAGAGCCATTTGAACCATTTTTTTTTTTTATAAATGCTTGTCAAACAGCGAAACAGGTGTTCCTAAGCTGGCGCAGGGCTAGGCGTTCTTACGGAGGAGCCGCTCCACTTGAGACACAGTAGTGACAAACGGAATGAAGACAGGTATCACGATTCAAGCGCTGGTACAAATGGAGCAGACAGCGGCATGTCAATGCGGCGCGCGCAGCCGTGACCTTGGGCCTGGCAGCCGGCTGGCTAATCACGGCTGGCTTTGGCGAGGGCAACGGCTCGCAGAGCCCGACACGCGTCGCCGTACGCCGCACCGCGGAAGGACGACGACTGTCAACCGGCGCGCACGCCGTACTGGGCAGCCGCACGGCCGTAACGGCCGAGTATGTTAGCTCTCACTACTGCCGTAATCCAGCTGTGCCAGAACGTCACAGTCTGTCCTAACAGATTAAATACATATACTGAAAAGCCAAAAAAACTGGCACACCTGCCTAATATCGTGTAGGGAGCCGCGAGCACACAGAAGTGCCGCAACAAGATGTCGCATGGACTTGACTACTGTCTGAAGTAGTGCTGGAGGGAACTCTCACCATAAACCCGTAAGAGTATGAAGGGAATGGAGATCTGAACAGCATGTTGCAAGGCATCTACATCTACATCTACATACATACTCCGCAATCCACCATACGGTGCGTGGCGGAGGGTACCTCGTACCACAACTATCATCTTCTCTCCCTGTTCCACTCCCAAACAGAACGAGGAAAAAATGACTGCCTATATGCCTCTGTACGAGCCCTAATCTCTCTTATCTTTGTGGTCTTTCCGCGAAATGTAAGTATGCGGCAGTAAAATTGCACTGCAGTCAGCCTCAAATGCTGGTTCTCTAAATATCCTCGGTAGCGATTCACGAAAAGAACGCCTCCTTTCCTCTAGAGAATCCCACCCGAGTTCCTGAAGCATTTCCGTAACACTCGCGTGATGATCAAACCTACCAGTAATAAATCTAGCAGCCCGCCTCTGAATTGCTTCTATGTCCTCCCTCAATCCGACCTGATAGGGATCCCAAACGCTCGAGCAGTACTCAGGAATAGGTCGTATTAGTGTTTTATAAGCGGTCTCCTTTACAGATGAACCACATCTTCCCAAAATTCTACCAATGAACCGAAGACGACTATCCACCTTCCCCACAACTGCCATTACATGCTTGTCCCACTTCATGTCGCTCTGCAATGTTTAATCGACGTGACTGTGTTAAGCGCTACACTACTAATGGAGTATTCAGACATTACGGGATTCTTTTTCCTATTCATCTGCATTAATTTACATTTATCTATATTTAGAGTTAGCTGCCATTCTTTACAACAATCACAAATCCTGTCCAAGTCATCTTGTATCCTCCTACAGTCACTCAACGACGACACCTTCCACGTACACCACAGCATCATCAGCAAACAGCCGCACATTGCTATCCACCCTATCCAATATATCATTTATGTAGATAGAAAACAACAGCGGACCTACCACACTTCCCTGCGGCACTCCAGATGATACCCTCATCTCCGATGAACACTCACCATCGAGGACAACGTACTGGGTTCTATTACTTAAGAAGTCTTCTAGCCACTATCATACTTGGGAACTAATCCCATATGCTCGTACCTTAGTTAGGAGTCTGCAGTGGGGCACCGAGTCAAACGCTTTCCTGAAGTCAAGGAATATGGCATCCGTCTGATACCCTTCATCCATGGTTCGCAAGATATCACGTCAAAAAAGGGCGAGTTGCGTTTCGCAGGAGCGATGCTTTCTAAAGCCGTGCTGATACATGGACAGCAACTTCTCTGTCTCAAGGAAATTCATTATATTCGAACTGAGAATATGTTCGAGAATCCTGCAACAATCCGATGTTAAGGATATTGGTCTGTAATTTTGAGGACTGTCCTTCTACCCTTCTTATATACAGGCGTACTAGATATGCTCAATAATTTTCATGTCTGGGGAGTTTGATGGCCAGCGGAAGTGTTTAAACTCGGAAGAGAATTCCTGGAGCCACTCTGTAGCAATTCTGGAAGTATGGAATGTCGCATTGCCCTACTGGAATTGCCCAAGTACGTCGGAATGCACAATGGACATAAATGGATGCAAGTGATCAGACAGGATGCTTCCGTGCATGTCACCTGTCAGTCGCATCTAGACGTGTCGGGGGTCTCATATCACTCCCACCGTACACACCCGAAACAATTACAGAGCCTCCACCAGCTTGTACAGTCCCCTTCTGACATGCAGCGTCCATGGATTCATGAGCTGGTCTCCATAACCGTATTAGTCCATCCGCTCGATACAATTTGAAACGAGACCCGTCCCACCAGGCAACATGTTTCCAGTCATCAACAGTCCAATGTCGGTGTTGACGTGCCAGGGGAGGCTTAAAGCTTTGTGTCGTGCAGTCATCAAGGATACACGAGTGGGCCTTCGGCTCCGAAACCCCATATCGATGAAGTTTCATTGAATGAGTTGCACGCTGATACTTGTTGATGACCCAGCATTGAAATCTGCAGCAGTTTGCTGAAGGGTTGCACTTCTGTCACGTTGAAGGATTCTCTTCAATCGTCTTGGTCCCGTTCTTGCACGATCTTTTTCCTGCCACAGTGATGTCGGAGTTTTGATGTTTTACCAGATTCATGATATTCACGGTACACTCGTTATATGGTCGTACGGGAAAATTCCCTCTTCATCGCTACCTCGAAGTGCTGTGTCCCATCGCTTGTGCACCGACTGTAGCACCACGTTCAAATTCACTTAAATCTTGATAACCTGCCATTGAGGCAGCAGTCGCCGAACTAACAACTGCGCCAGACACTTGTTGCTGCCGACCGCAGCGCCATATTCTCCCTGTTTTTATATCTCTGTATTTCAATGCGCTTGCCTACACCAATTTCTTTGGCGCTTCAGTGCACATGTATGTTTGAAAGAGTAAACAATGTTGACAATCACAGCTGTACGAAACACTTCGAAATTTATTTGCTATCCGTGAAATCCTTGACACCAGTTGTATTAGGTAGAAATCTATTGACCAATAGTGACATGCGAAAGTTTGTGCCGGAGCGGGACTCGAACCCCGATTTCCCGTTTATCGCAAGTGGTCGCCTTAACCATTTCGGCTATCCGTGCACACTGCCCGGACAGACCCAAACTTCCGTATGTCACACTCCTAAGATCGTAGTCCAAGTGGTTAAGACAACTCCTCCCGATAAGCATTATTGGGTAGCAGATTTGCATAAAACAGCCGATGCCCAGGAATTCGCAGTCAGCGAATAAATTACGAAAGATTAAATACAGCCTGTCTGATCAGCACTCGAACACTTCAACACTTCATTTCGTGTGCCCAGCGGCCGCGTGCACGGCTGGGGATTGCATGCCGCTTCGGCAGCTTGCATGCCACTAGTCTTCTCCAGTTATCCAACCGGGGAAAGGGGACCTACAGTTTAACGTGGAATCAGCCTCCTCTCACCGAGATAGGTCAAGGCTAGGTTCAAGACAGACTGTAAATTTACGTCGCCCGTCCGAGATTCGATCACGCAACCTCTTGGTATGCAGGCACGCGCTTGCTGCTAGACCACCAAGACCACTCTAACCCTGATCTAAATGGTTCAAATGGCTCTGAGCACTATGGGACTTAACATCTGAGGTCATCAGTCCCCTAGAACTTAGAACTACTTAAACCTAACGAACCTAAGTACATCACACACATCCATGCCCGAGGCAGGATTCGAACCTGCAACCGTAGCGGTCTCCTGGTTCCAGACTGAAGCGCCTAGAACCCCTTGGCCACTCCGGCCGGCAATCCTGATCTACTGTTGGTCGGTCCGAGAACCAAGACGTCGACGATTCCAACGCGTTCTCGGTAAATTAAGTCGAGTACTGGAGTACCACATCCGGTAACAAGATCCCCCGTTTACCGCTGCTGATCGGCCCGTGTCGGTATCACTCAAAACGAGAAAAACGACAGGTGCTTGTTCTAGTAACAGTTTTTAGTTTGTATTCGTTTACGCTTTTCTGCAGCTCTCTGCCAGTATTTGAATTCGGGAAACGGACTTCACTTGCGACAGTAAAAAGGAGGTTGCGCTGCAAGATGTATTTGAAAAAGTATTGGCTCATTCACACTCTATCCGAACAGAGTTTGGCCAAGAACTGCTCCATTAATTTTCATTAAACGCTTATGTAAACATATGAGAACAAAATATTTTGGAAACAAGTTCTGATTTTAATTCTTGAGTGAAATTCTCTGAAATACTTTAATGTGGGATGTAACATTAAAAAAATATGTTTTCTACAGATAAACGTGGATGAAAGTGTAAATTTGTAAATACGATTTCTTTTTACCGGATAGTTTCCTACACTCGAGAAAAAACTTATCAAAAAACGGTGTTTAAAAAAATATGCAAAAAGTAGAATATACAAAATGGTTCAAATGGCTCTAAGCACTATGGGACTTAACATATGGGGTCATAAGTCCCCGAGACTTAGAACTACCTTAAACCTAACCAACCTAAGGACATCACACACATCCATGCCCGAGGCAGGATTCGAACCTGCGACCGTAGCAGCAGCGCGGTTCCGGACTGAAGCGCCGAGAACCGCTCGGAGAATATACAAGAAATCTAGCCACTGTCACGAATGATGATGATGAAATGATGAGGACAACACAAAAACCCAGACCCCGGGAAGAGAAAATCCCCAACCAGGCCGGGAATCGAACCCGGGACCCCGTGATCCAGAGACAGCAACGCTAGCCACTAGACCACGACCCGCGGACTCGGCGGTTAGAGAAGGAATATGTCGAGGCTCATAGGGATAATTTTGCTTGAATTTTAAGTATAATAAATTTACTCGTTTCACTACATCTGTGTATGTAAAATTTGTTTTATCTTGGAATCTGTCCTTTGTTAAGCCCATGTAACTTCGTCCCAGGGTGCCACTGAAACTACTGTGTATACTGAATTGTCAAAACAAACTCCTCTATTATATATCCACTGTTGAGAAGGCTATGCCTACAGGCACGTAACGAAAGCCAATTGATTCAAAGAAAAAATAGAATAATGTCAAATCAGTGTGAACGTTATTTAACCTCATCGTATTAATGATAGTATTTTGGTGGGAGTTTTGATCAGAATGATTGGAGATGTAGATACGGCACTTTTCAGCAGGCACACGGTTAATAACTTTCTCGAACTGGCTCGTGCATCTCGATTGAAAATTTGCCCTCAGTGCTGTAGTAAATAACAAATCCGACTGCCTATCGTAACTCAGAGAGTCAAAGTATGCGAATTAGGTTAATAAATAGACGGAGCGACATATGTATCTCGGTAATCAATAAATCTGGACGCACGTTATTCAGAATATTTTATTCAAATACATCATGTCCTAAAATGTATTCTAAGACAAAAAAAACGCACCACGAAGGAATTATCCGAATGGGGCGGAAATCAGTTGCTGTGATGTACATGTACAGACAAACAAATGATTACAATTTTAGAAAAATCGGATGATTTATTTAAGAGAAAGAGCTTCACAAACTGAGCGAGTCAATAACGTGGTAGTCCGCCTCCGGTCCTCATGCAAGCATTATTTAGCTTGGCGTCGATCGATATACTTGTTGGGTGCCCTCCTGAGAGATATCGTGCCAAATTCTGACCAATTGGTGCGTTAGATCGTCAAAATCCCCAGATGGTTGGAGGAACCGAACAGTATGCTCCAAATGTTCTCAACGTGTAAGGGATCCGGCGAACTTGCTGGCCATGGTAGGGCTTTGCAAGCACGAAGACACGCAGTAGAAAGTCTGCGGGCGGGCATTACCTTGCCGAAATGAAAGTTCAGGATGTCTTGCCACGAAGGTCAACAAAACGGGGCGTAGAATATCGTCGTCGTGCCGCTGTGCTGTAATGGTGCCGCTGATGACAACCAAAGGGATCCCGCTATGAAAAGAAATGGCACCACACACTATCGCCGGCCGCTGTGACCGAGCGGTTCTAGGTGCTTCAGTCCGGAACCGCGCTGCTGCTGCTACGGTTGCAGGTTTGAATTTAGCTTCGGGTATGGATGTGTGTGATGTCCTTAGGTTAGTTAGGTTCAAGTAGTTCTAAGTTCTAGGGGACGGATGACCTCAGATGTTAAATCCCGTAGTGCTTAGATCCATTTGACCATCACTCCTAGTTGTCGGGCCTTACGGCGGCCGACAGGGAGGTTGGTAACCCTCCGCTGTCCAGGGCGTCTGCAGACACCTCTTCGCTACTCAGCGGGGCACAGGTCGAGGCGGGATCCATCACTGAAGACAGTTCAGTTCCAGTCGATGAGATTCCAGGTCGAAGACGCGTCTTGAGACGTCCTGGACAGCGGTGGGACACAAAATTGACTGTCGCCCGCCATACGGCTCGATAACCACTGTCTGGGGTGCCATTGGATTTCATAGCAGGACCCCTTTGGTTGTCATCAGCGGCACCCTTACAGCGCATCGGCACGTCGACGCTATTCTATGTCCTGTTTTGTTGCCGTTCATTTCAAACCATCCTGGGCTTACATTTTAGCAAGGTCATGCCTACCTGCACAGGGTAAGAGTTTCTTCTGCATCTCTTCGTGCTTGCCAAACAGTACCTTGGCCAGAATGGTCGCCGGGTCTCTCCCCAATTGAGAACGTTTGGAGCGCTATGGGCAGTGCCCTCCAACCAGCTCGGGATTTTGACGATCTAGAGCGCCAGTTGGAGAGAACTTGACACGATATCCCTCAACAGGACATCCAGCAACTCTGACAATCAGTAACAGGCCGAATAACTGCTTGCATGACAGCCAGAGGTAAACCAATGCGTTACTGACTTGTTGAATTTGTGAACCCTTTTCTCTTGAATAAATCATCCTACTTTTTTTCTGAAATTGTTATCATTTGTTTGTCTGTACATATACATCACGTCTGCCGATTTTTGTCCTATCTGCATAATTCGTTCGTGGTGTGTTGGCTTTTTATCCCTTAAAGTGTTTTTACTGTCCCTCCTGACACAGTCTGCATAGTACACAGCGAAGTCTGGCAGGGTGCATAGATGGTACACTCTCGGCAGGTGAGTGTGCTGTTCGCCAGTGTGTGGATACGGCAGCGGTGGCGGGCGCGGACAGGGCGCTCGGCCGCCCCCGCAGCCGCCGGCCTCCGCCAGAAGGTCGCGCAGCGCCTTCACTCGCAGCAGCGCTGCTCAGGCCGCAGCACGCGACCTCCGGCTGCACACCACCTGCCGCTTGCACGAACCGCGCTCAACCACAGCTCACAATACCCGAGAACCAATCGCGCGACTCACGTCATACAACAGTCCTGCAACCCAACTAGACACCTTGGTACGCTGACAGTATCATCAGTCTGGAGTTTTGTTTCAACACCGCAGCGCTTTACTAGCGTAGTCCAGTAACTGAAGATGGTATGCCCTTGCCTGCCTACTACCTTTGAAGTGATTTACGCAGCCAGTAATAGCGGGGACCTACGACTTAAGGTTCAAATGGTTCAAATGGCTCTGAGCACTATGGGACTTAACATCTGAGGTCATCATTCCCCTAGAACTTAGAACTACTTAAACCTAACTAACCTAAGGACATCCAACACGCCCATGCCTGAGGCAGGATTCGAACCTGCGACCGTAGCGGTCGCGCGGTTGCAGACTGAAGCGCCTAGAATCACTCGGCCACATCGGCCGGCGATTTAAGGTGGACTCCGCACCATAGTGCACCAAATGTCTTTAAACTGTGGGCCCAATTGTCTCTATGTACGTGAAATGCTTCCCAGGACACAATAAGGCAATGGCACACACCTTCCAATAAGGGCAATGCCTAGCAGAGCGCTTCAAGAGATTGGACAGTTGATCCAATTCAACGGTTTACAACTTCTCAGACAATTGGTCCCGAGTGCAATCAGATATTAGCTCTTAGTCCCTCTCTCCACCATCATTAACATTACGATGTCGCAATGCCTGTGTTATACTGATTGCGATGCAAAGTCCCTTCGGACATGCATGGATGTCCAAAGGAATTTTGCACCGTAATCAGAACAACACAGGCACTGCCAAACCGGATTTATCTGCCGATACAGGCAAGCGACTTTCAGATACAACGTTTGACCAGTACGGAAATATACATAATGGATGTACACGTACAGGTCGTAGACGTATGGTTGACGACATATGTAAGGTTGGGACTGGCTGTGAGTCGTGCACGGATAGCCAAAGGGTGCCGGCACGGTAGCTCAGCGTGTTCGGTCAGAGAGCTGGTTGGTCTCTGTAATAAAAAACTGAGTGGAAGGATCAACAAACGAACTTTAACGGATGTCGTGTGACGTCAGCACAGCGTTCTCGCTTCCCACGCCCGGGTTCCCGGGTTCGATTCCCGGCGGGGTCAGAGATTTTCTCTGCCTCGTGATGACTGAGTCTTGTGTGATGTCCTTAGGTTAGTTAGGTTTAAGTAGTTCTAAGTTCTAGGGGACTGATGACCATAGATGTTAAGTCCCATAGTGCTCAGAGCCATTTGAACCTTTTTTTTTTTTTTTTTGACGTCAGCAACGACCAACTCCAACGATCAACAACGAACAAAAATGCAAAAAACAAAACAAAAAAATGGTAAGGCGACTGTTCGCGATAAGCAGGAAATGAGAGTTCGAGTCCTGGTTCGGCACAAATTTTCATTGTTGTCATTCCATTCTACAGCTGATGGTTGTCCTTATTCGCAGTTCCGAATATATTTCATGTATATCATCAACATTAGAGTTTAACTAATGTTTAGAATGAAAAAGAATTTTCTTTGAACACTTCCATTTTTAAACGACGAAAGATAAACGATGTGTAGTTTTCTTAGATGTTTTATTAAACCACGAACTAATGAGTAGATGAGACAACCGGTTCTTCTTGTTTCGAACAACACTTCTGTAGAATGATGATCCGATATTCAGCGCATCGTAAGTGCTACCTACAACCCCTCCTCAGAAAGGAAAACTAACGATCCACATTGAGGATAGAAAAGTGTTACAAAGCGTGCTCCCACTGTGTCACTCCCATCCCAAGCGGCACTTTTCCCTCTACACCCTGCACCTCCTACTTCAAACCAGCCAAGTTAAAAATGTGTACACTGTACTTTATGTTTGTAAATCACTTGATTTGTGCACCCCTTACATCTGCGCTGGCAGAAATTGGAAGACTTCATAGTGCCAAAACATTCTGTTTGACGACTGTCACTAATAATAATAATAATAATAATAATAATACAGTGTAAGTTTACGGCAGTGCAGTGGCCATTACTATTGTGCTGTGCAATAAATTAATTTCTTTAATTAATTTCTTTATTGTTGCGAAGTGAATAATGAACTATTTCTGGTCTACTGCAGAAACCAAAGTGAGCTAATTATCTCGACGTCGGCAAGGCAAACTCGAACATTTTTTTTTGTTAGCACTACGCTGGGATGTTCAACTGAATTGGTAACTGCTTATACTTTCCCAGCAAATAAACAAGGTATCTATGGCGTTAAAAAAAAGTAATTGTCATTTCATAATGCAAGAAGCTGACTCCGCCTAAGTTCAATGGCCCTGCGGAACGTTTCCAACCGGAAACGGCGCTTCGATGAAATAACTTCTCTACAGGAAGCGAGGGACCAGTAACTCCTAGAATTGCTTCGCTTTCGCGCTTTTGAGTGGAAAGTGAGCTGTAATAAGTGTCGCTGCTCAGCTGTCGGCACTTTTTGATTGCGTTGATTATCGCAGATTAACTAGACAAAAACATAAATAAGAACAGAGAGGATCTAAAAATGGTGGAACACGATACGCACAAATGAATGTCGAAATCTGCGCCACATGAAACTTGCCGCTCTTCGTTGGACCTACTCCACCTCTTCTGTTAATCCTGCTTGGTGTGGATCCCAGACTGATGAACAATACTCAAGCAAGACAGTGCCTTCTGTCAGAAAAGGTGCGCTCAGCTCCAAATGATACGGAGAACCAGCGATGCGTTAAGGGTGTAAGATGATGTAAGGTCTCTCGCATATATTTAGTAGTCGATGACAGTGATGTGATTTCTCTTTTAATTTGATGAATCATATTTCATATTTGTATACTTGATATTTTTCAGACAGATGTCTTTAATAGTTCGTATGCTACCCACAGAGGTTCTGAATACAAAGAAAGTGATCTTTGGTTGCTAGTAGTACTGTCGTTACCAATGTAGCATTCGTGTGTAGTAAGTTTTAGTTTAGTTTTAGTTATGTCATGTTCCGTATCATATCGATATGATGTGGAACAAGTCAGATTACAAGACATATATACACACATGAATAGTGCTAATATTAATATTGCTGAAATTTTTAGTTCTACATTTGCAACTACCTTTAGAGGTACAATTTTCTTTTTTTACCATTTCTGAAACAGAAACTCGTCCATGGAGTAGAAGGAGTTGTCCAAAAGAAATGATTTTAAGCTAGATTTAATACTTGGGCAAATGATGAAAGATTGTTGCTGAATAATGTACTCCTTTTTGAGAACTGATAGCTTCATAAAGGATAGGAAAGGTCATTTTTCCGTCTAGTGTTGTATGTATGAACATCACTGTTCTTCGCGAATTGAGATGGATTATTTGTAACGAATTTCGCCGGACGGAGTGGCCAAGCGGTTCTAGGCGCTACATTCTGGAACCGCGCGACCGCTACGGTCGCAGGTTCGAATCCTGCCTCGGGCATGGATGTGTGTGATGTCCTTAGGTTAGTTAGGTTTAAGTAGTCCTAAGTCTAGGGGACTGATGACCTCAGAAGTTAAGTCACATAGTGCTCAGAGCCATTTGAACCATTGTAACGAATTTCATTAGCGAATATATGCACTCTGATGGTGCAGTTAAAATACGTAACTCCTTGAAAAGGTGCCTACATGACGTCCTTCGCTGAACACCACTAATTACTCTCACTGCTCTCTTTTGTGCAATCAATACTTTATGTCTAAGTAGTGAGTTACCCCATAAAACTATTCCATAAGATATTATTGAGTGGAAATGTGCAAAGTACGTCGGGAGACTGATCTGTTTATTACCAAGACTAGCGATTATACGAAGAGCGAAAGAAGCTGAACTTAGTTGTTTGATAAGCTCAGTAATATGCTTCTTCCAGTTCAAGTTGTCATGAATGTGAACACCCAAAAATTTGGAGAAATCTACCCCTTTAACAGAGCCCTGTTCATATGCTACATCAATTGTCGGTATGACTCTATTCGGTGCACAGAACTGGATATAGTGAGTTTTTTCAAAATTAAGGAAGAGTCCATTTTCTGAGAACCACTTAATAATTCTTTGCAAGACATCCTTAACAATATCTCCAACTGCTTTTTCTGGAATGGGACTTACTATAACGCTCGTATCATCTGCAAAAAGTACTAGTTCCGCTTGCTGAACGTCAAGTGGGAGGTCATTCACATGAATAAGGAACAGCAGAAGACCTAAAATTGAACTGTGTGGGACTCCCTTTGTGGTAACTCCCCATTCACTAGAATTTTCCACCCTCTCAACATTATTAGTGCTATTCAGCACAACTTTCTGCTTTCTGTTCATTAAGTATGATTCAAACGAGCTGTGTGTATAACCTTCAGTTCCATAAAACCTAAGTTTTTCTAAGAGTGTGAGATGACCCACACAGTCAAAAAAGTCTGGTTTCGGTCAACGCTGCTGAGCAGTTCGGGAAACAAAACTATAAGAACACTGAGATGCAGACGCAGAGGATGTTGGTTTTGCAAATATGGTTTCGTAACGGCTGGTAATGTTGCCGCTGAATTGCTTGCTCGCGCGAAATTTCTAATGATTTTGAGAAAGACAAATTTTCGGTATGAATTTTATTTATTGGTTCGGATTGTTTCGTTTGTGATTGTCGAGGCGAGATTAAACAAAATTATCTACTGACATGGCTTGGACTCACTCATATATCCACCACTCCTTTACCATTTCATTAACGAGTTACATAGCAAAGCTTCATATTTTTTATAGGAAGTGAACTGAATTTTGTAAAGTTCGTTGTAATCGTTAAAAATCAGTTTCATAATACAGTTTTTTTAAATTATAGTCTCGTATATATCATTCAGTATGTTCAGTTTCTTTCACTGTCCGATTAGTAAAGTATTATTTTCTAATCGAATGTCAACACATTGCAGTTAACGGAACACAGTATCTTAACGCTCAAAGCATAACGCTGTTTGCTTTTCTCTGAATTGTATTTGGGCAACGTTTTATTTAGCTGATTTCCTGCTGTACTGCATTCTAACATTCACCACGTTCGACCAGTATGGAGTTCTCGTTGCCACAAGGTAATTCATGAAAGTTTGTTAGGACCAGTTGAACATCACTGTTAGGACACAGTAAGATTATTTGCAGTCAAACAGATTATCGTCAGGGCCACTTCCGTTAAAGTTTAGTTCATATCTCATTTCTTTTGTCAAACACTCTCTCGCTTGCAGTGCTGTGTTACATGTTCGCGTATGTGTCACCCAATATTCGGAATTTTGCTTAGTCAGTTTGGGTAAGTAAATTTCCAGAGCATTTTAACAGAAGCATTTTGGGCATTTATTCTTTCGAAGTTCAGCTTGTAATATTATGCAGGATTTTTACTCTGTTAGTTGTGTGTGTTAGAAATGCAAGATACATACTGTGACGTCACTTATTGTAGCACTGTTCACTGCATTGCATAATACAGAGTTTCACTTGACAGATTCTTTAGTATTTTGTTTTAGGTTTTTTATTTTAGCGGTAGTTGATTAGCGTAGAGTTACACGATTTCAGATGGATTTCATCAGACAGCGTTTATGTAAGCATACCACTTGCATTGTTCACTTGAAAGAACTTTCACAATACAATGCATATACACACGAAAGTTACGAATGGGAGACCTTTATAAAAAATAAAACAGTTACAAGAGGTACGACGGACTACGTCACACCACTGTCGATAGTAGTACCCCTTGAAACGTCCCCTTAAAAAAATTTATGAATGACTGTGCTGATAAACCTCTTACATTATTTGATTTTCAAACAGCTGAGCAGAACTGAACGTACTCAGACATTTCTCTCTTTACTTATTCTGATCAACATTAAACTGACACAATATTTTTAGCGCAACGCAATCTGACATTCAACAATCCCTACATAAGAATGGCCCTGACTAACAATAACCTATAACTTTCATGAATCACTTACCTCACAAAAATCTTCGTTACTCGAACTACTGCAATACAGCGAGCGCCAATACTGCCAGCTAAATAAAAGATTCTAACTACTGAAGGCACTAACTACTGATAGGCATAGTTAGTAAATGAAAGATTTTGATAGAGAACAAACAATGTATTTACCTTAATAGTGTTCAAAAGTCATAGTATATATATATATATATATATATATATCCTTACATCCACCGTTACTGGCGGCTCACCTCCAACTGCGCAACGCTACGCGCTGTTCACATATCCAACTGCCCAACACTACAATAGCGAATGTTCCAAAAATGCCAACCAGCCACAGACTGCACACAGCACAGTCAGTGATTTTCATATAGAGCGCTACATGGCGGTACTAGCATAAAAACCTAAACAGCTTTACTTACACCCTTACTACCTACCCTGCTTTAGATTTCCCGTGGTTTCACTAAATCACTTCAGACGAATGCCGGAGTTACTTCTTCTACATGGAGACGATCCACATCTTTCCCCACGCTTGCCCGACGTAACAAGCGGGCATCTGTGTCTTTAACTAGAACGATTTTATCTTTAAATCCGCGAAGTATCTGGAGGTATCTGTAAAGCATTTGTTAACATCCGTAAACAGCAAGAGCAAAGGGCACAAGATGGGTCAGCAAGGTGGGCGGAAATTGCAGCAACGAGAGAGAAAGCAACATGGCTGCAGACGGTAAAGTGGAGCTGGTGGGAAACCCGGACGTTACAACAGGAGGTGGTGAGCAAGCGCGGGTAAGACGCGCGCAGTGTAATCGGAGTCGCGGCGTTTCAAGTGTATTCGGAAGCAGCGCTAAGTTCGGTTGTGACGACTGACTACATGCGCTGGGGCAGAACAATCTTGTCCGACAAGGACAGTGTACACCCGACGGGTCGTCGATTTTGCTCATCTTTTGTACGGTTGTAGCTCAAAAAAAGCAGGTTTTGACAGGTGTGAAAATTATCGAACTATCAGCTGTCACGAATTCTTGACAGACGAATGGAAAAAAATTGGTAGAAGCGGACCTTGGGGAAGATCAGTTCGGATTCCGTAAAAATGTTGGTGCACATGAGGCAATACTGACCCTACGACTTATCTTAGAAGATAGGTTAAGGAAAGGCAAACCTTCGTTTTTAGCATTTATAGACTTAGAGAACTTTTGACAATGTTGACTGGAATACTCTCTTTCAAATTCTGAAGGCGGCAGGGTTAAAATACAGGGAGCGAAAGGCTATTTACAATTTGTACAGAAATCAGATGGCAGTTATAAGAATTGAGGGGCGTGAAAGAGAAGCAGTGGTTGGGAAGGGAGTGAGACAGGGTTGTAGCCTATCCCCGATGTTATTCAATCTGTATATTGAGCAAGCAGCAAAGGAAACAAAAGAAAAGTTCGGAGTAGGTATTAAAATCCATGGAGAAGAAATAAAAACTTTGAGGTTCGCCGATGACATTGTAATTCTGTCAGAGACAGAAAAGGACCTGGAAGAGCAGTTGAACGGAATGGACAGCGTCTTGAACGGCGGATATAAGATTAACATCACAAAAACCAAACAAGGCTAATAGAATGTAGCTGAATTAAATCAGGTGATGCTGAGGAAATGAGATCAGGAAATGAGACACTTGAAGTAGTAAGAGACTTGCTACATGGGGAGCAAAATAACTTATGAGGGTCGAAGTAGAGAGGTTATAAAATGCAGACAGGCTAGGGCAAGGAAAGCATTTCTGTAAAAGAGAAATTTCTTAACATCGAGTATAGATGTAAAAGTCACGACGTCTTTTCTAAAAGTATTAGTATGGAGTGTAGCCGTGTATGGATGTGAAACATGGAAGATAAATAGTTTAGACAAGAACAGAATAGAAGGTTTCGAGATGTGGTGCTACAGAAGAATGCTGAAGATCAGATGGGTAGATCACATAACTAATGAGGAGGTACTGAACAAAATTGGGGACAAAAGGAAATTGTGGCACAACTTGACTAAAAGAAGCGATCGGTTGGTAGGACATGTTCTGAGGCATCAAGGGACCACCAATTTAGTATTGGAGGGCAGCGTGGAGGGTAAAAATCGTATACGGAGACAGAGTCAGAAGGATGTAGGTTGCAGTGCTTATCCGGAGATGAAGAGGCTTGCACAGGATTGAGTAGCATTGAGAGCTGCATCAGACCAGTCTCTAGACTGAAGGCCACAACAACACAGTTCGTACGGGGTGAAGCAAACGCTACTCTAGCGCGATTCGCTTCTCGAGGGTCTTGGAGAAACCGAGGTTCAAAGTTTTACGGGCTGTTGAATACCGTATGAGAGTGTCAACCGTCGACAAACGTCCTCTGCGCAACAGGCTAAGCCGGTAGACTAGAAGTCTAGATACTGCGTTCCAGTCTCTTCTTTAGTTTGCTAAACTGCCACCAAATACGAGTATCGCTACAATATATCAAGTTCCTTCGGAAAGGAACAATGACAGTAACAATAGTGACAGGTAAAAGTAAAGTCTGTGGAGCACAGCCCGTGACCTGCCGTGCCTGCAGGTGGAGTGCAGCATCTCTTCGCCGCGGCGCTAGGAGAGGGAGGATGGCGGGTCCATCGCCCCGGCAGCCTATTACTCCCGGGAAAGATCCCCGGATACCGTTTGATATCATGCTGAGTGGAAGGACTGGAACGAGGAAAAATCCTCGGCTCTTTCTGGGATTGGACCTGGGACCTCGAAGGAATCTAGTGCTCTATCCGATAGAACACCACGACCACAATTATTATTTTTATTCTCGATTATTCCCATTTAAAGAGAGCGTTTGAACTTGAATTCCTTTATGATGATTGTTTATGTTTTTTTCTGAGCCAGAATCTCTTCATGTGTTCACTGTGTTGTTTCTTTCGCTCCGCTGTCGATTTGCATGCTGGTCTCTTCTGTGTTGTGGTGTCAAATTTATGTTTTTTGATGATGTTCCTGAATTCAGTTCTATTTTATGCATCGTTTATTGTTATGTGTGTTTGTCTGAGGTCCTCTTCAACTTCTTTTATCCATTTTGTTCTTCCCCTGCCTGAGTTGATGGCTTTACGAATTAGCTTTGAAATTCTGTTTTCATTCATCCTGTGGATATGTCCGTAGAACGACCACAATAATAATAATAATAATAATAATAATGTTATAATTTCATTTTTTTATTTCTACTACAGCGAGAGGGTCGTATCTATAGCCTGCAGGAAATTGTTTCATTGATGCCGCTGTGCGAACTTCTGATGGATTATTTTGGTGACATCATGCCTTTCAAATATTTCGGCCGATGCCGCCTTTCACATCCTGATGTAATGTGTGATATAGCCTCCTTTTGATCCTCACACTTCTTGCAACTATCATTTATCCTTCCCCAAAGAGCGATGAACAGAAGATAGCTCTGATCAACGGTATCTTAAATTTCAATTTCGAATTGGTTTTTTAAAAATTTCCGTTCGTACCATTATACCACTGATGCGTGTTATCAAGTTCGACGTTTCCAGCAAGAACACGTTACCGACTTATGCAACGACACCTCAACCAGGATTTCCGGCTTTTGCCACTAGAATCCGCCGTTAACCTTGGCGCGGATCTAGAACTAATGTTCTGATTTTGCCAAACGCTGCATTAGCTCGATACTTCAGGGTTAGGTATCTATTAATCGACAACCCATACGACATCCGAAGATAAAATTCGGTTTTCACAGAGCGTCTTTACTTAGGACCGAAAGCAGAAGTCATTTGACAAAATAAAAGTGCTAAAGTAAAAATCAAAGAAATTGAAACAGATTTTACTCGAAAATTTGGAAACTGCGTATCGTACGTATCAACAGTCCGCCGCTACCGATGCGTTTGTGTCTTTGGCGGCACAATCGGTGGCGGTTGCCGCGGAATGAGTGTTGGGATCCCTCGATATTGAGCGATGAAAACCTCTCTCGTTCGGCGGTACACGGGGCGGGACGTGAAATTAAAACATGTAGTTGAGTGGTAAAAAAGCAATTACATTGGTGTCCAAAATTAAGACAACAAACCGCTATTTCCCCGTCCTGCGTCTAATTCGCGATATAATCACAGATGTCGCTACGATCGCTTTCTGTACGGAAGATGGCATTCCGGTCAATGGACAACCACACCAACGATGACGTCAGGGTTGTCCGCCCCCGGTAGCTGAGTGGTCAGCGCGACAGAATGTCAATCCTAAGGCTAGGTTGGAGATTTTCTCCGCTCAGATACTGAGTGTTGTGTTATCATCATCATCATTTCATACGTTAGGGCTCCTATCAAACGGCGTGGCGTTTGCCGTGTAGTCGCACATCCACAGTCGCTGTGTAGACAGTCACTGACGCCTGCCAGGCGCTCTGCGATGGATTGCCATAGGAAGAGTGGAAGCAAGGCAGTCGCAAATTGATGTGGCCTGACAGCTTAATGTGAATCGTTCTGTTGTTTCTCGGATGTGGCGAAAGTTTAGAGAGACCGAAACTGTATTCCGAAGACCAGGCCAGCGCCGACCACTTATGACATCAGAAATAGAGGACCGTTATTTGGCTGTATCGTTCCGTATTTGCCACGACGATATCGCCTTAGTACTGCACGACAGCTGGCATCTGAGCTCCCAGCATCCACTGGACGTGTTGTATCGAGGTAAACGGTGTACATAAAACTTCGGCAGAGCGGCCTTTACTGTCGGATACATGCTGTATGTGTACCTCTGACGCGTCCTCACAGAAGGCAACGTCTAGAGTTGGGTCGTTCACACGCCACCTGGACTGTCGAGCAGTGGGACAATGTTCTCTTCGCAGATGAGTCCCGATTTGGTATGGAGAGTGATTGTCGGTGGATTCATATCTGGAGGGAACGTGGAAGAATCACTGTGAAAGAGACCGATATCGAAGAAGATCGCTAATCCTGTGAGCATGAATTATGTCGATCACTAGAGCACATCATCATGAAATTGTATGGGTAAATCGGTAGGGATTAATTCCTGTCAGGTATTGTGACGAGATCTTGGGACCTCATGTGCGGTTACTGCGAGGTGCTGTGGGCCGGTACTTCGGACGATAGAGCACAGGTAGTTGAAGTTTTCTTGGAAACGAAAGATATCGCACGCATGGCGTGACCTACTCGCTCTCCCAATTTGAATTTCGTAGAGCACATCTGGGGTGCACTTGGGAGACGGGTTGCATCACGTCACCATCCACGAACTACTCTCCAAGACTTACTAGCAGCTCTGCGGGAAGAATGGGCGTTATTACCTCAACGTAAGTTTGATGACATCATTCACGGTACATTAACCGGCTGTGTGCAAATCCGTTAAGTTGGAAAAAACGAAGAAAATTTTTGTCTTCTGATATACTTGTTGCAGTTGTTTACGTTCTGTACTCTTTGCATTGTTTTCAGTTTAGTATCACCTGTTTATACTGTTTTGTGGCAAAATAAAAGCACCCTTACAAAATTTCCTTTTGTTGCTTTAATTTTGGATACCAGCGTATTTGGTGGTGCGTTTTGTACCGCGTAATGGTGCAAACGCTACGTCCGGTGCACGGTTTAAGACAATTCATGCGTGTTATCTACATCTACAAATATAGTCCGCAAGCTTGTATGTACTTTTCCTGTTCTAGTCGCGAATGGTTCGCGGGAAAAACGACTGCTGCTAAGTCTTCGAGTGAGCTCGAGTCTCTCTACCTTCATGGGCTTCGTGAGATATAACATGTACAAAGAAACAACATATTGGCTGACTGCTCTAGGAAAGTACGCCCTCTGAACGTTAAAATTAAACCGTATCGTGATGCAGAACGCCTCTTCCAGTGTACGCCACTGGAATTTGAAGAGCATCTCCATGACGCTCTCGCCCTTACGAAATGAACCAGCAACGAAACGCGCTGCCCTTATTTGGATCTTCTCTATTTCCTTCGTCAATCCTATCTGCTATCAGAATGAAAGTTTTATTAATATGTATCTACTGCGTGGTATTGACTAGATCACAAAGATCTTGATAACTCCCATGAGAAAGCAATCGACAGACTCGAGTGATTTGGCTGTGAAATTGATACGAGTATAGGGTGCGTAGTGCGGCACTGAGGGGAAACAAATTTGAGAACAGAGTTATTTTTTGCCAGAACTGTGTTATCTTAGATCCCATTTCCTGTGTGACGAACTTGGTTGGGACAGTTCAGCACTTGCACTTCTACAGACGACAGTGCCAAGTACGAGGAGCAGTCCGTGCCGAAGCTTCAGTTAGGTGATAACAGGCCAAGGCTGTAAAGCAAAGTGCAGTTTAAAAGCTAAAATTATAGTACCAAACGGACCGCTAACATATTTAGGGTGCATTTTTACGTGGTAGAGGTTACAGCCATCCCAAGTACCCTCCCTTCGACAGACAAATTGATAAAGTGAACAGGCACGCGCAACGAGGGAAATAGCTGTGGCTGCTCCTGCTGCGTGTTCCGGCAGTAAGGCAGCTGTACAGGCAGCGGTGTTGTGTCTGTTGTGTGACACGCGGCCTGCTCGCGCCCGCTGCGCACGCCACGCCCACGACCACCAGCGATGCCCACGCCACGGTGGTGGGTCGCAACTCGATGGCAAACAGCGCCGTTCTGCCGCAACACCTAGCTCTGTAGCGGTAGGACACGGCAAGCTTCTCGGGAGCCTTCACAGGACGGAAGAAGGGAAGAGTGGTGTTTAACTCCCTGCCGACAAAGACGTCATCACAGTCACTGCATAAGCTCGGATTGCGGAAGAATAGGGAAGGCAGTCAGCCGTTTCGTTTTCAAAGGAACAGCACCGGCATTTGCCTTGGATAATTTAGGGAAACTACGGAAAGCCTAAAATTGGACTGAACTGTCGTTCTCCAGAATGCTGCGAAAGACGAGAAGTGAAGAACAGCGCAAATATCTTCCATGGTGCTTTCCGACGGCAACATTTCTCTTCAGGGTGCCACAGTAGGATTCGTCAAGATTCGTGATATGACAGGATCGAACATTCGAAACAAAGAAGTCTAGTAAACATGGCCTCTAAAACGTCTATCTTCAAGAGCTATGAGCACTTGCTCAGTAGAAGAAAATGGTTCAAATGCCTCTAAGAACTATGGAACTTAACAGCTGAGGTCATCAGTCCCCTAGACTTAGAACTACTTAAACCTAACTAACCTAAGGACATCACACACATCCATACCCCAGGCAGGATTCGAACCTGCGACCGTAGCAGCCTCGTGGTTCCGGACTGAAGCGTCTAGAACCGTTCGACCACAGCGGCAGGCTCAGTAGAAGAAATGTGTTTCACAGTAGTGAAGATAAACAAGTGCTCATAGTTCTTAAAGGAATGCATTTTAGAGGCCATGTTTACTAGACTTCTTTGCATCGAATGATCGTTCCTGCCACATCCCTGAATATTGACTATTCCTCCTTGTACACCCTATATACAAAGAAGGAAAGAAGAGAGGGAGATCAGGATAAAACGTCCGTCGACGGCAATGTCGCTAGAGACGGAACAGAAGATCCAAATGGATAACGGCTGTGTCCTTCTCGAAGGAATCATCGCAGAATTTGCCGAAAACGATTTAGTGAAACAACGGAAACCGTAATCAGTGTGGCATGACTGGGATTTGAACCGCTGTCTATCCAAATACGAGTCCATTGTCTCTCTCAGCTGCGCCATTGCCCTCAATTAACGCAAGACGACTCGCGTAGACCGTTGCATCGACCGTGATGTTGACGCAGTATAGTTATTTAAATGGATCAACGTTTTTTAACCGCCTGCAATTCTCAAGTAGATGAGTACAGTGATATTACGCTGCTTAATGTTGGCACTGAATTATTTCCCAGAACTATCCAAGAAATGAGGCAAGCATCCAGGGTTGCGTTCTAATGGGGAGTCACAGTTGCTTAATTTCTCCTCCCTGCAAATATAATTTGCTGTCACTCCCACTTTCTAGCGTGCCTGTTGCAATAGCAATAACATATAACAGGTGATTTTGCTAAATGGGTACAAACAGCAGGAAACGATCCCTGACATGGTAAGGAGCAAAAAACATATGGTGCTAAATGCGTTCCAGTTGCGGTACACCCACTTGAAAGTGGATTGGCTCTGAGCACTATGGGGCTTAACATCGATGGTCATCAGTCCCCTAGAACTTAGAACTACTTAAACCTAACGAACCTAAGAACATCACATACATCCATGCCCGAGGCAGAGAAAATCCCTGACCCCGCCGGGAATCGAACCCTGGAACCCGGGCGTGTTGAAAGTGGAGATAAAAGATTTTTGACAGCGGTTCCGGTATCAGCACCACTCAGCTAGCCCGGCAGCATGGATTAAGCCAGACGACCGTATGGAGCATTCTCCACGATAACCGCCACTATCCATATCACAAAGCGTGCAGGCATTATTACTACGGACTTGCCTCCGCGGCGATATTTTTTATGCTGATTCGTAGCAAAGGCTACAACAGTTCTCGGATTTCTGCCATCCAGTCTACCCCTTGGTTGAGCGAAAATGTGTGGGCTGGGATTATAGGCGACCCCCTCGTGGGACCAGTCATCCTTCCACAACTCTCACAGGGAAGCATATCTGCACTTCTTGTGGGCGGCCCTACCTTTCCTTCTGGGAGACGTACTTTGGTGTTACGAAAAGGTAATGCGGCTACTACACGATAGTGCTCCAGCTTACTGAAATGAAATGATCGTATGGCCTCCGAGTTGCAAGTCTTTGCAGGTGACGCCACACCGGGCTTCTTGGGTACTGATGATGATGAAATGGTGATGAGTGCAATACAACATCCAGTCCCCGAGCGGAGAAAATCTCCGAGTCGGCCGGGAATCTGACCCGGGTCCACTGTATGGTGGTCGGACTCTCTGGCACTCAGCTAACGGGACAGACTGCCCTTTTGAGGAAGGAGCTAAAACACTAGTATAGACTGAACCTTCCCACTTGCCTGGCCTGTTCTCATGCGTTATATCAGTCATTGAAACGTACACTGTCAAAGTTCTTATCTCCTCCTGCAAGTTGTGTACTTGTAATGCATTTCCGGCCATATGTCGATATGACCTTATCCTCTCTGTCATTGTTTCCTACAGTTTGTTTTGTGTCCCCGTCGCCACTGTTGTATGATAGTAATCAAGGGAGAGCATGTTGTTTGGTGACCGGTCTCCTCTTTCTACAACACAACTGCACACATGTATTAACACGGTTTTTTATTTACATAAACAAGAAGCTATTTAACTTTAAGAGTCCATATGTTTTAGTACAAGCTCTTCACTAATAGTCCGCAGTGGCCTCACTGCTAGTGAAGTACAAGTCCCGCTATCGTCAGCACTCTAGATGTAGCAAGAACATCGATAGTAGGCGATGGATCAAGTGCGCCTATCAGGAGAGAGGCCAAAGACAGACTCGCAAGCATTGCGCCGCCAACGCCCTCTCGACCGCAAGTATTTAGATCGCCGCCGCGGACTGGAGGGCTCAGTCTCAGTCAGGTTCCATCACTAGCTCAGTCTCAGTCATTAGCTCAGTCACTATTCTAGTTGGTGTCTGTCAGTCCATTGCGACCAGATTAAAGTACATAGCCGGACTTGTACTTCACTAGCAGTGAGGCTAGCGCGGACTATTAGTGAAGAGCTTGTACTATAACATATGGACTCAAAGTTAAATAGCTTCTCGTTTATGTAAATAAAAAACCGTGTTAATACATGTGTGCAGTTGTGTTGTAGAAAGAGGATACCGGCCACCAAACAACGTGCTCTCCCTTGATTCCTATCATAAAAGATACAACAGTGGCGACGGGGACACAAAACAAACTGTAGGAAACAATGACAGAGAGGAGAATGTCATATCTACATATGGCCAGAAATGCATTGCAAGTACACTAACTTGAAGTAGGAGATAAAACAGGGGCACCCCCACTTGACAGTATCCCACTCAGACCCCACATCACAGCCGTTATCAACATTGTGCATAATGACCTTTTGCTGCCTGTTGCTAAAGTAAGAGGTGAACCAACTGTGAGCTACTCCCCGTATTCCGTAATGGTCCAACTTCTGGAGCAATATTTCGTGATCAACACAATCAAATTCCTTAGTTAACTCAAAAAATATGCCAAGCGTTAGAAACCCTTTGTTTAGCCCATCCACTACCTCACAAAGAAAACAGAATACAGCATTTTCAGTTGTTAAACGACTTCTAAAGCCGAACTGTACATTTGATAGCAAAGTGTGTGATATAAAATGATCAATTATCCTTACATACACAGCCTTTTCAAAAACGTTTGCAAACACTGATGGCAAAGAAATAGGTCTAAAATTATCTACATTATCCCTTTCTCCCTTTTTATAAAGCGGCTTTACTACTGAGTACTTTAATCGCTCAGGAAACGGACCATTCTTAAAGGAAAAATTAAAAATATGGCTAAATACAGGGCTAACAAGTGCAGCACAGTAACCTTTGAGTTAAATAATCACCTTTTATAGCTGAGCAACTCACGTCTCCTTATTTGGCGTTCCTCTGAAGGCGCTCTGCGCCTAAGCTTGTTTTGAAATTGCCTGGCACTTCCGTCCAGTACTTGGGTAAATCTTAAATAGTGCTACGGGTGAAATTTGTATGCGTAAACCTTCTGAGTAGGGATCCGACTGTTATTGTTATTGTGTGTTTTAAGTTCGTAGCTAAATTGATTTTATGTGAAGATTGTTTTGAGATTTTAATTGTCAGTTTATCATCATGAACTTCCTTTAAGGGTTTACCATATGCATTTTTAAGATAGATTTGGGGATTTAAATTTTAATGTCAGCTGAATTTTTTAACTGATATCGTAATTGTCTTGAGCTTAAATTTGACATCATTGTATCACTGCTATTTGCCATCAATATTGGATCAGGGTTAATGTTTAATCAAAGGTTTTGAAATGGTTGCTTTTTTTTAAAAAAAAATGTTTTTTTTTTGTAAATGTTGAGCAGGAATTTATTTTTAATAAATTGGTTTTCAAAACATGTCTGAATTAATGTTGGGCCGGCACTTTACCACTTCCTACGGCTCCTGCCATACCAGTTTTCATGCAACTTAATTTTCCGGAAGTCAGCCTCCGTAGCTGAGTGGTCAGCACAGGAGACTCGGCTTCGATTCCCGGTACTGCCAGAGATTATTCCTTGGTGGAAGGTCTGGTACAGGGTGCACTCAGTCTCGTGGGATGAGCTACTCGACCGATTATTAGCGATTCCAGGATCAATAAACACGACAAAGACCGGGAGAGCGGTGTGCTTACCACATGATATCTCCTACCGCATCCGATGACGCCATTGGAAAATCATAAAGCCGAAATTTGCCTTTTTGTTTTCCGAAACTTATCTAAGAAACTTGGGAAATGATATACGCAAAAATACAAACTCATGTAGTAAAACGTTCTGTGTGTCGGGGGGGGGGGGGGGGGGAGGGGTTGGGGAGGGGGGGAGGGGGGGAGGAGACTCATGGCCTACCTGATGGTGTGCCCTTATCCCTAGTTCGGCCGTGCCTAGAAGAATGTAAAGCTGCAAGGCAAGGCGGTCAGAATGGCTATTTGCGCTGGCTCAGATACCTAGCTCCGAGTTACTTTTTTACACCACAACAGCGTATTCCGAACGCCCTGACGTTCAGCCTTAGCCCATTTGCTGCATACTTGTCCGGAAAGTTCCAACGCCATCATTTACAAGCTCATCTTTTTAAAACGCTGTCGAACGTCTTTAAAAAGCACTTAGTTCCATTAAAAAATATACTTGCATCGGTATCCTCCTCCATAGAAGAGTTAACAAAATTACGTGTACCTCTGCGTATTATCATTGGTCAAAAATCTCGTTTCGGTATCTTTAGCCGCCCGCGAAATAAGTCGGATGTTACGTCCTATGGGACTCGCCCTGTACACACAGTCTGCTCTAGATCCATGCACTTCAAATATCTCCTGTCATCATCGTAAAAGCTTTCACAATCTTTTTACACCTGGAACAGTTAAAAGCTGCTTTTAACACATTAACCAACAGTATTACCGCTACTCTATTAAATACCCAGCTAACGCATCAAGTTTTTTGTTTCAATAAAATTAAGATGTTTTTGCTTGCGGAATAACAGTTCTCGATAAGAATTCTATTATGTAACTATTTCGTAGAATTCACGATAAATTATGGAGTAAAGAAGAACATTTAAAAGTAGGATTAGCTCGTTGGTCGGTGACGGGTTGGATGACACAGTGCCAAGAATTTAAAGCTACTCTAGACCAAAATATGCATCGCCGCGATATGATAATGTGTTTCAACCAAATTATATTCTTTTCTCAACGAAATGAATGCTTTCATCAAGAACGGCCTATACGAAGTTGATAAATCACTGCCATGTATCTCTTGCTGTAGTAAGAGGTGGAAAGTGTTACGATGCGATTTATAAAAAATACAGAAAATTCTTCCTCGACTAACCTCAATCTCTATTTGGATTACTGTTTTGGTTACAAAAATTAGTACTTTTTTGCTAATAGTCTACTTCATTTTACTCACGCTTTCCGTAAGTCAGTGTATCGTTAATGGCGAAGGGGACTTGAGCATTTCGTATCAATATTAGTAACATCCTTCCTAATTTAACTTGTGCATGGTGCGAGGCTAAACTGACTAAGTTATATCTCCGCGGGTTCTCTTACTTCTCTGATCTGATGTTCATCCATCTCCAGCAGTAGGCGATGCAAGAGAGCATCGCGCACAGGTTTCTTGTTAATATTCTGAGAATGTACGTTCCTAGAATAATCGAACAATGTATTGTGTCCTACGTACATATTGCTTGCTCAAAAACCGTGAAGGTAAAAGAGTGGTTCGATCTCAAACGGAGGTGTAAGTTCTTCTCGCACGCTATTCGGCACGGGAACAGGAAAAGGGGAAAACATTAGCGGTACACAAAGTACCCTGCGTCACGAAGTATAGATACAGACTTATATCTTATTCTCACGGCCCCTATACGAGATACACAACAGAGCTAATGCAACTGTTGCGACGTGTAACTCGAAACTCGATTCCCTAAATATACAGATCAAGGTTTCGCTAGAACATCATCGCTTTCTTCTATCGATTCCTATTTCAAGTCCCTGAACATCTCCGTTACATTTCCGAATGGGCTACACCGATCTGTTACGATTCCAACAGAGCGTTCCTGAGTAACTTCATCGAATTCTGTCAGAATCCGTAGATGAGGACCGAAAATATTGGACCACTACTTAAGAACTGAGCGGATTAGCGTGCTTATGTGTGGCTTCCTTAGAAGGTCAAATCTTTCATAGACTTCTGTTAATTGCAGGTGTTCGAAACAATTCACATTTTTAGCCTCGCACAGTCTGTTGACTGCTCGACGAAGATGAGTTGGACAGCAACTACTCAAGTCCCGCTTTTAGTTCTTTTGTCTTGTAACATTTTTATGACTCTTTCCATAAACAAATCCCGTATCAAACATATTATGAATATTCCTTACGAATTAAGGATTTGAAAGTGTAAATGTTTTACGAGAAACATTCTGTAAATAAGCTTTGGCATACCTCTCAATAAACTTGATTTATACAGGCAATAGTTCAGATAACTGATCAGTTAAATCCTGTATAGGCGACGTCTATTTCCACCGACAGTTGCATTAAGTTTCAGTTGGTAAGTCGTTCAGTCTAACACATGAGCAACGGAAAAGCTCAATTTTGTATACATTTTTACTCGGTTATTTCTTACCAGACTTCATAAATACTCGTAACACTGAAGTTGTTCATCAAAAATTTCTATTACGGAACCAAACGAGCAACATAGCACTGCAATAAAAATAATGGGAAGTTGATGTGTTTATCTTCATGGCTAAAAAGGTATGAAAATATATTTGTCATATTTTAAGATTTCCTTGTAACTGTTCGTCTGGCTGCAAGCAATTCACCAATAACTTTAACGTGCCAAAAGTAAAGTCGAACGAAAGAGGTATGCTCAAAGCCCTGAACTGTTTCTACAGCCAACTTCACAATGCTTCATTAGCTAAAGTAATAATAAAATTACTAATAATATAAAAAATCTATAGACTGGGCCACTAACGGAAAATATGTAATATTTATGCCAACAAGCAAATGGCCTTGCCGAAGTGGTAACACCGGTTCCCGTCAGATCACAGAAGTTAAGCGCTGTCGGGCTGGATTGGTGACCATCCGGTCTGCCGAGCGCTGTTGGCAAGCGGGGTGCACTCGGCCCTTTTGAGGCATACTGAGGAGCTACTTGATTGAGAAGTAGCGGCTCCTGTCTCGGGAGAGCGGTGTGATGACCGCATGCCCCTCCATATCCGAATCCAATGATAATACCTATGAGCTGAGGATGACACGGCGGCCAGTCAGTACCCTTGGGCCTTCATGGCCTGTTCAGGGTGGAGTTTAGTTTTTTATTTATGCCATCAAGAAACGGAGTGAATCGTTCATAATGATTAGTTGTCGGTTGTGAGAAGTAAATACTCAATGAACACACTAAGGAGATTCGAAGAGTCGTGATCTCTCATGCGCAGTTTGCGTTTTTTTGTTGTTTTTTTTAACAATAAAACATATCGCAATATACGTGAATGTAGGCTTTCTTGCCGACATTTACGGACGAGAATGTTCTCTGTTTATAAGCCGTGTTAAAGCAAGGAGTGTCTCAACTTTCCTGCTCGTCATAACGATGACTAGCAGGAAACTTATCAAAACTTTGTTTGATGACATAGTCAGTCGCTGATGAACCAGGTAGATTTTATCAACAGAGTAATATGCCGCATATTGTGGTTGCATTCCTCAGAGAGAAAGTAATTTTCAGTTACAAGAACGTGCTGCGCGAGAACTAAAGAATCTCTGATAGATTTTTGTGTCTGATGTCTTACAACATTATTTGGTTCTGAGAGGGGTCTCAGTAAGATAGAAATACGACATATCGGGTTGCAGCCCCTTTTACATATCGGAGCGCAGTCCCTTTCATTACTTTCCAGCGAAAATGAAAATGTAGTGGTAATCCCTGGCGTACACAGCTGAGACGGAAGTTCAGAGCCGTTACAAATTCTTCGTATTGGTAAGAGACACTGAATTGGCTTTTAGTGCAGTGTGCCGAAGCCCAAGTCTGTGGCCTGCTGTTGTCTGCACTCCGAAGACTAATTCCACGGAATATTCCATGCTGGTCTATTTTGTGCAACTCTCTTCATAACCATTGCAGCCTAACATTGCTAAATTTAATCACGAACACCGTATAACGTAACAAACCGTCAGACAAATACGAAACAACCATCAGTCAAGTACCGGTTAACAAATTCTGTACTGCTGATCCAGGATATCAGGAAAAGAACATTAGGAAAGTGGAAATGGAAAAAGTTCTAAGTGCCATATTTTCACATAACGCGTCTTCGATGTTGTGTTCTCAGTACTCTGTTGCATGTCGTTGTACTAGGTCCAGGTACCATACCATGGAGAAGATCTTTGAAATATGCGTCAGTGAATGGCGCATGGTCTTTGTGGCAATCTGTGCTTTCCTCTGGAGTTCCAAAATTTAAAAGATATGAGAAATGGTTTTGGTTGTCTAGAGTTCTACTGCTTAAAAATCTAATGCTCTGTTTCCGCACTTGTACTCTCACAAATAAAACATAGTTCCTCATTATTAATAGCACTTGGAACAAACACTTTCTTCCTGATGTTTTGTATAAAACTGACAGTTCTGAGACCGTAGTTGTGCACAAAATATACGTTTATTCTTGTAAAGAAGAAAATAATAACCAGTTACTGTACATATAACTGTTCATTTACACAAAATAGCGCCGCTGCCGTTTTCGAACCGACAAGTTTACCTGTAGACGGCTGGTCGTGTTTGTATTGCATCTGTTTTTGTTTACAGTAGTAGTTGGAAAAAAAATAGCCAACAGCCAATATAAACAACAAATATGCCATGTACGTGAACATCCGTCTGGAGATAAACCTGTCGGTTCAAAACCGGTAACTGTGCCATTTCCGTAAATAAACAGCATAATTAACACTGACTGGTTGCTGTTTTCTTGTTTGAAACAATCATCTCGTAAGAACATTCTTGTTGGTAATAGAACCAGTCAGTTTCGTTGTATGGCGCTTAGAACGTTCTCCATGAAGTATTTATTTTATACGATGTCATTATGTTTTTGAGGTGGTGCGGTGAGCAGCGTAATTCTGTGGTATCAGAATACCTTCTCAATTTTTTGGATACAAACAGAGACACATTGTTTTGGTGAAAACTGAACCCTTTTACGATCACTTTGTTCTGTATGTTCGACTGTTCTCAGGAACAGGTCGAAGTATCAACTTGAAATCTATGTCACCTGCTAATGTCAATCATCCCTTGATGCTGTAACAAATTTAAGCTTCTAAACCAATGCAGTCAAAAGATACGGCCATTTATCTCACGTATTTCGATACTCGCAAACTCAATCAGCAAGATCTATTGGGTGTTTCCCGTTGACCTAGAATCACGAAACTTGACTAGAAGTAAGACTTTACAGTACAAATAAAAGAAAAATCCGAAAATTGTGAATTTATAATTAAATCATATAAAATATTTGTTGTCATTTGTTGTCCGTATGTTTGTCGGATTGTTCAGACCTCCATTTCCCAACAACCAGTGGAAGTATCAGGTTGAAATTTGTGTCAAATACGAAGGTCCACAGTCTGTTGGCGGTGTAAATAATTTAAGTTTCTAAGTGAATGCAATCAAAAGACACAGCCACATATGTCACACATTTTGATACTCGCAAACTCACTCATCAAAACCTATACACGAATTGTTTATATAGATGTCGGGCCTTTGGGGTCTAGCAGTAAAGCGTGTGCCTGGATACCGAGAGGTCGTGGGATCGAATCCCGGTCGGAACATGGATTTCTCAGTCTTCGTTTTAACATGCCGTTTACCTCTCAGCGATGTGAGGAGTCGCCAGAAGCAACACGTGGTTCGGATTCCACGCTAAACTGCAGGTTCCCTTTCCCCGGTTGGATAGCTGGGGCAGGTTATGGATGCTCAAGTCGCCGAAGTGTCTCCATTAGAAAGACTTGCGCCGGGCCACTGAGCCACGAGAAATTATTATTATTATTGTAATTATTATATGTATACATTATTAAGGTTGTATAGAACCTTCAGAGAGTGAGTCCTATTCTTATTTGTCGGATTTTTCCATTCACCTGCCAGATGTCAGATTTGGCTCTTTTCCCATTTTCACTCTTCACTTGACATTTTCACACAATGAGTGTGTCGGTAATGTTACATCATAATCATCATCATCATCAGCAGCAGCAGCAGCAGCAGCCGCCGCCGCCGCCGCCGCCGCCACTTAACGCCTCCACGAATAAAGGCTTCCTCCATGCATTCAACTATAGCAATGTGTGTTACTTCTGGGTATTTTATCATGTCATCTAGCCACGTTCCATGGTGTCGTCGAGCACGGAGTCCATCAAAGAACTTTCTTGGTTTATCTGCTATGCATTCGCCTAGCTACATTTCGTTTCAATCATAATTATGCCAAGCCTGAGTCATTTGTTTTCGTATGTCTTCCAGTATTTCCTAACATTTGCATCTCCTACACTCGTTTAGCAATTCTCTGTTTCTGAATAGTTTTCGTATTAATAATAGTCGTCTCATTGCCATAAGTCGGAACCTGGTTGTAATTTACTCTGACGGCAAACTCAGTTCTGGGCACATCGGAAGCACTCCCAGCCAGTTTTACTCTTCTGTTTATTTATTTTCCTGATCGTCCAGTTGTCTTCATTTACCCTAAATTCAGAAATTAATTTATCAGTTCTATGACAAAACTGTTAATTGGTATGTTCTCTTTTTTCGGTTTCAATCACACATTTTAGTCCTATTTTAACTGAGTTTCCAGGTCTACTTTCTAACTATACCAGGCACTAATTGTGCCGTGAAACGATTCGCGAAAAAATGCGAAGTTGCACCATAATTCAGAGTCCACGCTGCAACTGACGGGGAGAGTCAAAGCAAAGGACAGAGGAAATCAACGGCGTACCATCTTCCGTAGGACCGTGCCTAGTAAAGTACTGTGATCTTCAAACCAACCTTCGGTTTTTCCCTTCTTTCTAAAAAATTTTCTGTTTACAGGAAACAAAATCCTGAAGGCGAAGAAGCTGTGCGCTTCATATCACTCCACTACAAAGTCCCTGAGCTATGCATTTATTTTTATGACTGCTCCAGATTTTGTACGCCGCGTTCTCGTATTTTCATATGGCTGTGGAAAGACCTTAAATGCAGTGCCGGCTACTCCTAGTTATGGTGTAGGGAAAACAGCCTAAATGAGCATCACTAGACCGAGATAAGAAGGAAGAAAAAGAACAAACGCAGGGTTCAACGTCCCATCGACGACCAGGTTATCAGAGAGGGAGCACTTGTTCGGATTGTGGAAAGATGGGAACGGAAATCGGCCGTGCTGTTTTCAAAGGAAAGATTCCGGCATTTGTCTTTTGCTATTTTATGGAAATAACGCAAAAGAAAATCTCAATGAGCGGAAAGGAATCTGAACAGCCATCGTTCCGAAAATGAGTCGAGTGGCCTGCAACTGCGCAACCTCGCGATTCAGAGACCACGAGGGACCACGGTTCAAAGTTTATCGTGCACCACTTTCATGTAGTATTAGGTCGGGCGTGGTGATCTGGTGGTGAAGAGCGTGCCTAGACTTCGAACCTCAGTGATATGAGTATTCGCTAGGAACGACACGTTGCTACGATTCCAAGTCAAGCTACAGGTCCCCTTCCCTGCCTGAGTGAAAGGGGTTGACCAGGAACACGCAAGTAAGGATGGCTTTTATTACTGAAACAACCCGTTTTGTGTTATATCGGTTTTGTTCCACGCCAGTTTAACCTATCTCTTAAAACCGCTCAAAATAATCAGTTTCTGAAATAATCGATTTTCAGTTTCTTATTCCTACCATTCCCTGCAAAAAAGGTAAAAATCGAACATAAAAATGGTTCAAATGGCTCTGAGCACTATGGGACTTAACATCTGTGGTCATCAGTCCCCTAGAGCTCAGAACTACTTAGACCTAACTAACATAAGGACATCACACACACCCATGCCCGAGGCAGGATTCGAACCTGCGACCGTAGCAGTCGCGCGGTTCCGGACGCCTAGAACCGTGAGACAATCGAACATAGATTGAAAAAATTTTGACTCCCTTAATTTCAAGCTACATAGAAATAAAATATTAAATCAAGGAGGCAAATGAAAGAAAACGTAGTCCGTCCATCGTTCGCTGCTTTTCTCGAAAAGTCATGAGTGGTTGAATACTATAAAAACGTCACTGGTATCCTCCTACTGATTCCAGTTTTTTGAAACTCTGCTAAAAAATGTAGTGATCGGGAATCACACCACTATTTGGGCATAACAAATAGTCACTGCTAAAGAGTGAACACTTTCTCGTGTTAATTTGTTTTCAATGGCTGCAAGCAGATAAACATAAAGGGATATTACGTAGACATGGGCAGCAAATCAGTGACTTTCCATTTTTATTGTATACTGTGAATGAATTGGCGAGTTTTTAATTTATTGCTGTTACCACTATTGTCTTCGTCTTTTATTATTTCATAGATATGGCAGATAAATCTTTTAATTTCTTAAAGCAAATGAAGCATTGTGCTTCATGGCTACGTCACTTCGTAAGAATATTTTGAGACTAGGGTTGGTGCCGGTCTGCAATACAATGGATGTCCGACGATCAGGCGGGAGCTAGCCTAACACACGTAAACGCTTACCGTAAGCCACGACTAACGGCAACAGGGACATCATTGTCTCAGCAGTGCTATATCAGTTCTTACACAATGCGTTTGTTGCTCGTTTCTATCGACGGTGTTGTTACAATAGCATTGATCTATTTTCCCCTTTTCTTTAATAACGCAATATTTTACAAATAAAAATTACTCCTTTTTTTTTAAAAAAAAAAGCTTATTTAAAAAATGAAGAATTGTGCACTGCTGCTATGAGTAATTGATATTTCGATTGTTTTAGTCAGTTATTAGTAAAAATTAAAAAACACCAGATACAACAGAGAACAAACAAATACCGAAAAATACGGGTTATTCTGAATCAAAATACCGTTATCGGTTTTAACCGGTCGGTATTTCCCACCCCTATAAGTAAATGGCCGAAGCGGCGTCCAGTTAAAGACTTACAGCCGCACGATTTGTCATTACACTAGGCGACAAACCCGGCATTTCTCGGGTATTCATTCTGCCAATTTTCTATTAGAAACTTACAGTTTCTGTACGCTGGGCGCAGTTGCTTCGCGTCTCTACAACGCGATTTTGTAAACGTCTCTGTGGCAACGCCTCTTCATAGCTCTGTAGACGGATATTGTTTTCGCCCACAGCCGTTTGCGCTTCCCAGCTGAAGGCTGTCAAAAGCGCTGTCAGGTGTTAGGGATTTCCTTGTGTAGACTCGACTGTAGCAGTGCTTTGGTAGTAAAGCATAAATGTATTAACACTTTATGCACGATGCAGAATTTTTTCATGCATCTCAGTGTTTATGACGTCATGTCGCCTGATATATGTGTAATAAAATGATTTAATTTTGTAAGTGCACTCAGCAGCGTGTGTGGATACTTTTTGCAAAATGTGTTGCGAAAAGAGGTGGTATCAAAGAAGTAAGTTTTCACGCGTCTACGTGTTCGTGAGGTCATATCTCCTGAATTGTATGTGGTACCGTGATATAATTTGTATGTGCATTTAGCGGTAATATATGGATACTATAAGCGAAATTTGTTGCGAACAGAGTTAGTAGAACAGAGGTAATAAATCTAAACGTCATGCATGAAGCGGCAGTTTTTCACGCGTCTCATTTATGAGGTCATATCTCCGAAACTACGACAGGTAGGTGGCTCTTACCCCTCACAACGATTGTTGCCTGACAGGGATATTTTTAGCAAATTTGGGCTGAAATTGGTTCAGTGGTCTAGGAGGAACCGTGGAACAAACACATATAAAACGTGGATTACATACATACAATTAGTCTTTCGGAAATTTTTTTCTAGACAAGTTCACTTTCTATTGGAGTTCTATTTCTGGTGCTATGGAGAGCACAAATGAACGTAACGACTGAATTGGCTAGTTTATTGCTTTCCACCGATACCGTATGGCAGGTGTTCAATGAAATCACATACTTCGTGCGGAATCATGGCGACCGCAGTAAACAATAATGTAGTGGGATTATCACATTAGTATAGGCTACTACAAAACTAACTTGTTGATTACGAGGTTGCGTTCCAACGACCCTTTAAAAGATTTCTATGTTTTACAGTGCAAGTCTGTGCAGATGAATAGACAATACCTTTAGACAGGACCTGTACAATTTATTCTAGAAACCTGCCTGCTCCGTCTGCCTACACGTCTGTCAGTGTGTACCAGCATGTTTCGCGGGTAACCAGTCATGTGTCCGAGTACCGTCGTAAGCGGACTTGTAATCTGTACGTCAATGTGACGTGCATTGTTGTTTTATGGACGCAGTTGTACGTGATGTTGCCATCGTTAACGACATAGGTTCGCCAGTCGGGAGAAAATCAAATTCCCCACCCATCGACGTAGAAGTAAAGGATTCAGATCGAAAGCCAAGTTGTTGTTCTAAAGCACATGAGACACTCATCTGTCAACGACGAATCACCAACTGTATTCATTAGTTTCCCAATATTTTGATCAGAATATTGCCCCACTATGGCCTGGTCACATAGTGCATATGCACTATGTCATCTAAAGAGCTCGTCAACTCCCAAGTGAGTAACTGATTGCCCGTCAGAGGCACAGCTAGTCAGCATTGAAATACGCGCAAGTCAGCTGTTTATGGTTTTTTGTCAACCGGACCAAAAGCTAGAGTACAAACCATGTCTGAACGATGAGTACGGAAAACATCGCTCCTAAAATGGGCAATTCTCCCCCCACCCCCTTTCTCAGATTAAAAAAAGGTATACTGCAGCAGCATCTACATCTAGTACCTTGATTACTCTGCGAAAACAAGGTTTCCGTCAGTGAACAACGATCCCCACGCTTCTTATATTAGTCATTATAGGAAGTGACCACATAGGATCGTCGACCTGTGGAAAAAGTTGTACGTAAAGTAACCAGTTGGTGTTTTGATGGAGGCGCATCACGGAGTCGAGAAAATATTCAAGTACAGTTTAATACCCACAAAAAGTTTCACACTTGACAGGTAATGTCCCTTATCCTAGATTTGCGGTCCACATCTAAAGCTCAACATTGCGTCACTAGGAATAGTCCAAAGAATCATTTATCACAGCAATCTTCCGTGGAAGTACATATCTTGTTTGTGGGGGGATAGTTACAACACAATCTACGGAGTAGCCCCATGCAGGACTAGCTTCAAATGAAGCTGCAGCAAACAGTCAAAATGTCGAAATCAATTAATTGAAGTTAGCGCGTTTATTGTGGCTAAATTACTACGAAATACATATTTTAAGGCCTGGTGCGAAAAATCTAACAGTGCTAGACCACACAGGTAGGTTTCCTCGACAAGCAAGAAATGGGGGCACTTCATAATGACTCCGTAGTATCCTCCAACAAAATGTTTTAAACAAGAGCAGTAAATGAAACAGATTAATCTGTTCTATTCTTCAATTGTCATGCTTACAAGAAGTAGCAAAGCCACTAAAATTTCAAACGTCAGGGGGTTGTCTCCCGTTAGTTGACGTACTACAATTTCAAACGATGAACAGTCGCAGTGTTGTTTAACTTTCGTTTCAGCTTATACTTATTCCTGTACGTATATATCCAAGCACTTCCCTTTTAGAAAGATGTTGAACGGTTTCTGCACTGCTCGCTGCACTTCGAAATCCGTTCAACAATGATAAGCACGCAAACATTGCGCTCCAAATAGATCACAGATCACAATAATTTGACGCTTTTTTCTTTTGTTATTCCACTAAAACTATGAAACATAAACGTAAGTCTGTTACCGAAAGAAGGCCTTTTTATTTAAGCGACAACAGCAACAAAGCTGCCAACAAGACAGTGCGCAAATATCACTCTAGTAGAAATAGACTCGAAGTACAGGGGGTAACGTTGTGGCAGTTGAACAGAAAAGGACAGTATCACTACAGTTAGCAAAAAAGCTTCCCTCAAAAGTACTGGAAACTTGGCTGTCATACTCGGCAACAGTTTTGTCGGTCGCATCTTGTGGGTGACGGAAGTAAATCAAAAATGACGAAACACGAAAAGAGGGAAAACAAAAAGTTCCAATCTTTAAAGTAAAAATCAATAATTTTCGTCATGTATTGGTAGAAAAAAGAATAGTAAATTAATACTCACTCTGACAAAATCACTGAAAAACAACTGGTTGAGGAGTAATAGAGACGGCGCACGATGACACGTACTGTTCTGGAAAGCAAATTCGTTCTCTTATGGATTTATGTGAAAACGAACGCACGATTTACTCAAGCGACAGTTTAGCACAAAACATAAACTGACAGATGTTCCAGCGACTTGTCCGGTCAGCGAGCGCTGTTCATCTGAACTAGCGTTCCCGCTGTCCCGTTGCCAGTTCCGAAGGTTGCCGCTTGGCGCGCCAGCAGACACATAGTTGAAGTGACTGCGGAAGCTCGCGAAAGTCGGCGTTGCTCCTTTCGTCCGGCAAGCAAAAGTACTGCTGTTGCTGGTGTAGCCACCGATCTGTCACAGCAATTTGTCATCGAATCATGAACTAGTTCACAAACATATAGTAATAAATTATTAAGTTGTATATCCTGTATAAATAGAGAATCAAATATAGGCCTATTATTTTCTTACGGTCCATCAGATAATAAAATAGACACTATGGGACATAGTAAAGGAGGAAACTGGTAGAAGCAGAAATGAATAGGAGCACATAGCATTAGAGTAAATGATAAATGAGTAACAGATGCGAGCAGTGTTACAAAACTTTTTAGCAAGCAATTCACGACTGCTACCGTACTGAGAATGGCGTTGCCGGGTTCGTTAGATACCATCTAACAACAAAAAACATATTGTCACAGTCGAAAGAGTTCTGATATTGATAAGTGAGAATGTACTAAATCCATAGACAGTAAATTACAGACTACTCATATATGTCAGACCAGTCAATATAAATAACTTCAGTAACGTCAATATCCCACTCAGTATGTCAGTAGAAGTAATGTCCACCATAAAATCTCTAAAATCAAAAATTCTAGTGGTTGTGGTAATACCAACAAAGTTAATTAAAGTGTGTGCTTCTTGGTTTAGGAACATAATTTTTCTGTGTAGCCAGTCATTTATCAGTGTATTTCCTGTGTGGTTGAAATACGCTGAAATTAAGCCTCTGTTTAAGAAAAGAGGTAAAAAAATACAAACACATTTCTCCCCAGTTTCACTTTTTCTAGCATTCTAAAAATTTTAGAACAGGTAATATACAGTAAGCTTCTTAACCATCTAACAACAAAAAACATATTGTCACAGTCGAAAGAGTTCTGATATTGATAAGTGAGAATGTACTAAATCCATAGACAGTAAATTACAGACTACTCATATATACTTTGTGGTCTGTCAAAATCATTTGACTGTGTAAATTACAATATCGTTTTAAGTAAACTAGAATACTGCAGTGTAACAGGAAATGCCACAAATTGGTTCAAATCCTATATCTGTGACAGGAAACAAAGGGTGTCATTAGGAAAGAGGAATGTCAGACATTATCCAACTGTCACATAATTACATGTGGTGTCCCACAAGGTTTGAGCTAAGGGCCCTTTCTTTTTCTTGTGCATATCAAGCACCTTTCGTCTGTAACATTATCAGATGACACATTTGTTTCGTTTGCAGATGACACAAACATTGCATAAATACCAAATCAATTATGGTCTTAGAAAGATTGATCAGACATTAATAAATGGTTCCTAGCCAATTATTTGTTATCAACCTATGAAAAAAGATGCCGAATAAATTTAAAATTTTCTCATGAGAGTGTACTTATGACAAACAGATAGAAGATAACAGCGTTAAATTTTTGGGACTGGAACTTGAGAAAAAATTCATTTCAGAAGAGCATACCACAGAACTGTTAAAGCACCTAAACAAATCTCTATTTCTGATGTGAATCTTGTCAGACATAGGTGATATAAAAATAATATACTATGTGTACTTTCATTCCGTATGGGATTATTTTTTGGGGTAAATCATCAAACCATACCAAAGTTATCTGGGTCTAAAAATATGTTCCACGAATAACAATTAAGTGTTGTATGAACTCAAGAACATCAAGCAGAAACCTGTTTCGGAAACCATGGGTTTAACTACCGCGTCCCAATGCACTTATTCCTTAATGAAATTTGTCATTAAAATTATATCTCATTTTTGAACCAACAGCTCAGTTCATGGAATCAGTAACAGAAATAAGAATAATCTTCACAAAGATTTAAAGTCACTTGCTTTGGTCCAGAACAGCGTGCATTATTCTGGAACAAACATTTTCAATAACTTACCAGCAGCAATAAAAAGTTTAGCTAGTAATACAGTTCCATTTAAAAGGAGCCTAAAGGACTTTTAGGCCAACTCTTTCTGCTTCATTTCTTGGTAGAACCAGCTGATGTGATATGTTGCTAATGATATTAATAATGTGAGTATTAGGACAATCTGACTTCTGTACAAATTCAGTGCAGTAATGGAGCCCTTGTAAAGAAGTGTTGTAAAATGATTTTTCTATTTGATCACGCATAGCTACAATAGCTTAAGAATTGTCATATGTACATCAGTGTATTGAACAGTTACATATTTTGTGACAAGTTATTTACTACCTTTTAAATGAAAATATGCTTCAGATTTTTTATTTATTTCTTGTCCATGGGGACTCTTTCACTTAGGAGCTGTGGAAGGTACATCACCATATTTGTTTCTATTTGTGAATATTTATTATATATTCTTATTTTTCTGACATGTTCCACATCCTAGAGGTTCTCCTCCCTATGTATAGCTTGTACAACATGTTCATCAAATCTAATCTACTGTCATAGGAGTCCACTTTCATTCAAGAAGCTTACATTTCCACATAACAGATAACTGTGAACTTATGTGAAAAAGTAGCCTAATCCATTTAGCTACTATAGGAGACCCTATTTCTGACTCGACTGAAAATTTTATAAAATAGCATTATTACTCAGCTCAGCTGCCAGAGAATTCTATGTTATAGAATCAGTATGGAGAGGTCCATGTATACAGGGACTTACATATTTTGTGGGTCTCTCTTTAGGCCTTGGTAACAATCAAGCATGTATAAGAGTTGAAAGAATGAACAAGCAAATACGTAAAGTCATTGCCTTAAAAATATCCCATTTAGTATTAAGAATGATAAAACACTGATCTCAGTTCATAGACTTTTAGAATCAGAAATTGCAATGTGACTTTCCTTTAGTCAGAAATTTGCTTTCAAATTGATGAGATTGGCTTAATGATATTGTAAATCTAGTATTGTGCTGTGTACAATAGACATTGATCCACTCTTTGAGTACTTCACAACTTTTTTTACATTGAACACAAATTTGCTCAACACTAGTCAATATTACTTAACATCTTATTATTGAGAAAACTTCACACAGATAACATCAAATGATAGTATAATTTTGTTTTCATAGAAACTCCTTCACAGAGTCATAGTATAGAAGTTCTCAATCAATTAGTCTCTTATTGATATTTTGAATTTATTCTATATCTATTATTATTTTTGTGTATCTCAATCCCCATTATGCAGCTTGATGTCAGGATGGAATTTTCCTTTATGGAATAGTGGTGTACTTGTTTGCTGCACAAGAGCAAAATTCATTTGCTAGTATAGCAGCTGTCACAGATTCCTGTGGGAGATATGAGGATCACTACTGCATATGTTCATACAGAACATGTAGAATTTTATTTCCTCTGAATAATTACCTGCATGATTTTTAGTGTCTTTAGCCCTTTTTGGTTGGGTACCATACTCAGGAGACCATAAAGTAAACTAATCTTACACAAATCACAATATGTAAAGTTAGATATCTGAATGCTGTTGGGAACTTAATCTGCAGGAAGAGATTATATTTTGATTTAAATTAAGCTTGGCAAAGTAAAATGAAGGAAGATTAGAGTTTTAACATGTTACTGGTAACATAGTCATTAGAAATGGTACACACTTTGGATAGAACAGGGAATGGAAAGAAATCATCCATGTTCTTTTCATAGGAACCATCTTGAAATTCACATTAATTTAATGAAAGAAAAAGTAGAAAATTTAAATCTAGATTGTTAGATTCTATTCCTCCTGACCACAAGTCAGTATCATGATCACTGCACCATGTAACTTAATTTGAAGTAAAAGTTGAAGAAGATCAATATTTCTGATTAACGAACTAAATAAACATGGTAATAACAGAAACTTCTGCAAATGCTTTATAATCCTATATGGACATGTCCAAAAGAACAGACACCATTTTGATCCAGCAGCCACTGTGAACCAAGATACAAGTGACATAAATCAACACCCACTGGCCCATTGGAGTGGCCGAGTGGTTCTAGGTGCTACAGTCTGGAACTGCGCGACCGCCACGGTCGCAGGTTCGAATCCTGCCTCGGGCATAGATGTGTGTGATGTCCTTCGGTTAGTTAGGTTTAAGTAGTTCTGAGTTCTAGGGGAATGATGACCACAGCAGTTAAGTCCCATAGTGCTCAGAGCCATTTTTGAACATCCACTGGCAGCTAATGTCTTTAACTTCTTGTGTCTTGATGTATAATCTGGTGGTTTGGTTATGGATATGGTGGTTAGTGAATGATTGAGCTAGTATGTGTAATTCAGTCAAAATAGTTTTTCAAAATTTAAATAAGGCTAATGGTAAGAATGATGTGAAGGCTTACATTTCAAAATCAGAAGCCAGTAATGCTGAAACAGAGAAAATACAGCAAGGAATTGATGCAAAATGTAAGAGAGAATGTACTTTCTATATGTGACAAAGAAAAGATGGTGTGATAGTAAGTAGGTTTTGAGAAAGGTGACGAGAGCAAATTTACTATATTTGCAAATGAGACCAGCATTGTATCAGAAAATTCATCAGTGTTAGTTACCAATAACATTTTATCAGAAGTAAATCCAGATGAATTGAAAGTGACATTCAATAACCAGCATTTCAAGAGAGCTGACAGTGCAAAGTCCATGGGCATTCACTTAAACTACAAGCTAAACTAGGAATGTCACATACCAAAAACTGTGAAGAGATTGAGCTCACTGCTTTTGCATTAAGGGTGCTTCCTTTACTGGACAGTAAATGACCATGATGGTAGGGTATTTTGATTACATGCATTCTATCATATAATATGTAATTATATTCTGGGGGGAACTCTTCTCATGCTAAACAAAACTTCTTGGATCAGGAAATAGTGTTTAGAATAATTTGTAAAGCAAGTCCAAGGGCTTCCTGTTACAAAGTGATTAATCAGCTGGGAATATTTGCCACTGATTATTACATTTTTTCTGTTTCATGCTTCATTGTGAGAATTGCTCATTCTATTCCATATTCAAGAAAACCTTGTAAATAGTCAGCCTGTAACCATATTTATAAATGAATGTGCAATATAAATGTAAAATTACTCATTCTGTATCATTATGATTAACTGTACCAATAATCCATGGAACATGAAAATAACACACTAACCAATGTCTCTTTGACAGCAACTCAGCAGTCCACATGCATGGACTATAGATATAAGGATTACATACACTACCAATCACAAATTCTGTTCCAGAGGCAGAGAAGTGCTAAATATGCTGGATCAAAAGCTTTCATTCCAATAAGGATAAAAATTCAAGCAATAGTAAGTCCTTTTTCAAAACTAAACTACACTTATTTCTCTTGAATCACTCATTCTACTCTGCTGTGAATTTGTGAATGAATGTTTACCAAAGAAAGGCTGTAGCAAAAGAATTTCAAGTTTTTCAATTGTTAAAGTATGTATTTTCTATAGATCAGCTTATTTTCATATAGTCACTGGCGTGAAAATGCATTTTTACTGCACATTTATTACTTGATTGATTGCCCTGTGGTATAACAACTACATCTGTCAAACTGTTCTGAACAAGCCACCTTTGAACTGTAATGGTATTAATCATATTGCTCACTGCTGTATGGATCCACAGAACATACATAAGTGAATAAAAGAAACAAAGAAGAGGACAGAGGCTTCTTAAGTTCTGTGTGCAAGCAGTTGTACTGAACATTTCCAATGTAATGGGTCAGTGTTTTGTGACACTAGATATTGAGCACCAGTGACAGAGGGGAGCAAAGGTCATTATTTTGTCAGGGATGGCAGGAGAGGAAGCAACACTTTGTGGGTGTGGAATAGGTTCCTTCCTTGGCTCAATGGGTGAGGTGTGAGTGAAACATTGGTGGTTCCATTACCAGTGATTTATTGACACATAAGACCCTTTAAACAAAGAGAGTAATATATTGTGTTTTAACTCACTTAATTCTTTGCAGCAGCAGTGCAGTGCAAAGTCGTAGTGTGGAGACTCCAGTGACTGCTGATGCGTTAACAGCTAATGTTGCAGCAGAGTGCTGGGCAGTGTATGCTTCCATTCAGTACCTCGCCTATGACCCACTACGATGGTGGTGCAGTCTTCTCCTTGTGAATTTGCTTGTTGCATTGTTAACAAGTGCCTGCAGAGTATCACGGAGAGTTCCGTCCCTGAATTGAACCAGCAACCCTCAGGTTTGGCATCTTGTGGTGGATTTTGTCAATCTGTAGGTTCACAGGTGACCCATTCGGTGAGGCCGCAGTCCCTTTGTCCTCACCAGCCACCAGTGTAAGTACCATACGAACTTCTTTCTGGCAACATCTGGAATGGAATCTACTATGTTGATCTGTTGGTGTGGTACCAACATCTTCTTCTGTTGAGCAGCATAGCGGCTAAGTCATTGCAGTGAAGTATGACGTCCACTGACTAACTGTCAGTCCATCCATCCAAGCAACATTTCTTTGTTTCTTCTTTTTCCCCTCAAAAGGACATCCTCATGCCCATTCGTCGGAGGTGTTTAGTCAGTATTTGGCCAATGTCGTGAAGATTCTAGGATGGTGACTGACTCTATGATCTATACTTCTCATGTTGGGCAGAAATGTGACCAAAATCTACACAAGTGCCAGCTTTCCTTGTTTTACCTCTATGCCAGTGTGGTCAGACATTGCCCTGTCATCCTCCTTCACATCGCCAGGTAGGTCACAGAGATGAGTTTGGTATAATGAAAGTTCCTGGAGCATTGACTGTTGATGTGTGAACTGTGCTGGTTGTTCTTCTTGGAGGCACCGCCCATCTGCTTGGTTGTTGGTGTGTCAAAATATTGACTGCTGCTGTGCAAGCTCCACTGGTCATCAGCCTCCTTGTTCGACTGCTGCCATTTCCGAATATTGTGGCTTAATGTGTCAAAGTCTCTCACATGTTCACATCTCCTATAATAAGTCTTTACTTATTTTTCTGCTGGATCTCTGCTTTGAACAACCATGAATAACAAATGATTATTATACACAACCATAAATAACACATAATTATTATACACCTTACGTTCCTCCCTGGTACGGAAAAATTCATCCTCAGATTTTTTCCTGTGTCCATCTACAAATGACTAGCAAACAAGAAACAAAAACAAAGTGGAAATCATAGTCTGTCAGGAAAATTATACAATATGTGTTTTCTGTGATAGCTTGAAATACATCCGCATTACAAAACTTCTGAAAGTAATGTTAGAAATATGGTAAAATGACGATCAGTAACAATACAATGAAGTAGCATGCAACAATTATGTCTACGTGCATTTTAGCAGTACACATGTATGCTCAGGATTTTCGTAGCCATCCAACTGGAATTTGATGTAGTGATATGTTATTGTTCATTTTGGGTTTTCATCTGACACACAGGAAAGCAGTACAAAGTATAACTATGAACAAGAAGGTTCTAGAAATTCACATTTATGTTCCTCTTTCAACTGTACAATATGTTGCATCATAGCATTGGCATCAGTCTTGTCTTGTTGTCCATTGATAAGAACATCTAATGACTGCAGGATGGAGGAATCAAGAGAGTTGTTTAGATAAGACAAATTTTGGGGCACCAATAGTTGCACCTAAGTGCTTCTGGCCAGTAAATCAGTGGGTATGATGAGGTGACAACGGTCGAACCAGTTATGGGTACAGGCAAGTGAAATTTCACGCCTGAGAGAGAACATAATGTCTCATTAATTATCGGTCTAATACCACAGAGTTCAAAGTGTCCAATTGCAGTAGAGGCACCATTGTTGAAATGGTGTGCAAAGATATTGGTCAGTTGGTTAACTGTGTAAAGCCAGTTTTCTCCTACTTGCTTGAAAAAATATGGTGTAGCAGTTAGTCTGTTGTGCGGGCAATTTGAGACTTTGTTTTGCTCAAAAAATAGCTGGAATTCACATTATCAGTGTTCACTTCAGTGACGTGATGGCACATGGTAAATTGCTCATGTATGCAATTACTTAAGTCTGCAGCTGTCATTACTGCAGTAGCATTCAATGTTTTGGAGATTAGGAATACTTAACATGTTTGAAATTGCACAAATTTGTTACTTGACACCACTTTACTGGGAAGGAGTGCATTGTGTAACAGTCATAGACATCTGTTTTGCCAATCACCAGGAAGGAAATATGAATTTGTAATTTTATGTCGTCTGTATCCACTAGAACTTTAGCTAAGTTGTAGTACTGCAGCAAGTATTCCTTATCTGGAGGGAAGATTAATTGTGGTGACTCTGGTAACTGTTTATGGATTTGAATCAATATGAATGCAAAGTTTGTTGGTAATAGTAAAACTGGCAACTGTACTGCATGGTGGATGGCTTCCTTGAGATCCTCTGCTGTTAGTCATGCATCAACTAATTAATCTGTGAGTAATCAAAGTAACCTCACTACTGAGATATTCTTATCCTCTATATCAAGTCTGGTTTGTATTATCTTTAAATCAGTATTCAATGCCATGGTGGTAGCTCAGAGAATCTGTGTGATGTTAAACCAATTATCCAAGGAGAAACCATTCACATTATTCTGGATTCTGGAAGTAATATATGAGTAATAGATAATAACTATTTAGAGGGGAAAAGAGAGAAAATAATGTTCTATTTTGCCAGTTACAGGAGTCCAGGTAGTGGGACTAATGGGATGTACAGGAAAAATGGTCGGGGAAGAAGTTTTGTTATCCTTCATACTGGGGAATGTACAACATACACACTGTAGTTCCACAAATGAAAATCTCTCTGTTATTAGGATTAGATTAGTTAAATAAACAAGGAGTGATATTGTATTTTAAACAACAACCTTTAATCTGCCTTATCCAGGGACAACAAACCTGTCCTGCTCATAAAGACTAAAGTGGGTAGAAACAAAGTAAGTGAGGATGTTCATTTGTGTGCAACTACAAATCTCTTGCAGGGAAGAGATAACATAGAAGGTATGAATAAAATAGAACCAGTTAACATATTATGCCAGGATCAAATAGCCAGCAAAGTAAGAGGATATCATCAGATATCCCAGGAAGAACAGGCCAAATTACATAAGTTATTGTACCAATACAAGGAAACTTTTTCCAAATGACCAAGCCACATAGAAGGATATGAGCATAAACTTAAAGTTGAAGACAATACACTGTTTTTCAGAAAGTCTTATCTTGTACCTGTGTCACTAAAGGAATATGCAGCTGTTCAAATTGAGAAAATTTTAGGACAAGGAATCAAACAAGGAAACTCATGGTAGGAATATCAACAATGCAGGAAAAGACAGATTGCTATTTACCATAAAGAAGAAACATTAAGTTGCAGAAAGGCACAATTAAAAGACACTTACACAAAGCTTTCTCTGTTTCTCTTTTGCTGATGAAGGCTGTGGCTGAAAGCTTTGTGGAACTGTCTTTTAATTGTGCCCATCTGCAACTTAATGTTTCTCTTTTAGGATAAGTAGCAATCTATCTTTTCCTACATTGTTGATATTAGAACAAAGAATAAGCTAAAGACCACATAGTGAGTATAGCAATCCTTTATTAGCAGTTAAAAAACTGAGTGGAGGGGTGCAGTTAGTTTTAGATGCAAGAACACTAAATCAGATAAAAGAAAAGGAAATGGACAAACACCTTCCCGTGGAAGAAATATCGGCCAAGTTGAATGGTGTCAAGTAGATCAGTACTATGGACCTGACCACTGGTTACTCGTAAGTGTCACTCCATCCCGAATCATGAACCTACAAAACTTTTCTATTCAAAGGGTGATTTTATCGGTTTAAGGTTTCTCCTTTTGGTTTAGATGTCTCAGTATCTGTGCTCATGTGAGCTTTAGATTTAACAATAAGTAACACACTGTTACAAAAAATTATTCTATATGTTGATGGTCTTATTATTTAGACAACATGGTCTGATCACATTTCTTTACAGCATGGTCTGATCACACTGCTTTAATACAAGAATAGTTTGGAAAGTTCAAACAGAAAGGTTGTTTTGACCAGACAAAACAACAATCATCCATCCAAAACTGTAGGTTCTTTGACTACTCTGGGAGATGGCTCATTGGAGTTACAACATACAAAATATTAGTTCAGTTCATTGCATAAATAAATAAAAATATTTACATAACTCAATACAATCCTTTGCCACAGGAATGTTTGATAATTTACAACTGTCACTGATTGTTAAAACATCATTCCTCCAATTAACAAACTCTTCTCTTCAAGTACAGTGTTCACCATTTACTAAAGGTGCATTTCCGTCTGAGACTTTAATAATTTGATGATGCTGATTGTTTCAGCTGAGATCATGAACTGGGGCAGAGCACTTCCCTGCTTGGCTCTATATTGACATCCATGCAAGGGCACTGCTGTACTGAGAGAGAGGCATGTCGTCTTTAGCGTCCCCTATTCGTGGTTGCGGGTTGCAGCAACACATCGCTAATGAATGTGGTATCAATGTGCATTGCCAACAGTGGTGTGGCACGGCAATCTTTGGATGATATCACAAAGGTACTACAATAAAACTATCTAAATCTTCATTTGGAAGGAAACAGATTAAATTTTTGGGACGCGACACAGGCACTGGAGGAACCTGACCGTATCCACTGAGAGTAGAGGCAATTGCTAAAATCCTTTTTAGGAACAGTTAATACTTTTAGATATCTATCTAGGAATCACATCAATAATTCAGCTATTAAGATATTATGAAAACAAAAATCTCAGTGGCTCTCAGGTGAAGAGGAAAGTAAGGTTTTTGATTAAATCAAGGAGGACCTTTGAATGCAAAGTTGTTACACCATCCTTACCTGGGTGAAGTATTCAAGATTTCAACTGATGCTTTGAACTATGGACTGGTATGCAAGGCCTTCCAGGTTGAATTATAAAAGTATAATGCAAGGGACAACTACAACACAGATTTTGCTAGTCAAACATTAAATGAATATGAGATCAATTATGGTATTCAACAAACAAGAGAGAAGGACTTGCAGTCGACTGGAGCTTAAAATGATTTTGTTCTCTTCTGTTTGGCAATAAAACTGTAGTGTATACTGATCATCTTCCTCATGAATAGCAAACTACTTCACAACAAATTAATGAGAAGAGTATTTTTTCTGCAGTAGTTCAATTCTGAGATTCTCTAGGCTACCTGTAGATCTTGAAAATCTACATGATACATTTGAGCCTAGCACAAGGTTTAGAAATTGCTTTACAAAGGTAAATGACCATAAAAAAGGAGTAAGAAAATTAGCTGCAGTGATCATGAGAAAATAGTTGGTAGACTCCAGATGGAATGTGTTTATTGGTTGGTTTGTTCGGGGGAGGAGACCAAACAGCGAGGTCATCAGTCTCATCGGATTAGGGAAGGACAGGGAAGGAAGTCAGCCGTGCCCTTTCAAAGGAACCATTCCAGCATTTGCCTGGAGCGATTTAGGTAAATCATGGAAAACCTAAATCAGGATGGTCGGATGTGGGATTGAACCGTCGTCCTCCCGAATGCGAGTCCAGTAATGTGTTTATTCAGTCAATACAAGAAAACACTTTACCCGCAGATAAGGACAGTAAATGGTTACTAAATAAGGTGCAGCAACTCAATAACAAGTCTACTGTCAGAAATGTGATTTATTGCAAAGAAATTTAAAACAAACTTTTATCTCCATCAATATATGCCCATCCACAAATTATATACTGCTGCTTGAATGTCTTCCATTGTTCAAAGCAATGCTGTAGGTCACCCATTGCCAAAGTCCTTAATAGCTCTGACATTTTTACTGTTACATCTCCAACAAATTGGAACTGTATTCCCTTCAATCCATTTTTCACTTTTGGGAACAGATAATAGTCATAGTCAGGCAGATCCTTTGAATGTAGATGATGTTTGAGTGCAGGAATGCACTTTTCCATTAAAAACAGTTTTACAGATATGGCGTTGTGGATTGGTGTGTTGCTCTGCTGCAGAATCCATGTGTTGTTCTTCCAAAAATCTGGTCTTTGCTCCGTACTCTCTCCCTCATCATGATTAGGACTTCTTTGTACTATTTCTGATCAATGGTTTGACCCTCAGGCACCCATTCAGTCATGACAACACCCCTGATATTGGAAAAAAGATCAATATTGTCTTCACTTTCAACTTGCTCATTCGTGCTTCTTTCTTTCTTGTCAATGTAGGAGTCTTTCAGTCCATTGATTGATGCTTTGTTTCTGCATCATATTGAAAGATCCATGTTTCATCACATGTGATGACACTGGTGAGCAGCTCTGGTTCTTCATTGAGTCATTCCATGACCATAGATCAAACGTCCTTCTGATGGCCTTTTTGTTCCTGAGGGAGGTTTTTTGCAACACCTTTTGGACAAACTTTTGTCATGTTTAAAACATCGTGCAAACTTTGTCTTACTGTGTCTTTGTTCATATTCATCATGTCTTCAATCATCCAAATGCTCAGATGTCAGTTGTTCTGCACAATTTCATTAATTTTCTGACCATCTGCTTTGATTCTTGAACTCACAGATTTACTTGGTTGTTCGTCATCTTCAGCCCCTTCTGTACCTACTGAAAACCATATGTGCCATTTTGACATATGAAAACATCCCATTGGTGGCCTTATTTAATTTCACAGAGAGTTGTGAGGGTAATGCAATGCTTGAGTTGTAAGTTCACCATGCTCACAGATTACTACAGAACAACATAATGCACAGCCAAGGCTCAAAAGCAAACTAAAGCAGACAGAAAGATGAAACCCACAGCCTCTGCTCTTGAAGGTTCAATGTCAACTGAATTCCAGTATCAGCCTTCTTCCATGCTCCTGCACAATACGAGATGCATAGTCTCATTATGTAATTCCGCAGGCTTTCGTGGCCATTGTCACTGAAGTTAAAATATCAACGTTTCGACCCCTCTGCTGGGATCTTCCTCAGGATCTTCTGGTGTTCACTACTGCTAGAACACTGTCAGAGACAAGTGTAGCGTTCTCTTATAAAGGGGGAGTTTTCACGCGTTCGTGCTGGAGATGTAATAGTATTGGTTAAAATTCGTATGGCTACCATTGGTGGGCCATAGTCATAGGCTAATATTCCCGCTCTGATGCAGAAGAAGGGGCGTTGTTAGCTAATCTCCTGTGGATACCATTGGCGGCCCATCGTCATTCTATCCAATCTCCAGCACGAACGTGTGAAAACTCCCCCTTTATATGAGGACGTGACACTCATCTCTGACAGTGTTCTAGCAGTAGTGGACACCAGAAGATCCTGAGGAAGGGGTTGAAACATTGATCATTTTAGAAGAAACATGACATGGCCTAATAACTCAGAAGATTTTAACTTCACAGTCTCATTGTTTAACAGCCATACCTCATACTATGGAACCCTATACTGGCACTGTAATATTCAGTGTTCTAGATGGCAGGTTTGTGTTCCAAGTCATGTAGCAAATAAGTTAATCGAGTGCATACATTAAGGGTATGGACAATTCAGAATTAGGAAATGTATCCAGCATATGATTAAATACAATTACTTCTACCTGTATAACACGTAAAGATTAGTAATAAATGTCATTTGACCATGTAAATACATCAAAGAGTAAAGAAAAATACAGAATACACCCTATAATGACAAAAGGGCTATGGGATCTAATAGCTATCAATTTATGTGGCCCAGCAGCCAAAGGCATGGGTAGACTGAAGAATATATTTGTAATAACTGAGTATTGGTCTAAGTATCTTTTATTGTACTTGTTAAAGACAGCCACCATCAAAAGAATTCCAGGCGTCTCGAACGGGATTATTTTGTTAACACAAGTACCCCCAAATATCTTCTGTCAGCTAGTGGAAGTCAGTGCAGTAGAAAATATATTAAAAGATTTTTAGAAAGATATAATCTGAAACAAGTGATGATTTCAGAATACCATCCACAAAGAAATCTTGCAAGGCGAAGTTATGAAAGAGCTGGATAGACTTCACCGCACTTACTGTTTGGAGAAACACATCAGGTAGGTGGACATGTTGTCGAATTTGAAACTATATTTTAAATGAATGCCTCATTTAAGTACAGGATTAATTTCTTCAGAAATTATAGGAAAGTATACAATGGATGAATAGTAACTTTCAATGTTAAAGTGGCCTAGAGTAAATTATGTAAATATACATTTCAGCCCACTGATGGTAGGAGATAATCTAAAAAGTAGTGCTGAAGACAGATTAAGGAATTATAATTTAGTTGCCATGGAACATGAGTTCCAAGTTGGAGATAAGGTTATGGTCAGGTGCATGGATGAAGTTTGAAATTTAGTAAGGAGGTGGGAAAACTTTTTTATCTCTAGCAAGGACCATAGTAGGTGATTGAAATTCCTCACCCTAAAGCCTTACTGTTAGTAGATCCAGGAAGCAAAACTGTCAAAGGATTGTACAGTGTTTCAAATGTACAAAATTACAGTGAAGTACACAAGAAGAACTCAGTCTAAAAAACCAAATGACCATCACCACAAGATAACAGTCAGTATAACAGTAAAGTGTGAAAGTATCTTTTGTTTTCTTGTAGGTCTTTTGCTGGCTGTTAATTTTAATTGGGAAGCATTTTATAATTTTGTCAATTTTTTACAGGTAATTTGATAGAGGAATGAAGTGCTGACTGTTTATGGTTATGACAGAGATGCACTAACCAAATAGAATTTAGATGACTGTTTGAGTTAGGAAAAGAGTTTACTAGGTCACAAAGGCCCTTAGTGACTATGAATATGTCAGGTAGATGTTTGAGTAATAGGTCAGCAGGCCTCAGGGTGAATATATGAACATTTTTGGTACCAGTATGGAGGCAAATAAATAGTAAAGCAGTTCATGGGGTTACAAGACCTGTAGTGTCCTAAACATAGTGGAAAAAGTAATGAGCCACAGATTGGTAGAGGGATAACACAAACTGACTACACATGTAGTTTGGTATTTTATTGGGTTCTTTATACCAGGAGTGTTGTAGGAAAGCAAACTCCAAAATGACAGTTGCATGGAAGCAGTTTGCCACTGGGCCCAATGCTGCTCCATTAGGATCTCTGCAGAACTCATAAACAGGCAAACACATACTTACACAGGTACACATGTAGTGCCATGTGACTCGCTATATAAGTGCCTGATGCCTGAGTCTGAGGTACTGTCATTGCTGGAACATATGATGTTTAATTTGTTCCTTCAAAATAGCATTAATCATAGATTAAAACTCTTTTAAGTGAATCAGACAATTGTCCACTGCTTGTTATTCTATCACGTATATGTTGCAAAACAGATTGTGAAAGACTGAAAGAAGTATGCTTCTGAAATAGAAGTTAAGTATTCTTTGAGACACAATGGTTTTGTATTTTTTCCCTGTGAGATATTGAGTATGACTATGCTTGTATCCTATTTGACATTAAAGATGTATTGTTTGAATGAAAAATGCACCTGAATATTCATTACAGATAAAAAATTATTTAACAAAAAAATGTTGATAACCTAATGCATAATTCCCATGATAGCTTGAAGAAAGAACCTATTTAAATTGTATTTAGGGTATAGTTATGGAGTGTGTAATGTGCTCAGATTACTGTTGTTGTCGTTGTGGTCTTCGGGCCAGAGACTGGTTTGATGCAGCTCTCCATGTTACTCTATCCTGTGCAAGCTTCTTCATCTCCCAGTACCTACTGCAACATGCATCCTTCTGAATCTGCTTAGTGTATTCATCTCTTGGTCTTCCTCTATGATTTTTACCCTCCACACTGCCCTCCAATACTAAATTGGTGATCCCTTGATGCCTCAGAACATTCCCTACCAACCAATTCCTTCTTCTAGTCAAATTGTGCCACAAATTTCTCTTCTCCCCAATTCTATTCAATACCTCCTCATTAGTTAAGTGGCCTACCCATCTAATCTTCAGCATTCTTCTATAGCAACACATTTCGAAAGCTTCTATTTTCTTCTTGTCTAGGCCTGAACTATTTATCGTCCGTGTTCAACTTCCATACATGGCTACACTCCACAAATATACTTTCAGAAACAACTTCCTGACATTTAAATCTATACTTGATGTTAACAAATTTCTCTTCTTGAGAAACGCTTTCCTTGCCATTTCCAGTCTACATTTTATATCCTCTCGACTTCAAACATCATCATTTATTTTGTTCCCCACATGGCAAAACTCATTTACTTCTTTAAGTGTCTCATTTCATTGTCTAATTCCCTCAGCAACACCCGATTTAATTTGACTACATTCCATTATCCTTGTTTTGCCTTTGTTGATGTTCATCTTATATCCTTCTTTCAAGACACTGTCCATTCCATTCAACTGCTCCCATTCCATTTAACTGCTCTTCCAGGTCCTTTGCTGTCTCTGACAGAATTAATATGTCATCAGCGAACCTCAAAGTTTTTATTTCTTCTCCGTGTATTTTAATTCCTACTCCAATTTTTTTTTTTGCTTCCTTTACTGCTTGCTCAATATACAGACTGAATAACATCGGGGATAGGCTACAACCCTGTCTCATTCCCTTCCCAACCACTGCTTTCCTTTCACGCCCCTCAATTCTTATAACTGCCATCTGATTTCTGTACAAATTGTAAATAGCCTTTCGCTCCCTGTATTTTACCCCTGCCATCTTATGAATTTGAAAGAGAGTATTCCAGTCAACATTGTCACAAGCTTTCTCTAAGTCAACAAATGCTATAGGGTCAGTATTGCCTCACATGTTCCAACATTTCTATGGAATCCAAACTGATCTTCCCCGAGGTTAGCTTCAACCAGTTTTTCCAGTCATCTGTAAAGAATTCGTGTTAGTTTGTTGCAGCTCTGACTTATTAAACTGATAGTTTGGTAATTTTCACACCTGTCAGCACCTGCAATTACTATGGATGTTATTAAGAGACAACAGAGTGTAAGCATGTACAATCCACAGTGCTGTTTAACTTTTTGTAGAGTAACTAGAATTCTATTCCTTTAGTGATTTGTTGAATAATGTAAATACATGGAGAGCACATTTACTACATATCATTCTTCAAACAGTTATAAGACCAGTGTTTCCATTCATCTGTAAAGAATTCGTGTTAGTATTTTGCAGGCGTGACTTATTAAACTGATAAGTCAGTAATTTTCACACCTATCAGCACCTGCTATTACTATGGATGTTATTAAGAGACAATAGAGAGTAAGCATGTACAATCCAGAGTGCTGTTTAACTTTTTGTAGAGTAACTAGAATTCTATTCCTATAGTGATTTGCTGAATAATGTAAATACATGGAGGGCACATTTACTACGTATCATTCTTCAGACAGGAATAAAACCAGAAGTTGTAATCCTACTACAATTAATAAGGAGGAAGTAAAGATGACAAGTGCCACTAACTTATCAATTTGCTTAGATTTTTTAGAGAAATTAGAAATTCTATACTATCTGAGATTTGTGAATGCATACATACATATTAAGCATGGACAGTGCAGATTTTTGTTAATACTTTTCATACAACTATTAATGCAAGAACCCAAATGTGTTCATGTTACCTAATGAAACAAGAAATTTTGTAAATTACTAACAAGTTGAAAAGAGTAGAGTGCATACAGTGTATTTAATACCTTTTGTTGAGGAAAAATATTTATTTTGTTGTACGTGCAAAGCATTTTCATGGGATTACAATCATATACATAGTTAAATATTTTCATCTGTCACTTAACAAACAAAACATGACATTTTAGATGCATACTTGGCACTAATAAGTAATTAAATTCAATTTCATTGGCACTAAGCTGTTAGTTATTTACTAATTTCAGAACACGAGGTCGTTGGCTCAAAGGGAGGGTGTGTAGTGTTTCAAAATATTAATCAAACCACAGCCTCCTGTTCCCACCTGATCAACATCAAGTAAGCAACTATCAGCTATTTGAACATATATTAATTTGTATCTATCAGTGTATTGAGGAAATGTATATTTTCTCTTTGTTACATGTCAAGCACACAAGTGTGTGATCATGTGATTGGGAAAAGATCTGATTACGATACACTCCTGGAAATGGAAAAAAGAACACATTGACACCGGTGTGTCAGACCCACCATACTTGCTCCGGACACTACGAGAGGGCTGTACAAGCAATGATCACACGCACGGCACAGCAGACACACCAGGAACTGCGGTGTTGGCCGTCGAATGGCGCTAGCTGCGCTGCATTTGTGCACCGCCGCCGTCAGTGTCAGCCAGTTTGCCGTGGCATACGGAGCTCCATCGCAGTCTTTAACACTGGTAGCATGCCGCGACAGCGTGGACGTGAACCGTATGTGCAGTTGACGGACTTTGAGCGAGGGCGTATAGTGGGCATGCGGGAGGCCGGGTGGACGTACCGACGAATTGCTCAACACGTGGGGCGTGAGGTCTCCACAATACATCGATGTTGTCGCCAGTGGTCGGCAGAAGGTGCACGTGCCCGTCGACCTGGGACCGGACCGCAGCGACGCACGGATGCACGCCAAGACCGTAGGATCCTACGCAGTGCCGTAGGGGACCGCACCGCCACTTCCCCGCAAATTAGGGACACTGTTGCTCCTGGGGTATCGGCGAGGACCATTCGCAACCGTCTCCATGAAGCTGGGCTACGGTCCCGCACACCGTTAGGCCGTCTTCCGCTCACGCCCCAACATCGTGCAGCCCGCCTCCAGTGGTGTCGCGACAGGCGTGAATGGAGGGACGAATGGAGACGTGTCGTCTTCAGCGATGAGAGTCGCTTCTGCCTTGGTGCCAATGATGGTCGTATGCGTGTTTGGCACCGTGCAGGTGAGCGCCACAATCAGGACTGCATACGACCGAGGCACACAGGGCCAACACCCGGCATCATGGTGTGGGGAGCGATCTCCTACACTGGCCGTACACCACTGGTGATCGTCGATGGGACACTGAATAGTGCACGGTACATCCAAACCGTCATCGAACCCATCGTTCTACCATTCCTAGACCGGCAAGGGAACTTGCTGTTCCAACAGGACAATGCATGTCCGCATGTATCCCGTGCCACCCAACGTGCTGTAGAAGGTGTAAGTCAACTACCCTGGCCAGCAAGATCTCCGGATCTGTCCCCCATTGAGCATGTTTGGGACTGGATGAAGTGTCGTCTCACGCGGTCTGCACGTCCAGCACGAACGCTGGTCCAACTGAGGCGCCAGGTGGAAATGGCATGGCAAGCCGTTCCACAGGACTACATCCAGCATCTCTACAATCGTCTCCATGGGAGAATAGCAGCCTGCATTGCTGCGAAAGGTGGATATACACTGTACTAGTGCCAACATTGTGCATGCTCTGTTGCCTGTGTCTATGTGCCTGTGGTTCTGTCAGTGTGATCATGTGATGTATCTGACCCCAGGAATGTGTCAATAAAGTTTCCCCTTCCTGGGACAATGAATTCACGGTGTTCTTATTTCAATTTCCAGGAGTGTATTTATGGTGTTGCCACTGGATACAAGTTCCTGCTTATTGTTGCAGAAGAAGCTGAGTACCAGAGTTGCTGTAGTGTAGTGGTTATAACACTAGGTTGTTGCATGGATGGTTGTGAGTTCAAAACTCACCTGAACTGTGAAATTTTAATTTCTATATTCAGGTTAAGTACACTCTAGATGTGTCCACATATGGCAAGATCATTGTACTGGAATGTTCTGTAGCTGTATATATACTGTATGTGTTATGGCCGGAGGCAGTTCGCTCCGCACTCTTGTATGTGCAAGTGCTGAGGAAACTTCCGTTATGTGAAGTTAGTGTTCATCATTCATCTGCTGACACCTTCTTCTACATGACATTATTCTGGTGGAGACGCTGGGTATTGGAACTTGTGATACCGCACATTATCAACGACACAGTGGCTCCCATCTGGCCATGACAGAGCTGCCGTTTATGTGGCGAGAAATCCAAATTCAAGCCATATTCAACAGATCGCAATCTATCAGAGACAGAAGGAGAAGATGATGTTACGATGACAGCAACTGTGTGCCACCACATGAGACATCCTTCCAGGTTCTCTGGTGCCGATGGCCAAAGTGGCTGAAGGTATATGAGTGTATAGCAAATTTAGCAAATGGGATGACACCGTGTGTTTGACTAACGTATTTTTCTACTTTGAGGGCACTGCCAAGCAATGGTATGAGAACAACAAGAAGTAGTTCACAAGATGGAAGTCTTACAGGTGGAACTGCGCAAGTATTTTTGTGACACACAATGACAGAACTGCAAGGCTGAAGATAAATTAAAGTGCAGAGCCGAGCGTCCAGGAGAAATGACAGCATCTTACATTCAAGACGTTCTGGAGCTGTGTAAAATAGTGGATCCTAGAATGAAGGAGATAGATAAGGTTGCACATCTCATGAAGGGTATTGCTGAGGACATGTATCAAGCCCTACTCCTGAAGGAGATTTCAACAGCACACGACTTCATAAAATGGTGCCAGTATATCGAGACAATGCATAAAAAAAGAATTACACACAAGCTTCCAAATGTCGTATCGATGTTTGCGGTGGAGGAAGAAACTGATTTCACAAGTGTTCTTCGTCGGATAGTGTGAGGAAATTCAGAAGGCACTTGGATTGTATGGTGGGCAAAAAACCGAGACACTTCAAGGGGTCATAAGGGAGGAAGTGGAATAGACATTGAACCCAATCTCTCGTCCTTCATTTCTCTTTAAAACGGTAAAAAAAGTCAAGACCCAGATGAAGTTGCATCCCTACATTGCCGCATGAGGAATCTGTTTGGGCACTGAGGAAGACTGACATCTGGAGGACCCATGATAACCAACCAGTATGTTTCCACTGCGGACGACCGGGACATGTGGTGTGCTATTGTCGAGAAAGGTGGCGGATAATTGATGACACCTGCGCCAGAAGACAGCAGACCAATCTTGGTTGACGCCAACTCTGGGATGACAATGATGAACAAGAAGATGTGGATGCAGGACATTGTAGGTCACCATCGCCGCAAGCTAGCCACTGGAGAGGACGCTCACCAACATGCTGATCAATGTCTCCATTGCCGTTTAGAAGCTCCAGCCAATCACCTAGCTGCCGCAACCTGGAAAACTAAAGGGTGCGACTTTTTTTGGAGGTGAGGCCGCTTTAGAGAAAAATCCTCCGCCGTCAATCATTAAAAAAATGATAGGAAACTATGTCGATATCCTCATTGATGACTGACCAGCCCAAGCTCTTGTTCATTCTGGAGCATCACATTCAGTCATTTCGGAGAAATACCATTGCCAGTTGCAGAAAACCTTATTCATCGACAACAAAACATCTCTGCTGAGGGTGGTTAGTGGGAAATGTGTAAAACCTACAGGAAGATGTGTCATTCGTGTGGGTACAAGTGGCCATACACAGCCCTTAGAATTCATCGCCTTACAAGAGTGTAATCATGACGTTACTCTCAGATGGGACTTTTTGAAAGTTTCACAGGCAAACACAGATTGTGGTCGCTCGAAGATTACGCTAGATGAGATGAAATACTGTGGACAGGAAGATGCACATCCGAGTGTGTGAAGACTATGTGTGGTGGATGAAGTGGTCATTCCTACAGTCAGCGCTAGAAAGGTAACTGTCATTTGTCATGCCCTGCATCAACCCATGGATCTTGTAGTGGAAAGTAAGAGAAGCATACCACTGAAGAATAATTTGGTCATCCCAGCCTCTGTCGTCTCGTTTAAGAACGGATTCAGTGAATTGTGCATAGTTAACTGTCGCCAAGAACTGCAGATCCTTCCAAGACACAGGTGCATAGCAAATGTTGAGCCATTTATTGCAGAACAGCTGAGCATCATAGAAACCTCCCATGCCAAGTCTGTGGGCGAAATTAGTGCTACCACTACGAGACAAGATCTTCTAGCTCGACTATCACCAGATTTCACTAAGGAACAATAGAAGAAGCTACTTGTCATTCTTCAAGAGTTCTCTGAACGCTTCAATCCACAGGTGAAGAGCAAATTAGACAAACTGACGATGAAGCACTGGTTTAGCACTGGAGACCATCAACCAATAAGCTAGAGAGCATACCGTGTGTCAGCAACGGAATGTCGAATAATTCATGACATGGTAGAGAAAAATGATGAATTATGATATCATTCAGCCTTCGCAGAGCACATGGTCATCACCAGTGGTTCTCATCAAGAAGAAGGACGGCAGTTGGTGCTTTTGTGTTCATTACAGGAAGCTTAATAAGATAACTAAAAAGGACATTTACCCTCTTCCACGAATTGACAATACACTAGATTGTCTGAAGGGGGCAAAGTTTTTCTCAACCATGGACATGTACTCGGGATACTGGCAGATCAAAGTAGATGAGGCTGATCATGAGAAAATTGCATTCATCACCCCTGAGAGCATGTATGAGTTTAAGGTAATGCCATTTTGTTTGTGTAATGCACCAGCAACTTTTGACCAGATGATGGATAATCTTCTAAGTCACCTGAAATGGATGATGTGTCTTTGTTAGTTAGGTGACGTTATAGTGTTCTCAGAGACATTTGATGAACACATAAAAAGACTAAGGGCTTTTCTTAAGTGTCTCCAACAAGCTGGGCTGAAACTTAATCCAAGAAAGTGTCTCTTTGGAGCAAAAGAAATCAAAATAGCTGGACACCTTGTGTCAAATGAAGGTGTGCAGCCAGACCCAGAAAAGGTGTGATCTTTAACGAATTTCCTATTCCTAAAAGTATTAGAGATGTGAGACGCTTCCTTGGATTATGTCCTTATTACTGTCGTTTTATCAAAAACTTTTGTCTCAAAGCCAGGCCACTCCAAGAGTTGTTAAAAGCTGATGCTAAATTTATCTGGTGTGGTGCACAACAAGATTCTTTTGATGTGCTGCGAAAAGCTCTGATGACAGACCCAGTACTTGGTCTGTGTGATGAGACAGCACCTACAGAACTACACACAGATACCAGTGGGTATGGAATCAGTGCTGTTCTGGTGCAGATTTCAGATGGAAAAGAGAAGGTTATAGCCTATGCTTCTAGGACACTTACAAAAGCTGAGAGAAACTACTCAACTACAGAAAGAGAATAGCTTGCTGTGATCTGGGCCATGTGCAGATTTCAATAGTATCTCTATGGAAGGCCATTCACAGTTGTTACAGACTATTATTCACTTTGTTGGTTGACAGGTCTCAAGGATCCAACAGGATGACTCCCCAGGTGGGCACTACATCTTCAAGAGTACGACATTACCATAGTGTACAAAAGTGGAAGAAAACACCAAGATGCCAACTGTCTCTCAAGAATCGGTCAGAGGATGCAAAAGGACAATTTATGGTAGTTAATGGATTACTTCACAAAAAAAATTTTCATCCGTTTGGAAAGAGGTGGCCACCAGTGATTTCTAAACACATGCACTTAGATGTTCTATAGAAATTATATGACACACCTGAGGCCAGACATTTAGGATTTATTAAGACATACGATAGGGTCTGCAAGAGATTTTTCTGGCCAGTTTTATTTAGAAGTGTCCATCACTATATGTCGCACTATCGAGAATGCCAGAGGAGAATGGCAGTACCTCAGAAGCCACCTGGCCAACTCATACCAATTCTACCAGTGAAATGCCTTTCCAGCATGTTGGGATTGTCCTCCTTGGACGATTTCTAATATATGCTTGTGGCAATAGATGGATTATTGTTTGCACTGGTTATCTGACACGCTATGCCATTTCAAAAGTAATGGAAACAGCTGAAGCATTTGAGGTAGCCAAATTCATCGTAAAAGACATACCATCCGCAAACTAACAAGCTTACTGAACGCCTTAATAAAACCTTGGCCGACATGCTATCAATGTTCGTCAGTGTTGAGCAGAGCAACTGGGATGAGGTGCTACCTTTCGTGACATTTGCCTACAACACCACCAAACAAGAAACCACAGTATTTATGCCATTTTTTTCTGGTGCATAGGCGTGAGGTGATGTCGACGATGGACACTGTGTTTCCGTTACATCCTGATGACGGGGATGACAACTACATCGGCCAGGTGTTAACCAGAGCTGAGGAAGCTCGGCAGTTAGCTCGACTCTGCATGCTGCAGCAGGCTCAAGAAAATGATCGCTGAAGGTATGATGTGAGCCACCGCCCTGTTGTCTACCAGCCAGGTGACCTCATCTGGATCTTCACTCCTGTTTGGAAGGTTGATCTCTCTAAGAAGCTCCTCAGGCACTACTTTGGACCTTATAAGGTTCAAAGACAGTTGTCTGATGTTAGTTATGAAGTTTAAGATTTTGACCCCAACAGAAGACGACGAAAGATCACAGATACAGTCCATGTCCTTTGAATGAAACCCTATAAGTATCCTGCAACCCAGGGTAAATTCAAAGCTCCAGTGACAGGCAACAAGCAGAAAGGTGACGAAGAACGAAGCAGCAAGGGAAGTTCTAAGAAGATCACCGTCAGGGTGAGAATCAGTCATCGGGAGTCGGAGTATGCAGGACCAATGACTCATTCCCAGACTAGGAGGATGTAACACTGAGACGCTGTTCTCTTAAGGAGGGAGCAATGTCGCAGAAGAAGCTGAGTAGCACAGTCACCATAGTGCGGTGGTTCTGATAGTAGGCTGTTGCATTGAGGGTTGTGAGTTCAAAACTCACCTGAACTGTGAAATTTTATTTCTATATTCGGTTCGAGTACATTCTAGAAGTATCCACAAATGACAAGATCATTGTATTGGAATGTTCTGTAGTTGTATATTTACCGTATTTGTTCTGGCCGGAAGCAGTTCGCTCCATGATCTTGTATGTGCAAGTGCTGAATAAACTTCCTTTAAGTGAAATTAGTGTTTGGCATTCATCTACTCACACCTTCTTCTATGTGACAATATAAATTAAGCCTGATCCGTTCCAACATGGACAAAGTTTACTACAGAATTTAGCAGCAATACTGCAGTCAGTAACAAGAAGCTAAAAGCAAAAGTACTCAGAAGTAAAATACAGTCATACATATTACATCAGTGAACGTGGGCTACCCGAAAGTCACACAGGCTAATAAAACAACAAAAATGTTCAATTTTTGATAATATAATGTTGGATAGATAAAAAAAATCTACTCACTAAGCAGCAGCAGGAGCACACACACATAAATGAAGGTTTTACTTATGCAAGCTTTTGGAGCCAATGGCTCCTTCTTCCAACAGAAGGGTTGAAGGAGAAGGAAGAGGGGAGAAGGAAAAGAGATAGAGTTTGTAAAAGTGACGCAGAACTTCAGGTCAGGGGAGTCTTACCAAATGAGATGAGAAGGAAAGATTGCTTGTTGGGGACTGCACCAGCTGAGATTTGAAAACCTGAGAGCTTAAAGCTAGAAGTCAGGGGAGAGAGCAAGACAGAGATTATTACTAAAACTTGTGCATTAGTTAATAAGAGTAAAAAGCTAAGTGCATTGTACGTAACAGAGGTGGGAGGGGAGATGGCTAAAAAAGGACAGGTCAAAAAATGAAAGATGTACAAAACTAAAATGGACTGGAGAAAGGAGTAGTTACTGTGAAGAAATACCAAGGTGGAAGAAATTAATGTAAATTAAGGCCAGATGGGTGGTAAGAACCAAGGACTTGTTGTAGTACCAGTTCACACATGCAGAGTTCTGAGAAACTAGTGTCTGGAGTACGTGTGGTGGAAAGGCAGCAAGGTCATGACTGTCATGTTGTAGAGTATGCTCTGCAACAGGATATTGTGTGTTGCTGATATACACCCTTTGTCTATGATCATTCACCCTAACTGATAATTTGGTGATAGTCATACTGATGTAAAAGGCGAAAGTTTGTTTACATAACAGCTGGTATATGACATGTGTCATTTCACAGATAGCTCTCCCTTTGACAGTATATGTTTTGCTGGTTACAGGGCTGGTATAAGCGATGGTAGGCACAGGGCAAGTCTTGCAATGGAGATGGTCACAGGGATAGGAGCCACAGTGTAGGGAGATGGATGCAGAAGGACCTTAGAGTCTGGCAAGGATATTGTGGAGATTGGGAGGGTGACAAAATGCTATTCTAGGTGTGGTGGGGAAAATTTCAGACAGAATGGATCTAATTTCCGGGCACGGTTTTAGAAAGTCATGGCCTTGTTGAAGTAGCTGATTGATACTTATGTGTGTGTTCTCCAGCTACCACTTGGTGAGTAGATTTTTTCTATACAATTACATTATAGTGAAAGTCACATATATAATTTGAAGGTAGTTGTTTATATCTTATCCTGTTACTTCTGTAGATCTAAACATAAAGGTGTTGGAGTTTCTGTATATATATTAAAACAGGAAAGCTCTGCTGATTGTAAACAGTAAAGGTGTGAGATTACTTATAATTAAAGGAAAAGACTATAAAATTACTGATGACAGATGACTTTAGAGTCTTTTGCATGTACAGTTCAGCAAGTAACATGATTAGCACTGCATTTATCATGCATTTATTACAACAATTAAATATAATTTTAATGTAGCTTTCTCCAAAGTAAAAGAGACACCACCCAAAAGCTGCAGGATGAAACACAGTGGATTACCAGTAAAATATTACAATGGTCTTGGAAGCTGCGGGAACTGAGATTGATGGGTAAAATTTTACAAAATAAGTGCAATTCACTCTGAACTATCTTTCATGATATGTTATTGTTTTATACATGTAAAATGATGTAAAACTTAAAATGCTAGATTTTGAAGCACTGAAATCCCTGTTCAAATGATTTTACTTCTACTTTTTTCCTTTCTTAGTTTTTAGTTTCCCCATTCTGTCAATTCATACTGAAGGTGTGGTTCAAAGAATCCTTGGTGTGTTGAGCACAAAAGCTGTTTGTCTGCATATTGTGTTACCTGCTTCATTATGAATATGAAAGGACTGAGTTTCTAACAGACTAAATTAATATGTTGTTTCCATTTCAGCTGATAATTCACAGTAATATCTAAGAATATATTGGGTTCTACTTATTCTAGCCTTGTATCATCCACCTTTAAATAAATTAACTTTAAACATAACGAAAATTAATTGTTGTACTTCTGGTTGAATAAAAGACACAAGGATGGTAAATCAACAATTAATGATGATTTAATAGAATGTGTAATGGATACCAGATTTTTGGGGTTGAGGGTAGTTTGTAAGTTAAAATGGACACAACATGTAAAGCTTTAACAAAGATACTATCCACAGCAGGTTATACTCTTTGAATACTTGCACCAGTGTGCAATATTTCATGCCTCAAAATGGCATAGTTTGGATACATACACTCAATCCTCATTTATGGAATCAAGTGATGGCAATATTCAGTCTATCTTCAAGGTCTGGTACAGAAAAGAGATAATAACAAATAGCAGCAATAGGACCCATTGTACTGATTTATTCAAAAAACTAGAAATTCTGACTGTTCCATCCGAATACATTTTCCAGACTGTAATGTATGTAAGGAAAAATATTCATCTGTATACTACAAACAGCTCAATATATGAGCATGAAACTAGATCCAGCCATTACTTATATCTAAATAGGAAAAACAAAACACAGAACAGTATGCCATATAATGGCCTAAAATTGTACAACAGGTTGACACAGGAAATAAAAGGTGTACACAAACTTCACATCTTTAGCCAAAAGCTTAAAATATATTTATTAAGCAAAAGTTGTTACAAGGTAAACGAGTATTTAGAATAATTGTAGTTAGCTATTTAATAGACACAAATACCACATAGGCCTATAAAACAACAGTATATGGCATAATTATAAATACTTAAGAATTGACCAGTAAAAATTGTAAGAATTGAATTATAAACATCGTAACAACCCAAGTATGGTTTAGTTCATAAGACACAATTGACGACATCCATACAATTTGCATTGTTATATGGATGAATAAACTTATCAATCACAAGCAACATTTCTCTTTGTTTCTGAAAACTGCACAGATTATCTTTTTCAGGTTTATAACCAGTTTTGGTCACTGTTCGCTATTGTCACGTCATCTGCAAATTCATATTCTTGAGGGAAAAAAACCTTGTTTCACAGAGCACCTAGCATCCAACGCACGTTGGTGTATTGATTATTCATATGATTTTAAACACATCCCTGTTGGTTTTTAAACATTTTTGAAAACATTCTGAATTGATTTCTGAATGAATCTAAGTTGATTTTTGAATGCGTGCATAGTATACTTGATGTCTCTGACAGAGGAATCCTCATCGCATCTAAAAATAAACTTCCCTGCCCTCATAGAGTTATGGGACTATACGAGCTGAGCGGAATAAAACCGAACGTATGAATGCCAATCACTGTTCATTTATGTGGTTGACTGAGTTTGCGAATCATCAGCGTTGTCATAATTACTAGCAAACTCCATAAATTCACTATCCAGAGTGGAAATAAACAGGTAAGAAAGATTATGTATTATCTTCTCGGTGTATCCAAGACAATGAAATTTTGACAGAAAATTTTTGGTCAGGTTGCTACACTAGTAAGGGCCAGTTGTACAGTCCCTGGCTAGCAGGCGCTTAAGTTCTATTCCGGGAACAGCGTGGAAAATGCCTTGCATGAACATTTAATCATGCCTAACCAGAGAGTAAGTGCAGGATAACAAAACTGGTGATTGTGGCAGGGTTAGTGAAGCCAACCGGAGAATAAGTTTTGACAACAGCAGGAATAGTTACAGAATTAGTAATGACAAGATTGTTTGTTAGAACGAGGAAGGAGAATAAATGGGGTGTTCACACAAATTATGAATGACTATGATGATTCAAAATTTATATGAAAATTTCATACTACTACTTTTCGATCTCATGCTTGAGAACCTGGAGCATATGAATGGAATGTGAAACTGCTTCCTAACAAAGCTTTTTGTTTGTTTTTGTTTTTAGTAGGCCTAGTAGCCATTTGATATTGGTACTTCATTAATTATGTTGTGTCTTGGTGTAAAAATGACCTTTTGTGCCAAAACAGTCTTGTTTATTTAATGTGTGTTACAATTGCTGCAATATAAGAAAGGCCTGTTTTGTTTTATCTAGCAGACATTGACAAAATAGACATAATCAGATTGAGAAACCACACCAGTCTTGGGTACTATTTGTATTAACAGCTTTTTCAGTATTAGACAATGACACTTCGATTTTTCATGTAGCTAAACGTCTGACGAACTTTGTTGAAGTTATAGATTCTTTTGCGGAAAGGAAAGTGTGCCATGTAAAGCTGTAGCAAGTTATTAGCTAATAGACAATAAAGATTGCAAATTATGTAAGGAGTTCTTGTTCTCCTGGTTACAAACAATCCCATCCAGTATTAATTTTGAGTCTTTTTTTAAGAGGTGCAGAATGTCAAACAGGCCGCTGGGAGCAGGAGAGGCATTGCAGGACATTTTACTTTCCACTGTCTTGAATATAGGTTTGGTGGCTTCCATTGCAAAATATACACGTCCATTTTCCACAGAGCAAAAAACAGTGATGTGCGGTAGAAGAACACTGTATGAAGAGGTTTGGCACTGCACTTTGGCACACTTAAGACCAAATAACATGTCTTACATTTCCTAGAACATATATGCTTTATGTAGCAGACTCTTCAGAAAGATAAGCAGTACAAAATGAACATATATTTGAAAGTCAGTTTTTGTAAATTGTTGACATCCTGTCTCAAACACTCGAGGGAGGGCGGGAGTGGGGGCACCACTATCTATATTGCCTGTTATAATGGGGAGGTGGGTAGTGCCCATGTAACGAGTGTTTACAACTATTGATTTTGCTGTTTCCTCTTTGTTTGCTGCTCTCACGTCCAATGAAAACAAAATGCGTTTCTGTGGCCGGGAGCCATAAAGTGAATTAAAATACTTTAATATAATTATGGAAGGCTAAAATATGTATTTAGTTTCAAATTTTATTTCCACCTGTCTGACAGTCAAGCATTAATTGCCTTGCAGAACAATGAAGTTAGTTTTTGGTTTGCTAAAGAAATTTGGCATTTATTAATCTTTTCTGCTGAGGGAGTCAATTTATTTGAAACGAAGTGTTTAATTCCTCACTATTGGCTACTTTCAACTGTTCACTGCATTTCAAGTGCATGTTTTCATCATCTAGTACATATGGAATTTTCCATAATAAAGAACCAAACATGAGATAATACGGTACTGGTACTCCAAGAGAATTTACGTCAGGAAAACTACACTGAAAAGCTTAATATTAGGTCGAGGCCTACTTCATTGGGAATCTGGACATAAGGGTGGGTACTTTAGTATGGTTCACGAAATTCCAATGCCCTTGGAGTATCCTCTGATGTCTTGTTACTTTTATGACATAATGTAAGATCTTTTCATGTTTTATACATATGAACATACGGGCTTCCTACGTCATCGTAACTGCGCAAGCGCCGTTACGCTTGTTATCTGGTGCTCTCTGGCGACTGCTTAAATGAAATGCTAGTGTACACACCTACAACACATGAAGGGAGAACGATGTATGAAGTGTACCCTACTGACTGACAGTGCTTGAGAAAGGACATCGGTACTTGAGTATCAAGTAACTAAGAAATGCTTAGGAAACAAGTGATAATGAATTTTTTTTATTACATGTACATTTCCAGTACACAGTGTAATCCTACACAATCAAATAAATTCAATTCAAATGTTTCTGTTAGGTTGCTGAAGTTGTGATGTATTCCAAGCAATTGAAATAATTGTTTCATTTGCAAGAAAATGTCATTCAACATATTCACAAAACTATAGGCATGTATCACTGACATGAATCTGTTGCATAATTATGAAGCACCCTGATATTGCTCCTAACACAAACACTGTTTTGTCCATTTTCTATCCAATCCATATATAATAGCTACCTGACATCCCTAAATTAGTTTACAAGATCCATTTTTTTGATTCATATTGTTGAGAGCAGAATTTATATTCAGTTGATTATCACTTTAAAAATATTATAGATAAACATTTTATCTAAGAAAATATTCAGTATCTAAGGTTTAGAGGCACTTAATGCATTGCAAAAAAAGTTTGATCCTGCTAACAAATGTCTGTTGTAGAATTAAGACACATTAAAATTAAGTCCTAATTTTCCTCAGAAAAAAAGCACTTTGCCTTCTTTCAAAATCTTGTAGTTTAGAAATCATCGTTATTATTCGAAAGTGTTTTTGTAAGGTACATGTGATTTACAATTTGCATCGAATAACCTTATAAAAATCTTGTAGCACTGTTTTTTTTTTTTTTTTTTTTTTTGTGCATAAAATTCTAGAAAAAATGTTAGTTAAGAAAAGTTTTAAGCATAAAATAGACCTGGTGGTTTTTAATAGAAAAAAATAGATTTTCACACCTATCAATCCTGCTTCACATAAATGCTTTTTAAAGAATACCTACTCATTGGTTAAACAAAATAACTTCATTTGTGAACATAAGTGAAACAATTCCCTTTAACTTCCATGCTGTTATGAAAAAATTATTTAAGTGTATTTTGTCATATTGTGAATCATTTGTAGACAATTTCTTGCACATGTACAAAGTGAGTCTATAAATTGATATAGTAGACAATTTCAAAGTTACAATCAGTTGCAGCTAGTCAGTCAGTTAGTTGCATCTATGAAATGTAAGTGAACACAACTGTGCCACTCAGAGAAATACGTTTCTGTAGACTCGAAGCAAGTCTTTGTAAGTCATGAACCTTCTATTTTTGTGCTAGTGTCAACTACATCACTGAAGATTGCTAACATAATTTACTATGTAATGAACTGGGGCAAGGAGAGGAAATTCAAATGAGACTTTACGCCACAACCTTAAAATATGGATATGTGTAAAGAATGATTTGTTGTGGGATGAGCACATAAAATTAGGTGTTGGAAGGATGTATCCCAGAATGAGAGTCAGTGGAACATTCTTAAGGAAATTCACTCTTGGAGAAAGTAGCTTCCAAAAGCTTCATCCTATTGATTCTCGAGTACCAATGCTGTTAATCTGTCTGAGGCACTTACCTAGGATGAATAATAAAGGATACAGAGATGATGCAAAGAAGAGCAGCTTGTTCATCAAGGATTTGCCTATATTAATTTCTCTCAAATCTATATCAGAGAATGACAGTGACAGTAAAAAGAGAGAAATTCAAGCTGATAAAATGGTTTACTGAAAGTTATTATTTCCAAGAACCATTTGCAAATGGTAAAATCATAGGGGATTTACTGAAAGTTATTATTTCCAAGCACCATTTGCAATGGGGAAATCATAGGGGAACATGAAGTACTCTTTATCATATATCACAAGGAAGTTTGTGTATGGTGTATGTCAATTGGTGGTTGTCTTATTCTCATGTTGTAGTGGGCTGGGTTCCATTCAGAGAAAGTTTGTACTTCCGTGTTACACACGTGATTCTACAGCCTCATCATATTAATTATATTCCAAGAGCATTTACTTATTCTTTTTTTAAGATGACTACCATGAAGATGTCAGCACCCACAGCAGTACCTGTACCTCAAGCAGGATGTTGTATGACAACCAATACCACCACCGTAGCTAGAGTATATACATATCTGGAGTATAGTCCTAAGTTATAGACAGGTCTTCATGAAATTTATGATATAGATGTCATGGTGTTCGTTGATGAAAGTTTGAGTAGGCTTCATAATATGAATCCGATAACCCTTGGTCACAATTACGACTTCTTGCCATCTGTTTCTGATTATTCTCTCTGTTTATTTGTAGTTCTGATTCTATTGATACGCATATGCAGAAAACCAATTATAAATTTTTTTAACCTTTTTCCAAAATTCACTTTTAACTAAATTATTCACTGCTAATTATTATAAAGTGTCAGTGTTGATGTATGTTGGTAATAAAGGAGTCTGCTTACTTACGCTTGGTCATGAACAGCCAATAATGCTAACTATTGACATAAACAGTTTCAGCTTAAATCAATTCCATACCATTAAACAGTGAATCTTCATGAATATAAATGTTTAAAATGACAGTTTTGACCGATGAACAGTAAAGATGCTGAAGAACCATGTTTCAAGTTGCATGATGTAAACTGTCAGTTTTTTTCTAATGAAGAAGGTATATTTCAAAACAAGTAATCTTGGTGATCACAGTGATGATAATAAATGGGGTGGTAATGTTGAGAAATTAAGTGAATTTGTTGTGGATGTTAGTCTATCTGTATTCAATGGGGAATGCTATGGTGTCAGCAACTGGAATGGAATGTATCTATTGGTCAAGAAAAACAAAATTTTAAAACTCTGAATCATACTTATAAGACAGCGTTGAAATCACAAAATGGTATCATCAGTTTACTCCATAAGGCAATAATTAATTTATTTGTGACTGAAATCAAAGGAAATGCCTTACAATCACATACATCTTCAGGCATAATTGAAATGTAGGAAAGACATGAACCCTGGGTAAATTCTCAGATTTTTCAACATTGTTATCGCATACAGGAGAACAGAAGATAACTGGAGCACAAATGTACTATTCAAGAACATTTTGCATTCAGGAATGAATTAAAATTACTTTAGTTTACTGTTCAGTGACATTCATTTTGTAAACAATTAATCTGCTATAAGATGTGATAAAACGCAGAAGTTCAGGGAAAATCACATATGATGCAAGTGAGATTTTGTGCAGAATAGATTTCAGGTGAAGCAGTTGCCATAAGTGAAACAACAGTACTATTAAGAAAACAACTTTTGATTTTACTATTTATAAATGTGATTTTAAGATATAAAAATTATGCAATTACATTCCATTATTCTGCTCATAGTAATTTAAACAGATCACATGATTATTGTATGTAAAAAGTTGGAATAAAAACTTATGCTGGATCTCCTGAATAATTATGATTGTGAGTTGTAACAGTAAATACTGTATTGAAGTTCCTGTCACAAAACAATTCCTTGAAAAGGAAACATATTGGGGGGGGAATGGAAGTAGAATTACAACAGGGAAAATAGGGTACATAGTCAGTGGCATTATTGTTCAAAAAATAACAGGACAAGACAAGAATGTTTCTCTTTCAGGAAACACGTTTGGTTCCATAATAAAAGGACTGATCTGAAAATGTGTAGCTGCTACCAGCTGGCATTGTTAAATATAACAATATGGGTATGTAGGCATTTCAGAGCAAAGAGCTACAGCAGTTACTTCTCAACTGACATTCATTCATTCAGAAACCATTACATGGTACCACAAAATTGTCTTTGAAATCTTTAACCCACTCTGTAGTAAATGCATCAATCCTACACAGGAAGTTAGCAGCAAACAAAATGCAAGTAAAGATCTTAACGGTTTATATGGAAACATTTATGTAGTGTGTCAACTGAACAAGAATTTTAGAAATGATGTAGGAGTCAGTGATGATTACAACAATCCTATAACTGAATACAAGAAAATATGTAACTTCACTGGCTGACAATTATCCAAGGAAAAGAGAACAAAAGTAACAAGACAAGAAGAGGCGCCATAAGTGCTATGTGACGAGTTGTAAATCAGATAGTGAGTCTGAAAATCTGAAACAAATGAAGCAATTGTTAATTCTTTTCATGTGATTCCTAGAATGAGTTCCAATATTCTAATAGTACCTAGTCACGTATTCCACTGAACCCCTATTTGTTTGCTGACAAATACCTTCAAAAACATTCTCAAAATTTTGATCTCCTAAGGACATCTATCACAAATATAATAGCTTTGTGAGACAATGAAAAATTAAACTACTGGCCATTAAAATTGCTACACCAAGAGGAAATGCAGATGAGAAACGGGTATTCATTGGACAAATATATTATACTAGAACTGACATGTGATCACATTTGCATGCAATTTGGGTGCATAGATCCTGAGAAATCAGTACCCAGAACAACCACCTCTGGCCTTAATAACGGCCTTGATACACCTGGGCATTGAGTCAAACAGAGCTTGGATGGCGTGTACAGGTACAGCTGCCCATGCAGCATCAACACGATACCACACTTCCTCAAGAGTAGTGACTGGTGTATTGTGATGAGCCACCATTGACCAGACGTTTTCAATTGGTGAGAGATCTGGAGAATGTGCTGGCCAGGGCAACAGTCGAACATTTACTGTATCCAGAAAGGCCCGTACAGGACCTGCGACATACAGTCGTGCATTATCCTGCTGAAATGTAGGGTTTTGCAAGGATCGAATGAAGGGTAGAGCCACGAGTCATAATGCATCTGAAATGTAGCGTCCACTGTTCAAAGTGCTGTCAATACGAACAAGAGGTGACCGAGACGTGCAACCAATGGCACCCTATACCATCATGCCGGGTTATACGCCAGTATGGTGATGATGAATACATGCTTCCAACGTGCATTCACCGCAATGTTGCCAAACACTGATGTGACCATTGTGATGCTGTAAACAGAACCTGGATTCATGCGACAAAATGATGCCATTCATGCACCCAGGTTCGTTATTGAGTACACCATCACAGGCGCTCCTGTCTGTGATCCAGCGTCAAGGGTAACCACAGCCATGGTCTCCGGCTGATAGTCCATGCTGCTGCAAACGTTGTTGAACTGTTCGTGCAGATGCTTGTTGTCTTGCAAACGTCCCCATCTGTTGACTCAGGGATCGAGACGTGGCTGCACGATCCATTACAGCCGTGCGCATAAGATGCCTGTCATCTCCATTGCTAGTGATTTGAGGCCGTTGGGATCCAGCACGGCATTCCATATTACCCTCTTGAACCCACCAATTCCATATTCTGCTAACAGTCATTGGATCCCGACCAACACGAGCAGCAATTTCGCGATATGATAAACCGCAATCACGATAGGCTACAATCTGATCTTTATCAAAGTCTGAAATGTGATGGTACGCATTTCTCCTCCTTACACGAGGCATCACAACAACGTTTCACCAGGCAACGCGCAGTCATCTGCTGTTTTTGTATGAGAAATCGGTTGGAAACTTTCCTCGTGTCAGCACATTGTAGGAGTCGCCACCGGCGCGAATGCTCTGAAAAGCTAATCATTTGCATATCACAGCTTCTTCTTCCTGTCAGTTAAATTTTGCATCTGTAGCACATCATCTTCGTGGTGTAACAATTTTAATGGCCAGTAGTGTATTTATCATATTGATTTGGCTAGTCAGTTAATATATTAATGATTGATTGCCAATAAGAACTTACTTGAAAATTTAGTTAAAGTCAACAATGCAAATACATTGGTGTGCAAAACTTACAGACAAAAGTAAATTTTGCAAGTTGTGTGAAAGCAAAGTAACATGAGATGAACAGAACTTGCAGTTTTATTCAAAGACAGTAATTACATTGTAGGCACTGTGATATGTGATGGCCCCCTGGACATTACAAAAGGTGGGACATCTTTGTTAATAAGATCTGTGACCACTACAGATGGTAATGCATGCTCCATAACATACTCCCGTGTTGGCACATGGTTGGTAAAGAGTTCTTGTGATATGGCATTCCAGTTCTCCAATATCGAAGTTGACAACAGCTGGATGGTCATTAGTGCTTGTGATGTTCTGCAGTACGTCTCCTAAATGCATTCTACACTTGCTCAATGGGATTTAAGAGAGGGGAAATGGGTGGTCTAATCCACTTGCTGAATATCCTCTCATCCCAAGAGCTTCTCTACTTGCACAGTTTGATGTGGTTGCACATTGTTATCTACAAAGATGAAGTCAGGGCTGAATGCACCCCTGAAAAGATGTAAGTTGGGGAGGAGGAAGTATAGAAATAATGTTTCCCAGTAAGTCTACCATGTTCAGTGATTTGGTGATTAGTAAGCCCATGCAACATTACGCCTCCCAGCGCCATAACACGTGGATCACATTCCCACCTCTAACCATAAGGAGGTTGTCCAGTATACTGTTGAACATTTTAGTTTCGGTGCTCCAGGTGTTATTGTGTGTGGATAATGATGCATGGGCGTATTGACCTCCAAACCTTTGAACACAGCACACTCACTAGTCAACGTCATTGTGACGCCGTACCCCTTCCCCATGTTATCTTTTCAGAATTTCTATGAATGACTATGTGTGACCGCATCAAACAGCACAGCTGGAGGAACTCTTCGAATGAGAGTATATTCAGTGAATGGATTGGCCTGCCTGTTCCTCCAACTTAAATCCCATCAAGCAAGTGTGGGATATGTTGCCTGACAGATGTATTGCAGCTGATCCACATGCACTAATGGGTATCTAGCAGTTGTCAACCACAGTGCTGGAGGAATGGGATGCCACATCACAAAAACTCCTAACCAACCTTGTGTCCGGCATGGGAGCATGTTGTGGAGCATGCATTACCATCCATGGAGATTACATACCCAATTAAGTACCGTGCACCACTTTTTGTTATGTCCAAGGGACCATAATAAATCATGGTGATGTCAGCATAGTTACTGTTTTTGAATAAAAGTGAAATTTCTTTGTGTCTCTTCAGTTCTGGGTGGAATCCCAGTTCGGTTTTACAGAGAGTACTCTACACATTGGTCGCTTACCTAGCTTTCATTTGTTGTGAATCTCTCACCCAGCACAAAGTCCCAAGTGACTAAAAAAAGTCCAGGTGACTCCTGCATATATGAAGGGTAAAAGAACAGACCAACAAAATTACAGACCAATATCCCTGACTTTGGTTTGCTGCAGAATCCTTGAACATATTCTCAGTTCAAATATAATAAATTTTCTTGAGACTGAGAAGCTTAGGTCTGCAAATCAGCATGATTTTAGAAAGCATCACTTGTGCAAAACACAGCTTGCCCTTTTCTCACATGATATACTGTGAACTATGGATGAAGGGCACCAGGCAGATTTCCAGAAAGCATTTGACATGGTGGCTCACTGCAGGCTGTTAATGAAGGTACAAGCATATGGAACAAGTTCACAGGTGGCTCAAAGATTTCTTAAGTAATAGAAGGCAGTATATTGTCCTCGATGGCAATTGTTCATCAGAGAAAAGGGTGTCATCAGGAGTGCCCCAGGGAAGTGTGATAGGACTGCTATTGTTCTCTATATACAAAGTGATTTGGTGGATGAGGTGGGCAGCAATCTGCAGTTGTTTGCTGATGATTTTGTGGTGTATAGTAAGGTGTCTTAGTTCAGTGACTGAAGGAAGATACAAGATGATGTAGACAAAATTTCTAGTTGGTGTGATGAATGGCAACTAGCTCTATATGCGGGAAAATGTAAGTTAATGCTGATTAGTAGGGAAAACAAACCTTTAATGTGCACATTGTTTAAATATCTGGGTGTAACATTGCAAAGCAATATGAAATATAATGGGCAATTGAGGCATGTGGTAGGGAAGGTGAATGGTTGACTTTGGCTCATTTTAGGAAAGTGTGGTTCATCTGTAAAGAAGACTGCATATAAGATGTTGGTGCATCCTATTATCGGGTACTGCTTGAGTGTTTGGGATCCATACTAGGTCAGACTGAAGAAGAAAATCAAAGAAGTTCAGATATGTTACTGGTCAGTTAAAATAACATGTTAAGTGTTACCCAGATGCTTCGGGAACTAAAAAAATGGGAATCCCTGGAGGGAAGGTGACATTCTTTTTGTGGAACACTATTGAAAAAATTTAGAGAACTGACATCTGAAGCTGACTGCTGATTGATTCTACTGCAACTAACATACAACATGTATGAGGACCACCAAGATAAGACACAAGAAATTAGGGCTCATACAGAGGCAATACACAGTTGTTCTATCCTCGCTCTATTTGCAAGTGTGAAATGACTAGTAATGGTACAGGGTACCCTCCACAATCCAACTATGGTGGCTTGCAGAGTATGTGTGTAGATTTAGATTGTATATTTATTGCAGTTACTTTCTGGACTACTCTGTACAAATTCTTTTAATGTACGCTCAAGTTTCATCAACATCAAGTTACTTGGCAGTAACAGATCATGCAAAAGTTACTTTTCTGTTCAAGTTTTGCACACCAGTGAATTATGTCTTGAAACAATATTAATGCTGTAATCTTTTAAGCAGGAGAAGACATATGAATGCCAACCTAATAAGTGTCAAGAGGCAGGGAACAGAATAAAACTAGTGCTGTTTCAGTGCATGACAGCCATTAGGGATTCTGTCATGTACAGGAATATCTCTAATTCAAGAAGCACAGCCAGAACTGAACTCTAGGTGTCTAGTGTGAATTGGTAGTGAAATAATCCAGTATAATCAGCATGGTGTGCACACCTATGGAACGGTAATGCATACATATTTTGAAACAAGAAGTGTATTGTTTTATTGACACTGAGCTTGGATTTCTTATACTCCACTTTATGGAAAATGCAATACTTTTTTTTTAGCCAGACATGTTCCGTGGGTCAAATTTATCTCTGTGAGATACAAAGTTCATGGTAGTTTGTCTATTTTAGGCCTAATAGCTGTAACACATGCATTTTGTCTATTTTTTTCTGAATTGTTTGCCTGAAAATTACAGTGCTAGTGAAACTGGATTTTTATAGTGGCCTTCTTTTGTCATGTCATGTAATCTGCAAAGTAGTCATGAAGAAATTTGCTTTAAAGAAATGCTTTTTTGTAATAGTTATGTATGTTACTGTAAGTACATCTTCCATCCTGATGTGCATCTCTGGTGGATGTCTCTACTGCTATTGTGTAAACTCTTTTCATACCTTTTTGATGACACATAGGTGTCGAAACATGTCTAAGTAAATAAAAAAGAAATAAATTGCATTTTGCATAAGGCAGAGTTTTAAAAAACATAAATTTAAGTCACAAATATGAAAAAAAGTCAGTGGGGGCTTCCATCCCAGGCAACATTATTCTTTTTTATGAGTAAAATACACTAGGTGATGTAAGACAGTTTACAAAATTACTACTATATTCTCGTTTGACATACGTCACATGGAGCTAAAAGGGCTAGCGCACACACACACACACACACACACACACACACACACACACACACACACACACACACACACAAAATCTCTCTCTCTTTCTCTCTCTCTCTCTCTCTCTACTCCTGTAATGTGTTCAGAAACTCATTTGGTATTGGTTTTGCCGATGTCTGTATCTTCAAATACACAGAAACATGAGGCCATATCATGTCCAAAACTGCACATATGTGTATACTGTAAACATAGATTGATAGAATCGTAATTTACAGTTAATGAATCGCTTTTACGTACCTGTCAAGCTGTTCTGTCAGCAGCAAAGAACTTATATAAAAGCACATAAAAAGTATAACTAAGATATATAAGGAAGTTATACATAATACATTATGATGGTATAGTACCTCTTATATAATGTGAAAATTAGCCAACTTCTTTTAGATGTTAGAACTATGTGCCATGTTTTTCAAATACACTCCTGGAAATTGAAATAAGAACACCGTGAATTCATTGTCCCAGGAAGGGGAAACTTTATTGACACATTCCTGGGGTCAGATACATCACATGATCACACTGACAGAACCACAGGCACATAGACACAGGCAACAGAGCATGCACAATGTCGGCACTAGTACAGTGTATATCCACCATTCGCAGCAATGCAGGCTGCTATTCTCCCATGGAGACGATCGTAGAGATGCTGGATGTAGTCCTGTGGAACGGCTTGCCATGCCATTTCCACCTGGCGCCTCAGTTGGACCAGCGTTCGTGCTGGACGTGCAGACCGCGTGAGACGACGCTTCATCCAGTCCCAAACATGCTCAATGGGGGACAGATCCGGAGATCTTGCTGACGAGGGTAGTTGACTTACACCTTCTAGAGAACGTTGGGTGGCACGGGATACATGCGGACGTGCATTGTCCTGTTGGAACAGCAAGTTCCCTTGCCGGTCTAGGAATGGTAGAACGATGGGTTCGATGACGGTTTGGATGTACCGTGCACTATTCAGTGTCCCCTCGACGATCACCAGTGGTGCACGGCCAGTGTAGGAGATCGCTCCCCACACCATGATGCCGGGTGCTGGGCCTGTGTGCCTCGGTCGTATGCAGTCCTGATTGTGGCGCTCACCTGCACGGCACCAAACACGCATACGACCATCATTGGCACCAAGGCAGAAGCGACTCTCATCACTGAAGACGACACGTCTCCATTCGTCCCTCCATTCACGCCTGTCGCGACACCACTGGAGGCGGCCTGCACGATGTTGGGGCGTGAGCGGAAGACGGCCTAACGGTGTGCGGGGCCGTAGCCCAGCTTCAAGGAGACGGTTGCGAATGGTCCTCGCCGATACCCCAGGAGCAACAGTGTCCCTAATTTGCTGGGAAGTGGCGGTGCGGTCCCCTACGGCACTGTGTAGGATCCTACGGTCTTGGCGTGCATCCGTGCGTCGCTGCGGTCCGGTCCCAGGTCGACGGGCACGTGCACCTTCCGCCGACCACTGGCGACAACATCGATGCACTGTGGAGACCTCACGCCCCACGTGTTGAGCAATTCGGCGGTACGTCCACCCGGCCTCCCGCATGCCCACTATACGCCCTCGCTCAAAGTCCGTCAACTGCACATACGGTTCACGTCCACGCTGTCGCGGCATGCTACCAGTGTTAAAGACTGCAATGGAGCTCCGTATGCCACGGCAAACTGGCTGACACTGACGGCAGCGGTGCACAAATGCTGCGCAGCTAGCGCCATTCGACGGCCAACACCGCGGTTCCTGGTGTGTCCGCTGTGCCGTGCGTGTGATCATTGCTTGTACAGCCCTCTCGCAGTGTCCGGAGCAAGTATGGTGGGTCTGACACACCAGTGTCAATGTGTTCTTTTTTCCATTTCCAGGAGTGTATATTGTACATAAATTCCTTATACTCTTTAGTTATACTTTTTATATGCTTTTAGATATATTCCTTGCTGCTGATACAATAGCTTGATGCATACCATACATAGATGTGATTCATTTACTGTAAGTTTTCAGTCTGTGTTTATAGTTTTAGATGTTACATGACATTATGCTCCTTTGAAGAAGATACTGACATCTGCTAAATCAGTAAAAGCAGCTTTATTAAGAGGAACAGATAATTACATCAGGCAACAAAATAAAAAGGATATGGATTACAGTGAAGACAGAGATAGGTGGAGCCAGAACGGAAAAGGAACAGCTAGCTCTAAAAATAAATGGGATAATGGCAACAAGTGCATATAGTGTTGCAAACTATTAAACAAGTACTTTGTTTCTATTGCCACAGCTTGGGGTTATCAGGTTCAGTAAACAGTGCAATGGAATATCCGAGACCAGTCTCTACAAATAACTTCAGTAAAATGGAAATGACACTCACTTCTCCCAAAGAAGTAGCATCCATCATAGAATCACAGTATTCTATTGGTCATGATATCAGTGAAGTGAATCAAAGAGTGTTCATGTGAGTTGAGTTCTGTCTTAATTTGTTGTTGTTGTTGTGGTCTTCAATCCAGAGACTGGTTTGATGCAGCTCTCCATGCTACTCTATCCTGTGCGAGCTTCTTCATCTCCCAGTATCTACTGCAACCTACATCCTTCTGAATCTGTTTAGTGTATTCATCTCTTGGTCTCCCTCTATGATTTTTTCCCTCCACACTGCCCTCCAATACCAAATTGGTGATCCCTTGATTCCTCAGAATATGTCCTACCAAGCAGTCCCTTCTTCTAGTCAAGTTGTGCCACAAATTTCTCTTCTCCCCAATTCTATTCAACACCTCGTCATTAGTTATGTGATCTACACATTTATTTAATCGTGTAATAAATCTCTTATTGGCAGAACATTCCCAGACTGGCTAAAATGTGCTGACAATAAGCCTCATTACAAGAAGGGGGATAAAGAGATACTGTCAAACTATTGACCAATTTCATTATTGCTGACTGTTTCAAAAATATTTCAAAAAGGTGTGTTCAAGCATTTGGCTGCAAATAATACATTGTCCCAATTCTGGTTTGGATACCGTAAGGGTTCCAATACAGAAAAGGCTATTTACACATATAGTGAGAATGTGCTTAATTCATTAAATAACTAATTAGAGGCCACTGACATACTCTGTGACCTGTCAAAAGCATTTGACCATATGAATCATAACATTCTCTTAAGTTAATTAGAATGGCAGTGTGGCTGTGCTGCAAAATGGTTCAACCAACAGGAAACAACGCACTGCGAAATACCTGTGGTGCAATCAGTCTTCATCTGATTGGGAATTAATTACATGTGGTGTTCCTCAAGGCTCCATCTTGGGTCTGCTGATATTTTGATTGTACATTAGTGACCTCTTGTATGTTACATTGCCAGATGCTCACACACACACATGACTGCAGTCTCAGGCAACTGAGGCAGTGTGGCCTCCATCATGTGTGTGAGTTGTGTTTACATGAGTGTGTATGTGTGTGTTTGTCATCTAATTTTGACGAAGGCCTTACTGACCGAAAGCTATATTTGTGCCTACCTGCAACTCAGCATCTCTGCTATATGGTGAGTAGCAACTTTCCTTTTCACAATACTGAGCCTTTAAATGTTTCTATTTTGCAACATTTCACATATTATGAAATAATACATCAGCCTTTTAGCCTCACAAATCACTCTACTTCCATTTACAACTAGTTCTCAACAAGTCTCACCACAATGAATAAGCATAGAAATATTATACAAAGCAAAGAGTTTACATCTTTGTTAAAGACAATCACTGGTACACATTGAATTTACAGAATTTTATGTTAAAACTTCAATGTATTTTAAATGTATGGAATATAAATATGTAGATGTGAAATAATTGATTTTTATGGACTCAGTTTTTCTATGAATCATAGGATACCAGTGATACCATAGTGATACCATTTCTCTCTGGTATCCTAGGATTCCATTATATCATTGGCTTGATAAGATTATAAGGTATAGATAAATCATTTCATTAACTATAAGCACAGGAGATGAGAAATTGAAGTGACATTTGACAAAGGATCTTGCACAGTATAGTGTCCCAGCACTCAGTTAGTAGACAGTAATTGAGAGCAGCAACACATACAGCAATCATGATACTTAGTTCACACATTGTAGTTTGTAATTTAGTCGGTTAGTTACTGATTTATTCATTGGCTGTTAAGTCCTTGTTGTAATTTCTCATCTAGTTTTTATATTTGTGAGAGCTAGACTTTGCCTGTTGGATGGAGATGTGAAGCAAAGTAGCCCCCTTGGCACTGTCTCAGAGAAGTAGCTAAGTGTCAGCACCAGGTTTCAGCCTCTCCCTTCCATTCATCCATAACAACAACCGAACACTACACCATATAAGCACTCATGACAGTCACCTACATAATGCAGATTCACACTTGACACTTCACAACATGTTGAAGGAAGGCACTGGAAAACCACCTCCACTAGGATTTTGCCTAGAATGGGCAATGCAGGATTCCTGCATCTGTTTCCCTACACTCCTTCCCAGTGTATGGGACAACTTTGACTTTGAGACTCACATGCAAGTTTCACCAGTAGATAAAGCTAGGAAGAAAGGAAGGAAGGGAGGAAGATTAGAGTCTAACATCCTGTCAGCAACAAGGTTACTAGAGATGGGTGCACTAGCTTGGATCAGGGAAGGATGGAGGAAGAAATCATCCATGCCCTTTTCAAATGAAACATCCTGGTATTTGCCTTAAGTGATTTTGGGGAAATCATGGAAAACCTGAATCTAGATCAGGGCCGGCCAAACGCTGCACAGTGTGCAAACGTGCAAAAGTGCTGCACATGTGCGCACGTGTGTGACAGCGACATCTGTTATTAGACATGTGTCCTAAATGAACGACGGCATCTCCACTTCCCTGTTTATGTGGTACAAGCAGCTGGCCGGGGTGGCCGTGCGGTTCTAGGTGCTAAAGTCTGGAATCGCGTGACCGCTATGGTCGCAGGTTCGAATCCTGCCTCGGGCATGGATGTGTGTGAAGTCCTTAGGTTAGTTAGGTTTAAGTAGTTCTAAGTTCTAGGGGACTGATGACCTTAGAAGTTAAGTCCCATAGTGCTCAGAGCCACTTGAACCATTTTGGTACAAGCAAGAGCGCAACATACCCAGTCTCGTTTACCCCTGGTAACTGTAACCTTAACAGAGAAGTACTGAGAAATGGCAGGTAGTGTGAAAAAGCAAAGGATGGGAGATCTATGTTCTCAGTCGTTTAAAAATGACTGGGAACTGCAATTCTCTTTTGTAGCAGTTGGTGAAAACTCACAATGTTTGCTGTGCCCCCGAATAATAGGCGGCCAGCATAAGTTTTCGATTGAAAGACACTACAATACGTATCACAAAGACGAGTGTAGTGTACTCAACAGCGAAGAATGGCAAGCAAAATTAAATGTCCTTAAGAAAATGGATGAGTCACATCAACTCAATTATCATTTTTCATGACCAGTGATAAATGTGTTTGGATTTATTCCTTTCATAATGAAAATTATTGTTTACTAACTGTGCATTATTGCCTCATTCTGCTCCATGTTACATTATTATCAGGAAAGTTGGTCATTAAACTGATTATTCCAATGTATACTTACATTTAGGGATTATTATTATTATTATTATTATTATTTTTTTTATTTTTTATTTATTTTTTTTTTTTTGTTTTTTTTTTTGTTTTTTTTTTTTTTTTTAGATGTGTGAAGGGCTACGTTCAGCTGAAGTCGATAAAGCATAACATTCATCTAATTGTTGGTTATTATGCAGATTTCAGATGTAACTGATTGATGGAAGGTAGAGCAATAATGGCATTGAAATAACAGTTGATCATCAAGAGGTCTGCAGTTATCATTCTTTTCAGAGGTCAGGGAGACAGTAATTATGTGGGTGTAACTGAGGGCACCGAGAATTAGTTATAGGAAACCTTGCATTAGTTTAATGTTATTTGATATCATGAATAAGGTTCGTTGGAAGTCGCTAAGTGCTCTCTTTCTTAAATACTAGATCAAAAACATTACGTGTATTTACGTGCCATCAGTCAAGCTGCCTTAATAAAAACCCACGGTTGTTAACTGTATTACTTGTCTTACTGGGTTAAACTGTTAACATAAAAGTAGACGTCTCAATGAGTAGACTCTGACAGTATTTTAAATGTTTAATACACAAAATACCTCCCCATGGTTGGCTGGCAAGCTGTGGAAAGAGCACTAGAATGTGCCGGTACAGAGTATCCCAGCAAGTGGATAAAGCGACATCTGTGCATAGAAACACGCACTACATGAATGCTGATGGCTGCGGCGTGCAAGCTGTGACCCAGTAGTTGCACGTGTGCAGGAGCACCACACGCATGCAGAATTTCTGGCCGGCCCTGATCTAGATGGATGGAGGATTTGAATTATCAACTTCTGAATTCATCAGGATAGAAGTCAGGAGCGGAGGGCGTTGTAAAATGAAAATTAATTCAGTGGAATGGACCCAGTTTATTCTTGTAATGATGGTACAGTGGTGCCTACATAGGGCCAAGCAGCCCCAACAGGGGTTGCCGTCTGCTCATCAGAGAGGCAGAGGCTAGAAGAGCGACTACTCGGGGCCGAGGTCAGAAGCTAAGAGAGCGCGGAGCTGTTTCCAAGCCGCCCTCGCCGCTCCTGGCCGCGTCCCCACGTGATCACACGATTAGTCTCTGATTGGAGGATTGATTCCGCCAACGCGCCTTGCTAGTAGCGTACCCCCGTCAGCGCAACCAACCTGTGGGACTTGAGTCTGACCGAGGAGCACGTGGCAAGAATGTGCCGACCATGGTCTTCCGGCCAGCACCTTCCACCACAGTATGCCCAAGCCGGCTAAGGCCGAACATTATGTGTGGAAAAATTTAATTTAATAAAATTTTGTCGGCAATGATCCCTCTTGGGGGGGGGTGTCTCCTCCCTGCACATCCTTTCCCCTTCCGAAGAAGGCTCTCTGGATGAAAATGAATGAGCTTATTCTAATTGATTATTCCATTTAAAAAATATATGATCATTATGAAGGGTCCCATAACATAGTGATATCAATATGTGCAAAAGTTACAAAGTGGCCTGAAGGGGCTGAAGGAAGGCTCTTGAATAACAAACTTGTGAAGTTGGTGCGACGGCAGTGGGGCGGCGCCATGCTGTGAGTGTGTGTCGGCGGTATCAGTGGTGGTGGGTACCCAGGCGATGATGAGGGGCACCGGAGCACAGCACACTGAAACACTCCACCCTCGTGGGGGTGAGAGAATGCTCCCAGGCCTAACAGTCACAAGGGGGTTTTTCCCCGTAATATTACTTTGAGTTCTTAAATCTAGGATTACAATGGTAATTGCCCAAGTGGGTGAATGAGAACATTACAAAATGACAAAAATTTAAAGAGAAAACAAAATGAATTACATGAGGGTTAAAACTTGACAGTTAAATTGTGATTCCATAGACTTTACATAGAAATACAAATCCATTACAAAATTAGTTCATTGATCTGACACCTAGACTACAACTTAATTCTAAGGGGGGGGGGGGGGGGGGGGTCATGCCTGATCGCATGCACCAAGGTTGGCAGGTAATTTCAGGTGTGATATTCACTTTATTCACTTTCAGGTTGTGCGGGTGGTACTACTTCTCGGAAGGAAGTGAAACATTTGCAAAACCCTCTTTTACAGAGTATCCAGGATACTATAATCAGAATCATTACAATTATTATTACCGAACCAGCGCTGGGTAATACAACGGTGGTTAATCACTTGGTTTGGTGCCAATCACCAATATGTGAGGCCACTCAGTCAAGAGCAACTTGGTTGTGTTCCTGGGTAAGGAGATGATTGATCGATTGGAGTAGATCTGAATCATTGGTATTCGGTAAATTCTTTAGCTTCTCATGGTGATGGAGTTTAAAAGAGAGTTCAGGAAGGTATAAGGTAAATGTGGGAATGGTGACATGAAAGGTGGAGTGCAATTGAGCTGATATCCTCATAGAAGCAGCGTATACATCACATCTTGAACTATTATACACTAGGCCACTATTATTCAGTGTTACCCGGTACGATTCAGTCTCTGACATTGAACGGTGGCACACCAGGGTGGCGGTGACAGTCTGTGGAACAGCGAACAGAAAACTGTTGCCAACAGGATGAATTATTGGTTGACGAAGTGAGACTAGAACACGAGGACATGGAGGTGTAGTAGTTTCAGCTAAAAACAGCGACATCTCGCACTCAGTAGTGTTAGTGTGTAAAATTAGCGTGGAGCATAAGTAATGTGTTGTATGGAAGCAACTGGATAGTTCAGCGGGAGAGAGAGTGGCGTGAGTTTGTCGATCCCGACTAACTATTAAAAATTCTTGAGTCTGGTGAAGGGTAGCCCAAGAGACTGGAAAAGTGTATATTTGATAGCACTCGTATTCGCAATTTGCGCACGTGATTGGCAACCTCATTCGCATCCGAATACCATCTGAATTACAGGTAAGTCGGACCTCCAACGCAGCATAGTAAAAGGGGAGGTTGCTTTCCCGCACGGCATAAAGCATTTGCTTAGGGGCCAAAATTTGCGACGACACATTGTGTAGGATGTGCAAGAGGGGCTCTGAGGGTAACAGATGTGGACTGAGCTTTCCTTGCAGTCCGAGTTGAATGGCCGAGTGTAACAGGTGCACGTGTAACTGTGCTGTGTGTATATTAAATAAAAGAATCTGCGTGGTCTTCATAATGTCCAATGTGATAGTTAGATTACGTAATCCCAAGCGAAGATGAGTCCACTCTTGGTTAAAGGATTGTTCAAGTGCACCATAGTGTCATGTTAATCTGTCGGCTACAACTTGTATTTGTCTAGTTGTGGCTAACAGGTTATTCTCAAGATGTGTCAGGTGCACCTGTTGATGTACCAACACTTCGTGATTAACTTGTGTTTCCGAAAGCGCTTGCTGTGTGTCCAAATCCCAGCGTTTTGCGTCTGTTTCATCAGGAGTCCCAAAGACAGATTTTAATAATGTACCTCCAATGGGCAACCAGGCTCATTTGAAACAAGGCAATGGTACTGCATCCCTAATACTGTTCAATTGACTTCGAAAGGTTGAAATAATTCGAGTCACTTCCCACAAAGATTGGAGAAACTCATGTTTCTTCATTTGCGTCAAGAAGGTTTCATATTTTGACAATTGCTGAGCTGTATCATATAAAGCATGGTCTTCCTCTTCTAATAATGTTAAGTTGACATCAGCTAACACAATATCATAATGTGGAGTATGCACCAGATAGTGACGACGTCCAAAAAGCACGCCAGATGTGGAAGGGTAGACATGAAATGGAGGCGCCTTAACGGCGATGACGACAACCATTGAGATTAACATGCTGCCCATTGCGGATGATAAATTGACAGCCATTTGAACGGAGGTTGCTTACAGCTTCCAATGTTGATAACGGTCGACTGCGAGAGAAGGTATTAGTGACCCTACAAGTAAAAATTTCCTGGCTTACTTGATGAGTAATTCAGAGATGACAGAGGGGGTACAACGTTGTAGCAATAATTACCTGGCAAGTAGCGACGATGGACCAGTTCAGTCACGCTTACTGATGAAGAAGGCCACGAAGTAGAATCGCGGCAGGCAACCAACAGTTTGGCAGCTGTGGGGGTAGCAAGGCGGCAAGACAATGGTGTAATTCAACACTGAGTATCCACTGATCAATCACGCGCCAGTAAAAAAGACGCTGAACGCGGAGGCAGTACTACGCAGCGCGGACTAAGTGTAACTCGCTGGAAAAATTTTTCAACCTGCTATGGGACGAAGGCCAAGTGTCGTTAATTAATTTGAGATTTTGTAGGAAGAAAGTTTTTTTTTTTTTTTTAATGAATAAAATGAGAAGGAATCCTGTGATCGCGGTGTAAACCTGCACAGTCTAGGCACCTCCCACGCATTGGCCACTACGCAGGGGCACCCACCCCGCTAAGGCTCGACACGGTGAGACAGGTGAAGTACTTCATAAATTTCAGAAATAATATTGAGTGGTTTTTCAGCTGTAGAAAACCCGAATGAGGGTAGGACAACTCAAGTTAACTCAATAATCATAGGATCTTTACTTACAGAAGTGGTTAATAGAGAGACTAACTGTACTGAAGTCGGAAATGAATGTTAGCAAGAGCGAGTCTGTTGCTCGTGAATACAGAGGCTGGGCATGAAGCAGTGGAGGTGGCGCAGCGCAGCTTTATCAGCGCTGAGGCGGCAGAGTGCTGGGCTCAGATAACAGCGTCGGAGAGCGCTAGTGGCTCTGCGTCCGAGACTAAGACATTGTAAGTGCAACTTAAAAGTAACAGTTTATTGCAAAGCAATAATAAACGAATAGCTGATGTCACAAAGACGTTTGATTCCATTTTAACAGAACAACTTAGGTGTTCAACAGGTAAACTGATTACGTTGTTGATTAAAAGAAACTGCTACTGGACATAATGTACATACGTACGTACTTCCCTTTCCCCTTCCGAAGAGCGGGGGGCATAAACCATAAAAGCCTTGTTCATGTACTTAGTATATGACAATAGTGGTCTGGTAACATCAACAAGTTACACCAAGGTAGTGTGGATATGAACAGTGTGAGTGTGTTGTAAGTTGTTATTGGGTGTATGAAGTGTTGTGTAAATGTATGACTAATGGTAGCTGATGGCGGATACGAATTGAAGGCCAATAGGTGCTATCAGAGATACTTCCAGTCGAGAAACAATGAAAGTTAAAAGGGAATACCGAATATGACACAAAAATAACGTATAACCATAAAGTGTACTAACATTAATCATAACTATAAATTGATAACAATAAAATATGACATTGAAGTAATCATAATTGACAAGAAATAAAATAAAGGGAATATTTCCCGAACATAACTTCCGAATCGGATACGAAATCCGTCAGGGGATGTTGTTTTTTAGTCGGTTGACGAAGTGCATAAGGGACTACGTCAGTAGAATCCGACAGTGTGTGTATATAACAACATTGTTCTTGAAAGTGCAGTTTGCACTGTCAGATGGTGAAAAGCAACTAATCCGTTCAGCAATGGAAAGGCTGCCATTTGGGGAATGGTATCTGAATCTTTGGCAGAATCCGATGATTTTGAAATGGAATTGCCATGTAGAAGAAAGTGGCGTTGTATAAAATGTAATAAAAGAGTGTCTGGGGCTCAGTTCATTTGTGGTTGAGTGCCAAAGGCGTAGTGTGAGTGCAAATTGTCTCACGGTAATTGATGTACGAATTGTTTTGTGGTCAACCGAGGAGCCTAGGATTCGGTGACGTGTAAGTACAAGTTCGCGGTGCGTATGAGCTACCTGCGAGTGACTCGACTATTAAGTTCAGCAGTGCATTAGTGCAATCTGCAGACTTGGATTGATGATTATATAATTTGCAGGGCAATGGAGCAACCTGCGGACAGTGCTAAGCAACCTGTCTAATAATTGAGGGGTAGGCAGTGCATTGGAGCTATCTGTGATACCGTGGTTCAGCGGGCCTAAGGGCGTCCGTCTGACTTAATAAGAATTAGTGTAGGCACATGGGTTTCCTGCGATACATGGAATAAAAGTATCAGCGGCGTTATTAGCGACCTGCTGTACTAGGAAAATGTCGACTGTTCAAGCAATAAAAATAGCTCTGAAGCTAGAATGGCATACATGCATAAATAGCATCAATTTTTGTGCATGCAGTACATAACACTACATAAAATGAAAATCATGAACTATAAATCACTAGTGCTAGCATAATGACATAATTAAACACAGTGACATATATTGACAGAAAAATAAAAACACAATGATGTATAATAATAACGCTGTAAGTAGTCGGAACGCTCAACGTTAACATGTAACACTGGCCACCTGGGGCTGGCTGCTAGGCTGCGTGTGTGTTAATTTTAAAACTGACGATAACAAATTGAACTGAAAGGACAACTAGGCACAGTTCCCATAGTGCTTACATCACCGGCTACTTAGAGGCAAAGTACGTATCTCACAATGGATCATCGGCCGATATTTTGAGGCAAGACTGCAACAAGGGAGAGCAATATCTCGGTGTAAATGGGTGGTAAGATTAAAAGACCGGTACTGTCAGAAGAGGGTACCTAACATGTTGTAGGGGCCTCCTCATCGACAGAAGAAGGAAAACAGTATAGAACAATGACCACGGCGGTAGAGTAAAATAAATGGGGAGGGCAAAAATAACTGCGTAGCAACCAAGGAACAATCGCCCACCGATATACGGCAGCCCGGACGATTGGTCGTTTGTGCCTCGTCAGTAGCGTGAAAAACCCGTGGCATTGCATTGGTTTGCCCATATCTCGCCTTGTCCAAGGAAGATAACATTAAATGTCTTCATAGTTCGATGTGTAAGATGGTTAGGGCTGTAGTTTGTAGTTTACACAATGAATCAAAGCAGTAGTGAAACTTCACTTATAGGATTGGCAGACTAAGGTATGCAGAATAATGTAAATCGTTAAGAACTTCGTGTGATTTATCCAGCTAATGTGAAACAAAACAAGGAAAAGAATTTAAACAATGAATCACATCTACTTAATATTTATGTTAAGATTTATTGGGATGTTTGAATGAATTTTGTTTGCCGTGTCTTCCGGCTGCATGAAAGAAACCACCTTGTAGCTGTTAGCGAGCGCACAGCGCACGCGTAGGTGCGGAGTGGGCACCGGCATGTCAGCGGTTATGTGAGACGGCGTGTAGCCGCGAGAAACCGGCCGCTACTGCAGCGACAAATATCACGCGCTTAGCGTGTACCAGATATAACGATGAATTAGAAATTGCTAATTATCTAGAATAACAGTTTTTTTTAAAAAAGGCTGTTAGTTATATAAAATGATGGTAAATACATTGTAGTCTGTCATACATGGAGGATAGGGCAGTAATTTGCGGTTTGTTTTTGTAACTACTAGGACGCGCCGCGTGTTGAGACGCTGGAGGTGGCAGCGCACGTGGTGATAAGATACGTCATCGCGCGGAGCGCTGTTACTGGCTGAGAAGGAATGATGGCCGCTGGCCAGTTCTTGACGAGGAGAAGGGACAGCGCTGAAGAGAGGAGGGAAGGCGACAGCTGATGTGTTGCCCCGCCAACAGCTGGTCCCGTAAACAAAGCGTACGAGGCGTATGCATTTCAAGTCCTGGCTTTATCTGTTCCGATTACTTACAATTAGCTGCAGCAAATACAGAACTATGACATATAGTACAATATACTAGACGTCAACGTAACAAGTATTAAGAAAAGCTCGGAGTAAAAATACTCCACATGTACTGGTTTGCCAAATAGATGGCAATAGAGGACATTGAAGAATATTATTCGGAGTTAGCAGCCGCGGTTCTGCCAACACAAAGTGTAATGGTTGCATTTGAAGCAAGTCAGTTGCGTGACGTCTAATGTGTGGCATTGCTTGCAAAATATAAAACATAATCATACATATGAAAATGAGCAAAAATACATGACATGACTGGAAATTGACAATTGAGAATGGCTGGGAACTCCGTGGTGGCCAGGCACGTCTTGCTTCCAAGTCCCTGGAGAAAATGACTTAAACTAAGCTGCAATAAAACATAACATAAAACTCTAATTAGGCATGATTAATCACGCAACCTCAACCCATAAGGGTGTCGATTCCACAAAGGGTATCTACAACCCTGTGGAGGTAATCTCTTCTGTTTTTTCTTTCATCTTTGTTCCACTTGAGGTGGAGGTGACACAGGCGGATCGGGGGCTGTGACCTGTTGTGGTGACACAGCCCTACCGAGGTAAGGTTGCAGGCGGTCAAAGTGCACTATCACCATACGATCGGTTAATTGCAGTTCTGCATTGACTGGTGAGGTCAACCGTACAATCCGATACGGGCCTTCAAAACGGGGAGAGAACTTTTTAGTTCGTCCCTTTTTGATTACCGGGTTTCGTAGTAACACTAAATCACCTGTTTGATAAGTCGGTAAAACAGCATTTTTGTTCTGCCTGTGCAACTGTTTATTAGTGGCTTTGATATTATTCCTCTTTACCTTATACCAGATTGCTTTTAGCCGACAGGCTAAACCTTTTACTTCCTTTATTTCTACACCTTGAGGTAGTTTGTCTATTTCGAACGGCGAATTCATCGGCCATCCAAACACAGCTTCGTAAGGGGTATACCCCGTGGATTCATGTATTTGGGTGTTGTATGCAGAAGAAATATACGGTACATATCTGTCCCAATCAGCGTGCATTTTTGCAACATAATAGGATAAAATTTTACAAATTGTACGGTGTACGCGTTCAACGCGACCGTTGGCCTTAGGATGGAAGGGAGTTGTACGCCATTTTTTGATTCTTAACAATTTACAAACTTGTACAAATAAAGCAGACATGAAATTGGTTCCTTGATCCGTTAAAATGGCATCAGGACTTCCAAAAGGTAGTATCACACGATTTACAAACTCTCTCGCCACAGTTTCAGCTGTCATGTCGGGGAGGGGAACCAAAATTAGATAACGTGAAAAGTGATCAATAACAGACAAAATGTATTTGTTACCTTGTTGCGACTGTGGAAAAGGACCTTGGAAATCTAAAGCAAGAATTTCGAAGGGTGAAGATGCCTGAGGAAGTGTTTGCAGCAGCACTCTCGGATGCCTATTTTGTGCTCGTTGTGCACACGGCAGGCAAGATCTTACATACCTGTCCACATCACGTTGTCGGTATTGCCACCAATAACGTGTCGCAATTCGAGCATTCGTAGTGCGTTTTCCGCTGTGACATGCTTGGATTGTATCATGGCATTGCCGTATTATACGTTGCTGCAAGCATTCCGGTATTACCAAACGATTTCCACGGGGAGTTCTTCGATACAAAAGGTCGTCTATTACTTCAAATTCTGGCAAGGTGACGTATCTTTGACATTGAATGTCCACCTGCTGTGCTTCTTTTAACTCTTCAATTGATACCTCATCTGATAGAATGACACGCACTTTTCTACTTAACGCATCAGCATTTTGATGCAACCTACCAGGCTTGTGCCGAACTTCAAAATCATATTCTGACAGTTTCATGGCCCAGTGCATAAGTTTGCTGCTAGGGTCTTTAAGATTCAATAACCACTGCAGAGCAGAGTGATCGGTAAGAACTGTAAACTTGCAACCATAAAGGTAACATCTAAAATAATTAATTCCAAAAAGAAGGGCAAGCAATTCCTTTTCTGTAGTACTGTAATTAGTTTCTGCTTTATTCAGTTGACGAGAGGCATACCCAACGGGTTTTTCCTCACCATCTTGCATTTGGCTTAGAACGCATCCTACAGCAAAATCAGATGCATCACAAGATAAAATAAAAGGTTCAGCGAAGTCTGGGTAAACAAGTAGAGGTGAACTAGTTAAAATAGTTTTCACTTTTTGAAAGGCGGTCGAACATTCATCCGTCCAAACAAAAGGAGTATCCTTTTTCAACAATTTAGTAAGTGGTTTGGTAATAGTAGCATAATCTTTAACAAAACGGCGGTAATAATTTGCAAGGCCAAGGAAGGATTGTAATTCCTTTAAATTTGTTGGAATAGGAAAAGTGTCTACTGCTTCAGTTAATCGTGGATCTGGCTTGACTCCGCTGGAACTGATGACATGACCTAAATACTGCACTTGTGATTGAGCAAAAGAACATTTTTCTAATTTTAAGCTTAAATTAGCATTTTGCAAGCGCAACAGTACACTGCATAGATGTTCAGCACGTTCAGCAATGGATTTTGAAAATATAATTATATCATCAAGATACACAAGGCACATAGTAGGTTTCAACCCACGTAATAGCAGATCTGCAAATCGCTGAAAGGTTGCTGGCGCATTGCGAAGCCCGAAAGGCATCCTTAAGAATTCATATAAGCCACCAGGAACTACAAAAGCTGTCTTAGCTCGATCTTGAGGAGCAATTGGAATTTGATGATACCCACTGCGCATGTCTAATGTTGTGAAGTACCGGCAATTGCCCAGACGATCGAGTGTTTCATCGATCCGGGGTAATGGATAATGATCTGGAGTAGTAACTTTGTTTACTGCTCGCATGTCTACACAGAGGAGATAGGATTTTTCTCCGTCTATAGATTTCTTTGGAACGACTACAATTGGGCTAGACCACGCACTAGAAGAGGGTTGTATTATTCCTGCTTCTAGTTGCTGTTGTATAGTTTCCTCTACCACTGACTGAAGATGGTAGGGAATTCGGTACCCCTTTTGAGCTATTGGCCTAGCATTTCCGGTTGGAATCTCATGTTGGATTAGATCTGTTGCTGGTAAATATTTCCTGTCTTCAAACAACCATGAATACTCATTCAATACTTCATTTATTAGCTTTTGTTCATGCAATGGGAGGTGACTGTCAAAAGGTGTTGAGAGGCGGCAGCAATCTTTTCCTTTTTCAGAGAAGGGGTTCTCTTTGACAACTCATCTTCTGTGATAACCTGTAAGCTGGCTAATACCGTACCACGCGGTATTAAAGCTTGCTTGTGACTAAAATTGTCTAGACACACGGGTACGCAATTTTCTTTCTGTACTTGCTGCGCTTTGCACAGGCTACGTTTTACATGGACCTGCATCTGGTCAAGAGTTTCATTCTGGCAGAGTGGATCTACCAAGAAATGAACCTCTTCGGATTCACGTATCCCGACAGGCACCCAAAGGATCTTTCCTGTGCCTTCTGGTATCTCCACAGGATTATCAGCTTTTAGCATCATTACAGGAGACTCCGAAACTTGGGAAACGGATCCTTTTTTCCCAGCTCCGCTCGCCCGCAAAGTGCAGTCACGTCCAAAACGGTGCACGTTGTCATCGAATTGGACGGTATTTAACCTATAGTCAATAACCCCCTGGAAATGACGCAGAAAGTCACTTCCCAGGATGATGTCGTAATCCGTGCGGCTGTTCCGTACAACCTCCATCGTAAAAGCATATTCTGTGGAGTCCAACATGAACTCAACGCAACAGCTGCCATCAGGTTTCACTATGCCGGGACCAATACCACTGATATGGTACCGCGGCGGTTGCAATGTTCTTTTATCTCTCTTCAATAAAAATGCCAAGCTGATCTGTGTGCCTGTGTCAATTAGCACGCGTATTGGTTTGCGGCCTCTCACACCATCGACAACCACGCTTGCCACCTGCGTGATTCCCTTATCAACTAGGGGGGTCACTATTTTTAACGGGGACCATGAGGGGTGGCACTTCCTGCCCCACGGCCGTTTCCCGAATTCTGTGGTTGGTTTGCATTTCGCCTGGAATTTGCAGGTGGTTGTGGCCTACTATTTGGACAATGCACGCTCTGGTGACCCATGTTCCTGCACTGATGACAATATGGCACGCGACATTGCTCTGCCACATGTCCTTGTCTATTACAGCGCCCACACTTAGTATCGTTTGAAAAGACACGTCGGGGCTCACTTTGCCACGCGGAGACGGCCACAAATCGGCTCGCCTCCTCTCTCAAGAGTGCTAATCGCACGGCTTCGTGTAAGGTGCGGGGGGAAGCTACCTTGATTTCGCCCCCTATTTGAGGGTTTATGCCACGAATAAACACGTCTATCGCACGACGTTCTGATTCTTCCAACAGAACCTCGTTACGAGCATAACTGGCACTTAGTGCTTACGTGTGGCATGCGACACTTCTAATCCTGTCCACGAATGCTTCTAAATCTTCACCCGCATTTTGCTTAAGGGTGGAAAGCAAGTCGCGATAGTAACTAGTACCACGTTTGTCTGTATACCTTTCAATCAACCCTGTTGCAAGGGACTGGAAGGTAGGGGCATTTTTCAAGCTCTCGACCGACTGCACGTAGTTCCGTGCTTCGCCGGTGAGTTTCATTTTCATCACGTTTAAGAGAAATTCATCTGGCCAACCGCAAAGCTTTCCGATGTCCTGGATATTCTGGACAAACATTTGAATATCCTCGTGCAGCTTTCCAGCGAACGCCGGAATAAACGCTACTGCTGGGAAGCTCTGCACCAAAGTAGAGGTGGCTACTGCCACAGGTTATTCTGCACTAGTGAGTGGTGGAATCACCTGCTTCGGTTGTTCTTCCACTAGCACTGGCTTAGCAACATTAGATTGGGGAGAAGCCATTTTAAGATCATCTATCTGTTGCTTAAGCTCCGCGTTAGTTAGAATTAATTGATTTAACTGGGACTGCAGCGCCAAGAGGGGATCTTCATCCGCTCCGGCTGCTCCTGCCTCTGATTGCTGCCTGGTGATCGGCATGTTACAATAGTGTGGGCATCTACACCACCGTAGAGTCGCTAGCGACTTACATTATTTGGTGGCTGCAGACGACGGACGGCGGCGGTGTCGACGAGCAGCGGCAGGTGCGTTGATCACGCGCGGGCGCAGCAGGCGGCGGGCGACAGCACGGACAGCTGCGACGGCGGGGCGGTGCGAGGGCCGCACCCCGGACCCTGACACAGGCGGTGACCCGTGGCAGCTACAGACAGCGGCGGCGGCGGCGAGTGTGACTGCATCGAGGACCCTCCTCAGCTCGCGTCCGGCGACGAACGGCGTCACGCTTGTGCTGCGCTAGTGCGCGGCCACGCACATTCTGCAACGCAGGCGACCGGCTGGCACGCGCATGGCGCGCTGCAGCCTCGCCACGTTCGGACTAGTTTCCTTTACTTACTCAGCCTCAGCCCCTTCGTAGTACTCATACTCAACTGATGAGTTGATTTTACAACCGTAAGGTGGGTCGCATCCAACTTCTGACACCATTTGTTCGTCAGGATAGAAGTCAGGAGCGGAGGGCGTTGTAAAATGAAAATTAATTCAGTGGAATGGACCCAGTTTATTCTTGTAATGATGGTACAGTGGTGCCTATGTAGGGCCGAGCAGCCCCAACAGGGGTTGCCGTCTGCTCATCAGAGAGGCAGAGGCTAGAGGAGAGACTACTCGGGGCCGAGATCAGAAGCTAAGAGAGCGCGGAGCTGTTTCCGAGCCGCCCTCGCCGCTCTCGGCAGCGTCCCCATGTGATCACACGATTAGTCTCTGATTGGAGGATTGATTCCGCCAACGCGTCTTGCTTGTAGCGTACCCCCGTCAGCGCAACCAACCCGTGGGACTTGAGTCTGATCGAGGAGCACGTGGCAGGAATGTGCCGACCATGGTCTTCCGGCCAGCACCTTCCACCACAGTATGCCCAAGCTGGCTATGGCCGAACATTATGCGTGGAAAAATTTAATTTAATAAAATTTTGTCGGCAATGATCCCTCATGGGGGGGGGTCTCCTCCCTGCACAAGTCCAATGTGCTAACCAATATGACTCCTCGCTCAGTGATATGGATAGAGATTGTGACCATTGTGAGAACTTGATGGAAGAGTTGTCTGCTATCCACAAACTTCTGGAAGCTGTCTTGGCAACTGTTGACTGGTCTTGTATGTCCACTGTTATTTAAACAAGTGGTTGGGTGCTCTCATGTTGTATAGACAACAGGGGTCTTGCCAGTATTTCTCATTGTCAACATTGTTGTCAAAGAACCCTGATCTGGACACTGGGTCACCTGATAATGGGTGGTGAACTGTGGGCAGATTTAGAGATGTTTTGCAGCAAAAGTACACCATTTAATCAAAAATATCCTGACACCTCGCTGAAAATGACTTACAAGATTGTGGTGCCCTCCATTGGTAATGCTGCAATTCAGTATGGTGTTGGCCCGCACTTAGCATTGATGACAGCTTCCACTCTCACAGGCGTATGTTCAGTCAGGTGCTGGAAAGTTTCTTTGGGAATGGCAGCCCATTCTTCATGGAGTGCTGCACTGAGGAGAGGTATTGATGTTGGTCGGCGAGGCCTGGCACAAAGTCGGCGTTCCAAAACATAGGATTCAGGTCAGGACTCTGTGCAGGTCTGTCCATTACAGGGATGTTATTGTTGTGTAACCACTCTACCACAGGCCATGCATTATATACAGGTGCTTGATCGTGTTGAAAGATGCAATCGCCAACCGCAAATTGCTCTTCAACAGTGGGAAGCAAGAGGGTGCTTAAAACATCATGCAGGCCTGTGCTGTGATAGTGCCGTGCAAAACAACAAGGGGTTCAACCCCCCTCCATGAATAACAGACTCACACCATAGCACCACCGCCTCTGAATTTTGCTGTTGGCACTAAACACGCTCGCAGATGACATTTACCCGGCATTCACCATACCCACACCCTGCCATCGGATCACCACATTGTGTACCGTGATTCGTCACTCCATACAACATTTTTCCACTGTTCAATCGTCCATTGTTTACACTCCTTACATCTAGTGAGGCGTCATTTGGCATTTACTGGCATGAAGTGTGGCTTATGAGTAGCCGCTCGACCATGAAATCCAAGTTTTCTCACCTCCTGCCTAACTGTCATAGTACTTGCAGTGGATCATGATGCAGTTTGGAACACCTGTGTAATGGCCTGGATAGATGACTGCCTATTACACATTACGACCCTTTGCAACTGTCGGCAACCTCTGTCAGACAACAGATGAGGTCGACCTGTAGGCTTTTGTGCAATATGTGTCCCTCCACGTTTCCACTTCAGTATCCCATCAGAAACTGTGTACCTAGGGATGTTTAGGAGTGTCGAAATCTCATGTACAGACATACAACACAAGTGACACCTAATCACCTGACCACATTCGAAGTCCGTGAGTCCGCTGAGCATGCCATTCTGCTCTCTCATGATGTCTAATGACTACTGAGGTCGCTGATATGGAGTACTTGGTGATGATGATGTTTGGTTTGTGGGGCCTCAACTACGTGGTCATCAGTGCCCATACAAACTCTCAAGTTTTACTCAGTCCATATTTTCACACAATCCAATCTAGCCACTGTCACAAACGATAATGACGATAAAATGAACCTGGAAGTAGGTGGCAGCACAATGCACCTAATATAAAAAACGAATGTTTTTGGGGTGTCCAGATACTTTTGATCACATAGTGTCTATGCAGTGAATGACTAAAACATTTACTCCACACTTCTAATTATAGAACTGGTGGGCCTTACCTCTCTTGCACTTTGGCATCTCCTTCATTGAGGTTTGGGAAACAGTGGAGGAAAACAATGGCTAGTTAGATGTAGACAGCTCAATTTTTACAAGTGATGCCTGGTGGGCCTTACCTCTGACTAAAGTAATGACACAACAAAATAGAGAATCAAGAAAGCTAAAAAATATTTGCATTTTTCTTTATAATTAATAGTCCCCAAAACCCAACTTAAAAGATTTATTTAAAAGAATTAGTTCAAACTTGACAAACGTAAAAGTACTCTGGTTAAACTGCAGCATGTCATTCATCACACCTACAACAATTTCAGTCTAATCCTCACAACAGACCAACAACAAAATCCAAACATTTTTTTGCCCTTTGGAAAGACAATGAACAGACAGAGACTTCCATCCAGCAGCCTCTCATGCAACAAACTGGTGTTGGAACTGTTAACAAAAACAGAAGACCAGAATATTAAATACTGTGTTTGAAACTATATGATAATAAATTTGAGCACAAAAAACATTTGCAAATAGGAGTGACTCAAGTAAGCACTTCTGGAACTGAAAAACAATTGGGACTACACAAAACAACAATAGCACCAGGCCCTGACAGAATTTCTATTAGGTTCTGCAATGAAAACACTACAGAATTAGCCTCTTTCTTAGTTTGTATTTACCTTGACCTGTTCAAACAGATTGGCTCTGAGCACTATGGGACTTAACTTCTGAGGTCATCAGTCCCTGTTGAAACAGAGAAGAGTCACCATGACTAAAGAACACATAATCATATAAAAATCAGTAAAAGAGCAGTTTTGTAGAATAGTGATCAATATCTGTAACACAATCCTAAAATACTCTAAGTTCAAACACCAGGATATTTTTGCGAGAAAAAAAAAATCCTCTTGAACAGTTAGCTCAGGTTCAAATAATACCACTGACGTGAAACATCCAACTTCCTTTCATCTTGTAAACAGAAGAGGCATGTGAACAGGTACAGCCAGTCCTACTAGATTCCCATCAGGTGTAAGACACTGTACCACACTGTCAATTGATAACCAAGATCCAGTTATAAAAATATCTTCACAAATATGTGCATAGCTTGATGTGTTTCTGACTGTTAATATGTTAAACAGGTCAGTGAATGTTTGATAAAATAAAACTTACTTCAGGTGTGCACTGAGGAAGTGTAATAGGGCAATACTCTTAGATTATTCACAGACAGTGCTTTTGCATATAGGTCAGTGCTGCTGGATGACCGGTAGGTAGGCAGTGTGGACCGACATGCATAGTAAAACACTTAATGTGATGAACTGCAGCTGTCCTTGAATGTGAATAAATTTATGATAATGCCTATAAGAAACAGAAAGAACCCAGTGGTACCCAATTACAAGAATAGTGGCAAACTTTTGGAGCCCATCACATTGTTTAAATATCTAGCGGTTATAATACAAAACAATATGAAAGAGAACAAATACATAAAACTCACAGTAGGAATGGGAAGAGCAACACCCAACATTATCCAAGAAAACCAATAGCTTCTTTTTTCTGTTGCTCATACAAACTTGCATTGGATGACAGAGGACAGTGTCACTACAGTGCTGCACTAGTCTAGTGAGTGAGCCTTCATCTCACCACGTGAATATGCTTGCCAACAGTGTTCCTTACGACTGTCATAAATATTGCCACACCTCAACCACTCAGTGAGTCGTGTATCTCATCCGATAGTGTTCGTTACTATCTCCATCGTACTGATGCCTACTCGTCGACGACTTCACTTTGGTATTGATCTTGTGCTTTGGTCTCAATTTGGATTGTGGCTCTTACTTGACCTGTTAACAGTGTTGTGTCAAAAGTTCCTTGCACTTTGTTGCTGCATAGGTTGCTATTGACTTGCTCTTGTTGTGTTGGGTCCGCCTTTTGGTCAGCCCCGTTGCTCAACTCTGCATGTGTCTGAGTTGCATCCGCAGGTGGTTTTCCCACCTTGTGTCCTCATCTTTTCTCTTCTGTTTTTCTGAGGTGTGCCTTGGTATCCAGCTACATGTGGATATAGCAATTGGCGATGAGGAAAACGGAAGTTGTTTCATAACATGGAAGCTAAATTGGTTAGCCTGCTTTAGCAACAGCAGCAGCTGATGCACCAGCAGCAGATAGAGGCAAACTTGTTACGAAAGTCACTTCACATCTTGGTGGTCAAACTTCGAGTGCAGGGGACAGCACTGCACTCGACACCACTTTCCATCCTCCATAATTTTCTCCTTTCAGTGACACTATGGAAGATTGGGACACACATTTGTATTGAGTGAAGCAACATTTCATGGCATTTCTAGATGCAGCAGACAATTCATTGCACCAACTGCTCTTTCTGTCATGGGCGTCACCAGACAAGTTTTTTTTTTTTTTCCTCTGAAAATTGATGCCTTTGTCTGACCTTGTTGCCCCCTCCTTTCAGGAGATATGCATTCTGCTGACTAATTATTATTCCCAGCACTACCATGTGGTTGCCTCCAGGCTAGAATTGCATCAATACCATAAACAACTGGAACAGTCATGCACTCATGGGTCACTGACTTGCAAGGACTCTGCTGAAAATGTGATTTTACTCGCTCCAGTCAAGGCTGTACAGCTCCCTGCACCAATTCCCTGATTTGTGATGTAGTGGTTCAACTGGTGCCTGAACTGGTGGTTCATAGAGTGGTGTTTGGATGACGCATTCTTAGAGGACATCTCCCACATTGCTCATTCAATTGAAATCACACAGGCAGTTAATGAATGAGTCATGGCAAGGCTGCAAGTGGCGACAGTTAACACACACCATCACGTGCGCCACCCCAGCATTGTAAGACTGCCAGACTGCAGCAACATTGTGATTCATGTTTGTCTGATGTCTCTATGACTTCTGAGACTCCGGTCACCCCTCAATGACAACTATGGATGCTGCTCCCTTTGTGCCCATTGTGTGTTGCCTCTCACTCCCAAGCAGCTTGTTGAGATAGCTGTGGGTCACGTATATGCTGTGGCAAGGAGGCGCATCTCTGCTCCGCATGTCACAGTTGCAAGACCTGTCCCCATCCAGTAACTCGACCCCACCAGGACATAGTACACTCGCAGAAATTGTTTCTCACGCTTCGTATATCTCACCAGGACATCTGTTTTCAGGTGGACAGTGAGGCCACTGTCTCTTCAATCAACCAGGTGACAATCCATGCTCAACTGCTGATAGAAACCTATCCTATTTTCTGGGAGAAGATCTCCTCACCAAATTGGCTGGGGCGCAGCAATATTTTTGTAAGGTCGAACGTGCTGATGTGTACCTCCAGCTAGCCTTAGATGAGGTATCTCAGAAAAACTATCCTTAACATGACGTTTTGGTTGTGTAAGTATAAACAACTTCTCTCTGGCATTTCCTCTGCTCCTGCAATACTCCAGCGATTTCTGGAACAATTGATACAGCATATTCTGGCTTGCATCAATTATTTGGATGATCTCATGGTCATAGGCTCCTCCCACCATAAGCATTTGGACAACTTCTGCACCCTGTTCACGACCCTGTGGGATGCAGGGCTTCGTTGTTGTTTGGAGAAGTGCAGATTTTTTTCAGCCAGGAGTGGAGCACTTCTAAAGAGTGAATCGAGCCTACTAATTAGAATGCTGCCATCATCACTGCTTTACCTTGCACAATGAACGTACCTGAATCACTAGCATTTTTGGACAAGCTCAACTATTATGCTAAATTCTGACCCCAGTAACTCACGTTGCACAACCTCTCAACCAGTTGTGTAAGAAGGGACCCTTATACTTGGACCATCACCTCTGAGCAGGCTTTTGTCAAATTGTAAACCATGCTGACATCCACACCCTGCCTCACACCCTTTTCTCCCGATCGCCCGTTGGTTGTGGCAACCGATGCATCCGCCTATGGCAGGGGCGGGCAAACGTTGCACGCGGCTCATGAGCGCACAGCGCTGCACGTGTGCTGCTTGCATGCAATCGTCGAATGGGTAGTGGCGACAGCCGGCAGGTTGCGGCAGTGTAGTACCAGGCTAAGCTGTGGACGTTGATATGAAGTGACCACTACGTAGTGAACGTTGTATTTGAAGTACCAGAAAATGCAGAGTGAATCAAGGAAATGGAGAAGTGGAGATTTGCTATCTTTTAAAAAGGAATGGGAGAATCAATTTTTCTTTGTACAAAAACGTGAAAATTTGAAATGTTTAATATGTGGCAGTATTCTCACTGGTCAGCGGAAGTTTAGTATGGAACACCATTATAATAAATTTCACAAGGGCGAGTACAATTTATTGTCGGATTCTGAGCAGATGGGGAAATTGAGTGAATTTAAGAAGAGCGATCTGACGATACTAGATGAATCTGATGTAAGTTGCTGTTGTCACGAGAGATCTGCGACTTTCTTTCGTCCTGTCTCTCATCTAACTGATTTTACATTTTATGGAGCACTGTTTTCAATTTTTCAGGACGACAACAATGATAGCCCAGCGGTACGTGCAAGCTATAAGATTGCGCTTAATATAGCGAGAGCTGGAAAACCATTTGCTGAAGGTGAGTTTACAAAGGAGTGCATCAATGACGCTGCTGATTTACTTCGCCCACTGAATGCAAATCAGTTTCGAGCCATCACTGTAAGTCGTCGTATAAGTGCCATGGCAGGTGACATTTACTGTCAATTAAGGAGTGCAGTGCAGGAGTTTATTGCATTTTCTATCACAATTGATGAGTCCACAGATATTTCAGACACCGCGCAATAAGTGATTTATGTCCGCGGCGTGGACACTGCTCTGCACATAACAGAGGATTTTTTTAGATATGATATCTTTAAAAAGCACGACCACCGGCGCAGACATCCTAAAAGCCGTTGAAGAAGCTGTCGATTCAGCTGGCTTAAACTGGGAACGTTTGGTGTCAGTGACAACGGATGGAGCACCTGCAATGAAAGGGGAACAAATGGGATTTGTTGGATTACTCAGAAAAAAGCTACAGCGTACAGAAGAATCATTGTACAGCATCCACTGTATTTTTCACCAAGAAGTACTCTGTGCAAAAGCAGCAAAACTGTGGGACGTCATGCAAGTGGTTATTCGGGCAGTTAATTATTTGAGATGCCATGGGCTTACACAAAGACAGTTTCACACATACTTGGCTGAAATTGGGAAAGAGTATGGTGACATAACTTACCACAGTGAAGTCCGCTGGCTTAGCCGCGGTAATGTACTCAAAAGATTTTTTGAGCTGAGAATACCAATAAATCAGTTCTTAAAGGACAAAGGAAGGTACGACCCCAAGTTAGAAGATCCAGAGTGGGTTGCCGCCCTTGCATTTTTAGTGGACATTACCGGACACATGAATGCACTGAACACAAGTTTACAAGGAGAAAATCAGCTAATTTGTGAAATGGTGCAAGCTTTCACTAGCAAGCTTGATCTGTGGGAAAGACAGCTCTCGTCAGGGAACACAGTCCATTTCCCTACTCTGTCTACTGTGGGAGAACAGAATTGCAAAGAATATGTTTCCGTACTTAGTGCAATAAAAGAGGACTTCTCAAGCGATTTGAGGATATATCATATTTATCCCAAGCATTTGAATGGTTCTCGAGACCATTTGCTGTTTCTGTAGATGATATTCATCCCAATTTGCAAATGGAATTAAGAGATCTACAGTGTAATTCACGTCTGAGAGACAAGTTCCTTTTGGCAAGACGTGTAATAGACTTTTATCATGACTTTCCACAGAAAGAGTTTCCTCGTCTCCATCATGAAGCCGCAAAGATAATTTCAGTGTTTGGCTCGACATACGTTTGTGAGAGATTTTTTTTTTGTTATGAAAATTAATAAGTCTCGGTTAAGAGCAAACATCGGTGATGAAAATTTACGTAACTGTTTGCATTTGTCTGTATGTAGAAATTTTGTTCCAGACATTAAACGTATTGTAAACTCCACCTGTGATAATTAAATAAAATGTATCGTAGGTAAAAGGCACTCTTTCAAACCATGATTTCTTTCAAGCACTCCTACTGACCTTATTCCTACATTCAGTAAAGCAAGCTAGGAAACAAACCACATTACAGAGGAAGGAGTGGAGAGACGGTATGGTGGGGAGGGGAGAGAAGCGGGTGGCTAGCTTGCCCCTGTGTGCACGCAGAACACGTGTTAACTGCACGCGTGCAAGTGCACCACACACATGCAGGATTCCTGCCCGCCCCTGGCCTATGGTATCAGAGTGGTCTTGGCACACAGGAATGGGGATGGTTGTGAACAGCATATGCATCCGAGACCCTGACCCCAGCACAGCACAACATGCACTCCCCCTCCCCAATCCTATGCGCCCTGGCCTACCCCTCGCATCCCTTGGGACTGCATCTATCTCGATTTTGTAGGCCCATTCTTGAGTTCTATGTGGTTACTGATTGTAGATGCTTATTCAAAGTGCGTGGAATCTACCACAGCCAAAGCCACCCTTACCACTGTTGCCCAAGTTTTGGCCATCGAAGAATTGCCTCACACATTGGTCTCAGACAATGGCCCACAATTTACAGCATTACTTTGTTTTTGAGCACTTACCACACCACATCAATGAACATTCATAGCCCCGTAGAGTTCCTCCATCGTCATCTACCTTGGACTTACCTTCATCTGCTGACACCATTGCCATTGGAACGTCACTCTCGTTCGTCCTGGAGTTACAACCTGGCATGGCGGTGTGGGCACACCCCTATGGGAGTGCTGAATCTTGGATGCAAGCAATGGTAGTGTCCATCCAATCTGGTATCGGGGCTGTGTGGAAGTTGAATGCCTGTTGGAGCAAATGGACCGCAACGGACAATAGAGGACAGTGTTGCCACAGCACTGCACTTGCCTAGTGAGTGCACTACCACCTCAGACATGAATGCACGCACAAGTACCACTGCACCTCGACTGTTCAGTCAGTCGTGTTCTTTGTCTGGCAGCGTTCATTACTATCTCTGATGCACTACTGACTACTCGTCAGTGACTTTGAATTTGGTATTCTTTGATCTCAATTTGAATTGTGGCTCATAATTTGACCTATTGCAGCTTTGTGTCAGAAGTTCATTGCACTTAGTTGTTGCATAAGTCTCTATTGATTTGCTCTTGTGTTAGGTCTACCATTCGGCCAGCCCTCTCACTCGACTCCAGCGTGGGTTTGAGTCCCATCCACAAGTGTTCTTCCCATCCTGCATAGTCACTGTTTCTCTCACGGGTGCACTGGTATCTGGCTACCCATGGATAATATAGCACTAGTCATTTTAAACAAGCTGGTTTGTTCATATTAAATATGAAATCAATGCAGATATTCCATTTGTGTCACTGGCAAAAAGAAGAAAAATGTCCCCCCCCTTTTTTTTAAAAAAACATGAACCAACTGCCCAATTGTAGCCCTTGACAGGGAACATTTCTAATACCAACAACATATTGGGTGTGGATTCTAAGATCATTGGATCCCCTGTGCACTTCACAAACAAGTCTGTGGGATGCATCCTACAACTTGGTCCACTTGTCTGAGCAGTGGGGAACCAGCAAATTCATACGTAAAATGGTGTAGAGAGCCTCAATTAAGGGAGAGACGGGTTCTTAAAATGAAGAATAAAACAGATAAATCTTAAAAACAGTGGTAGAATGCAATTCCTTTCAATAATAAGTTAAGCCAGCTTCTAGTACATGACACAAACAAATTACCATTACTTAAAATGAATGTTTCCTTTTATTAGTGGCTACAAATAAATTTGGTGGTACTTTCCACCATGCCAACAACAATACAGACTACTATTGTCACAGGACCACCAGTTTAATTTTTGCTGTACACTTCCCACAGAGTACAAGTTTTACCAAAATATTTGTACACTTCAGCAAAGCTGAAGGCTATAGCAATTTTTCTTATTGAATATAACACATGATCACTGGTATTGTCCATGTATTTATTTTGTAACACATTAGTCTATTCTTTTTGAGTATTAAAGACGTCAAGATAACTCAAAAATTCTGTAACAGTTGTTCCGCAATAATTAAATTACATTATTTCTATAATACACTTCTATGAAGTAAAGATTTGCCAAAAGCATTATCAATACTACTGTAAAGCTGAAAGATGTTGCTGAAATATTTCACTTGAATATTCTGTTCTGTTTCAAGAGAAAGTATGTTCCACAAAGAGATTGAAGATTAGACAATCACTAGTTTAAATCATATCCACTAGTTAGTTTCCTTCACCAGCCATTTAGCAGAATGAACAAAAGCTTATTATGATATTTGAACCTCTTTATTACTTATTCATTTTAATTTATAACATGATATGATATGTAAAAGGAAAAATGTTAAGCAAAATGTACATAACAACTATTAAAAAAAAGATGACTCAGTAGTAGAAGTGCCTCAGGCACACACTAATTTCAACTCATGTCAGATTGGACTCATTTTATTATTTAAAAAAGAGAAGTGGATGGAGGGGGTGGGGGTGTGGGGAGGCAGGAGGAGAGAAAGAGAGAGACTGCAGAAATTATAGGTTTTCCAGACTTTGTATATCTGGATGGCAATGCACCGACACCTTTGAATTCAGTCATTACTGTCTGTCCTGCATATCCTTAGACACTGTGTAGTGGCAGTGTGTATCTATAAAAGGCACACACAAACTACTCAATGGAATTCTACCACCCTTTCAAAGCAAGTGAGGACGGGGTGTGAGTCGTGCTTGGGTAGCTCAGTCGGTAGAGCACTTGCCCGCGAAAGGCAAAGGTCCCGGGTTCGAGTCTCGGTCCGGCACACAGTTTTAATCTGCCAGGAAGTTTCATATCAGTGCACACTCCGCTGAAGACAGAAAATCTCATTCTGGAATTCTTATTGTAGTTGTGCATGCAGTAGTGCTTGTGAAATAAATGATAAAGTAATTGCAAAACAAAAGAACATCACTTTTTAAAATGGTAATGAAGGATACACAAGATAATGGTACAAAATACATATATATTTAGTGTTCTGAAACATTTTAATGAATGATGCTTAAGAGCAGTCTTTAAGGAAGTAAATGTTTCTCTCCAGCTACTTTTTGTGTCAACTGAAACTCATTTATTAGGAACTCGATGCTTTCTGTGGTGTCTTGCGAAAGACGAGCGAGTCCTTTTCCAAATAATAGCTATGCTCTAATTGTCAAACAACACTGTCATAACGCAGCGCAATGACATGCACTGAAGGATATTTTCCCCTCTTGTACCAAGTACATGTGTCAATGTTATGGCGAATTTGAAGGTAAGTAAAAACTGTGGCACACCTGGTAATTTGATTACCAGCTTCAATAATTGCACCTTATGGCTACCTGCACATTAACCATGTTAACAGAATATTGTTATTTGTTCACATTTACTTTAGGCCCAACAGAAGTCTGCAGCAATTAAGCACCATACTGTACATCAACTGCAGTGTACAAGAGTAGTGTAACTAACAACTGCCTCACAAAATACTTGCACCCAGAGACATAACAAATGTAATTTTTTGTTATATGTTCAAAGCAACTTTTTTAAAAGTTATCTTCAGTAAAAACTCTACGATAAATATAAGATTGAAGCCTGCATATTTCAGTTAGTGGTCTGGTATTTTCTTGTTTCATTTCACCAAAACAGCAAGTGAACTCCTATGCTGTTACTGTACATGTTTTGACAGGCTTCTACTACCCAAAAAGTTAAACTTAAAAAGAGAGCTCATGAGGACATTCCATGCAGGTCATTACATCTTGCAAAGACAACAAATGAACACTGACTGACATTAACAGAACCATATGATCATTCCTCAAACATTTTATAAAATTCTGGGAGGATGTTAAAGACTCCGCATTTGCTCAAAATAGCAAGAATCAAAATTGGAAAAAGCTACTTCAGGAGTCATATGGATCATGTGCCAGAACATTAGCTACCTGGAGGCATTTATGGCTAATAAACACGGATCTGTGGTTTTCACAGCCCCAACACTACATGCAAAATAATGTCCAATCTTTGTATTCTTGCATAGTACTAGAAGAGTTATCAATGCATACTTGCAACCAACTTTCACACTTCAGTTCTGAAATTACATATCCCTGTCAGCACTGCAGATATTAAAAGAAGCTTTCATTCTTCCTGTACACAAACAACTTCTCCCTGTATCAATGAAAATCGGGAAAGAGGCACACACCTAGCTCCAAATGCACAAGTGATTTTAAATATCTTACATGTCCACTTTGGTGTTTTGTTACTTTATTCTATGTACAATGATGACTCCAAACATGTCAATAAGTTAATTTATGACCAAGACCTTCCACAATTCACTGCATGCCAAATAGTAAGTGTAGCAACATAAGCAGATAAGCAACAATTTAGCGTGGCTCACTTGTGAACTCTTCCTGTATACATGAAGGGCAACTCCATGGAGTATATACAGGGTGTTTCAGTCTTTGCACAAGTGACTGGGGATGACATCACAGTCACATGGAGAATAACTTTTGTTGGAGACAATATTTGCTGACAATTTGCAGCGATCATAAGCAGTGTTTAGTATTTGCCGACCCTAGGACAATGATTACACTTAACCAGATGGTCTGCTAACTCTACACCAGTAAAGAAGAGCAATTTTTCAACAAGAAAACCATACGAATGAGTTTGTCTAAGTAGAAAACAACATTCAGTAACTTCAATTTTGTTCAGTCTAACACCTTTCATGTGCTACACTGCAAACAAATGTTGCCGGGTGTCTACACCCTGTTGCCTCTCACGAATTTAACCAGTCTTAAATGACACCTACTCACCAGAAAGCATCCTTTGTCTCTAACAAGAGTTGCTCTATGGTGACATGATCTGTCATACACATATGTTTGTCACAAAGACTTTGAAACAGCCTGCATGCATATAAACATATGTAACTTAGTCCCTGAATGCTGTGATCAGCACGAGTTTCCGTGCTTACTGTAGGGAGTGGCCCTACAAAAGTTTTAAGATACCAGAGTTCACACCTGACACAGCTCTTTTTTTCACTCCTACATGCAGTCTGATGCAACATAATTAAGCAAGAAAGTCACCAAGAACAAAACACTGGGTGTGTGCACTTTTGTTTTCTTTTGCAGCATTTCTCTTTTGCCAAGATAAGACTGCTTAACATTTACATTCCATTGTCTCAAAAAATAGTTTTTTCCTTCCAGTTATACTGGTGGATACTGTGAAGACAGTTATATTGGTATATTTGACTTACAGTGGTGAGGGGAAGACCTTAATCGGTGATTTCAGAGTATATTATTACAAATTTCTACCATATTATGAATTAGTTGACAGGCTGTAAAACAAGTAAACTGATGAATCTGTTGCATAAGGAGCTTAGAAATTGAGAAGCCTTATGCCTACTTCATGATCTGCATACTCTGGCTGGAACATTCAGTCAGTTTCATGTTCCACAGATCACAACTGTGACCTCTTCCTATGATGTAGAATTAGTCTACTTTACAATAAGAGTGCACTGCCTCTGGATAAAACACAGAAACATTCTGCCCACTTACATGATCTGAGGTTTCTTAACATACACATGGTTATACTTTACTACATTAAATAACTCCCACTCTCCAGGCTTTGGTCTTTTTTTCTTTTTTACATGGCTTATGCTTAACTATGTCACACACACTCAAACAGTTTCCACGAAGTAGAAGCTGTCTGGAAGTAGTAGTTGGGTTTTTTTTTTTTTTTCTTTCTTTCTTCAGCTGAATAACTTCATTCCTTTCTGTCCCCCACCCTAAGGCTGAGTAATGGCTACTGTAAATAATTTGTCCTCTAATTATTATGACTGCATTTGCATAGTAGTATATTTTCAAGATGATATTTACATTTTCAAACATGGACATTACTGTTAGGCTTGATTATAATATTTGCATGATCAGCAAGGAGAACTATTTCTGCTTCTTGGCTGGATTTATATGCACCACAAACCGACTCAATATTGATCCCTGTGGTACACCTGCAGTGATTATTCCCTAGTCCAAAGATGCTGTTTCATTATGGACATTCCCTGGTATTCTTAATTCTACTCTCTGCATCATTTTAGAGAAATATGGCAAAAACCATTTACCAACAAATACCCCATACCGTAATATTTAAGCTTCTCTGTAATATGTGTAGCTGACCAAGATACTGTGGAATTAACTATAAATGAAACGAAAAGAATGTGCAATATCCCAACATTATGAGTGACGCCACAGCCTCAATCACATTCTAATTCAAGAAATACTATTGCAAACTCACGTGTGTATGCACACGTACATTAATACTTACCACTAAAGAAAAGCCAAGAACATTACGTATTCCTCCTGCGCTATGTTTCCATTTGTGTAACATGTTTTTATTTAACTTTGGATCCATTATGGACTTTGAAAAAATATTAAGCAATAATGTTTTACTTCATGTCAGTGTTCTACTCTGTCCTTGATGTGCACATTTTGTCTATAATCTATTAACTAAAGAAATGCTAGTTCAAATTGGAACACCAATTGCTCTTAAAATTCTCAATGGTGTAAACACAATATCAATTAGTTTATTACTAATTCAATTAGCAAATGACATACAGAGGAAACTCTTGCACTGAAAGTGTTTCTAGGGCACTATTTACCCAAGAATGAAACAATGTCCTTATGACTTTCACACACATCAAAAAATGAAATTTTTAATACAGATTTTCTCATACCCTGTAACTTCTCCAAACTAGTTAATTTTCTCATTACTGTGGAGGTATATAATGTGTTTAGAGGATTCAAAACCAAAAATCACATTGACAATTTCAAGGCAATAAATTCTATTACATGGTAAAGAAGCCTAAATTATTAGTTTTGTGGTGAAAATTTCTCAATTAGGTACTCTCAACATAAAAATAAGAGAAACATATCATCGGAGGAGATATAAATGTGAGTAGAATTTACAAACTTTTGATAATATTAATTAAGGATAGTGTTATGCCCAAGAAAAGTTTCAAGCAAATCCTTTTCCAGAAGGTCTTTTGGTAAATGTCATTACTATCATTTTCTTATTGGAAATGAGTTCTGAATCAACTACAAATCCTTTTTGTTGTTAAGGTGTAGAATGTCGCTGACATTTACCAATGAAGATATTTGACATTGTGTCTAAGCTCTTCAAATCGAACTGACTACATGCAGAAATTTGCACTGATGTTTGCCACAGATGAGAACTTAATTACATCAAACAGTTAAATTCCATAAAATAATACAAGCATTAAGTATAATCAAAATGCTAAAAACTGAAAGTAAATTTTGTTTAATGTGTCTCAAAAGGCAGCCCATAACAAAAACACACATACGGCATTACAGTGTTCATAACCATGACAATGAATGTGCTGCTTAGTGAAAACATATGAGAAGTCACCCACACACACAAAAAATTGTACAAAAACATATTTAAAACAACAACATCAGACGGCCATAACAAACTCAACCCACTAATGATATGCTATTCACAAATGACATAGTTGTGAAATTATTGCTTATCCATTTCAATAACTACACAATTCACAACTCTTAACACCTTTAAACAAAATGTTCACAACTGCAGTACCAAAAAGAAATAAATAATTCTAATATGCCAACATAATACTTCTGAATTGACCTCAGCATGAACGAAGTTTGATTTTGAGAAATGCTCTTCACATACTGTTAAATTTGTAGGAAACTGAATGATCACATTTATTAAAAATGATACAAAGATGTATTTTCAGATTGTTTACACAATTATTCAATGAATATTAGTATGTCACCTATATCACACTACCTGCTGAATGCATTAGAACACAACTTTCAATCACAACTTTACACAACTGACTCACTATTACTTCCATGGAATTAATGTTTAATAACAGTCAATATTTGTCACTAGCAGTCTTCTTCCTCCACTTCATCAGAAAAAAAGATCACATCTTTTCTAAGTTGCATATCAAGCTGTCAGTAATAGAAAAACTTTTGCTGAAATAGTCTTTGCAACTTCAATTAAAACTCATCATGAGTGTGCGAGTCCTGCAAAAGAAAAAAAAGAGGAATAATTGTTAGAAATAAGCCACCCAACAAGTTGTCTAAGCACTTGTTATCTCAACAGACAGTTACCAAACATTTCACTTTCTCTCTCCCTCCCACTCTTATCCCTACGATACAGCAGTTGGCCAGAAAGAGAAAGAAAGAGGGAGATGCACACACAATGTAGAGGTCTCAAGACTTCATGCCTATATGGACTGGGCTGTGCCAAAGTTAGTAATCCAACAAAACAACACGCAATACCACTTTATATAATATTTTGGTTTCAATTCCACCTGTACAACATTAAAAGTGCATTAAAGGTGTTTGCAGCTCTTCCACTGCGTGCTGCTATTAATAACATATCTGGTGATGAATTATGAGAAGTGAATTGGATAAATCATTAAACAGGTGTGGATAACCAACCGCATTGCTTGTTCATAACTCCTTTTGCTTTGCCAATTACGTTAGCTGGTTTTTTATTTCACTCACAGCGATGTAAGATGGGCTATTGTCTTTCCATCAGAAATTGCGCTAGGAAAATCAATTAAAAATTTGTGACAACCAATATGATAAATGTCATTGTTGCAAGTGACCATAGAAGCTGTGACACACACACACACACACACACACACACACACACACACACACACACACAGAGAGAGAGAGAGAGAGAGAGAGAGAGAGAGAGAGAGAGAGAGAGAGAGAGAGAGAGAGAGATATTCATACTGGCTACCATATACTATCACCAGACTAGCTGCAAACAATGACCATGAATTGTCAACAGCAGCATGTAACAGAAGAGCAATGGTGAATAAGTGCACTTTAGCCTGGACAAGATTTAAGCGCCTGTTAACTCTTATCTCCCAACAGGTTTCTTGGTGGGCAGAAGGGAAGACGGGAGGAGGGGGTCCTCTAACACTTTTTCACACAGCATATTGTGTGAGTGGTTGGATACTTCCGGTAGCACTCAAACTGCTGAGACACTGAATAGCTTAATTATGTTTTCGATGCGTGCTGAAATTTGTACAGTATATATGCAGAACAGAATTAACTGATTTACACTACAAACACAGCAGCCTGAAAACAACGCTAGCAGACAAAAATATGCTTCAACTGCACTACATTCCATCTTCCATGCACACATTAATAACCTAAATATGGGAACAGGTATGACAAGGATACACCAAGTGGTCATACAATTATGGAAGACTTAGATGCAAGAGACCTGCCCAGTTCACCGACACCGCACATCCTACTCCAGTCCTGTCAGGCTTGTCCTACCTCAACAGAGGCAGCACCACCTGCAAAAGCAGCCTGTCATACCAGTTCTGCTGCAGGTTCTGTTATGGCATTTTATTTGGGGATAGTCACCAGGCAGCTGACCACCAGAGTAAATGGTGACTCACAAACTGAGGCCAAGAACAGTTTACCATACAGTACCACCACTATACTACTGAGGACAACATACTCCGGTTCAATGGCTGCTTCACAACCAGTGCTACCTAAATCCCTCCCTCCAGAACCAGCTACTCTTAACTAAATAGGTGGGAGTTATCCTTGCAACACATACCTTTCGCACCCGTAATCTTCCTGAGTTCACCTGTTTCCACACCCTCCATCCAACAGTTTCCCCTTCCCCTGTCAATATAAGAAGGGTAAAATAACTGACACAAAATTACAGAACAGTACTCTTAACATTGATTTGATGTAGAATTCTTGACTGTGTTCTCAGGTCGAGGATAATAAATTTTCTTGGGAGAGAAAATCTTCTGCCCACAAATCCATATACATTTACATCACTCATGTGAAAAAAAAAAAAAAAAAAAAAAAAAAAAAAAAAAAAAAAAAAAAGCTTGCCTGTTTCTCACACAACCTCATGCAAACTTCGATGAAGGGCAACACGCAGGTTCCATATTCCCAGATTTCCTGAAAGCATTTGACATAGTAACCCACTGCAGACTAAAAGGTATTAATATATGAAATAGGTTTCCTGACATGGGAGTGGCTTTAAGATTAAATTATAGAACCTAATACATTGTCAATGTCTCAAGGGTCTCTTCAGGTACGCTCATGGGAAGTACGACGACCACTAATTCTCTACATACATTAATGATGGCTAAGGTGAGCCTCAATCTGCAGATTGTTTGCTGATGACACTGGTGTGCTGGATAGTGTCACTGACTATAAGAGGATACAAGGTGACTCACTAAGGTTCTAGTCAATGTGATGGCAACTTGCTCTTAATGTAAAAAAAGAAAATGCAAGTTAATGCAGATGAGGAGGAAAAACAACCCTATAATGTCCAAATACAGCATTAATAGTATGATGCTTGACACACAGTCACGTCTATTACATACCTAAATGTAACATTGCAGAGTGATTAACTGGAACAGCACATCAGGTAACAGGGAAGGCAAATGTTCAATTTCAGTTTATTGGGAGAATTTTAGGAAAGTGTGGTTCATCTGTAAAGGAAGTGCATACAGAACAGTAGTGCAACACACACTTTACTACTGTGAGTGTTCGGGATCCCAGAACAGGAAGACACTGAAGCACTTCAAGACAGGCTACTAGATTTAGTATCACTAGTTTCAGTCAAAGCGCTATTATGAAGATACTTTGTGAACTCACATGGGAATTCCTGAAGGGAAGACATTTATTTTGCAGAAGGCTCTTTAGAAAATTTAGAGAAACGGCACTAAGTTGACAGCAGAACAAAACTATTGCCACCATCATACTTTTGCAGAAGGACCATGAAGATAAGGAAAATTACGACCCATACAGAGTATATGGACAGTAATTCTGCTGTCCCTCTATTTGTAAGGTGAACAGGAAAATAAATGGCTGGTAGTGATACAAGGTACCCTCCACCATGTACCAAACTGTACATAGATATGGGGAAAAAAACCACTGGTTGGAAGTAAATAACTTCTAAAGAAGGAAAACTAGTTGAATAATCAAATTCAGTTTACAAACTATACGAGGTGAGCCAGGAGGAAAGGTATGTTCTTTGAGGAATGATAGTATTAGTGATTCTGAACAAAAAAGCTTCATATGGACATATGCCCTATTCCAATTTGTTTCCGAGATAGAACTCATTCAATATCACTTTTGTAAGTTTTTCTTGAGTAACACTAAAACCGCACCCTCCACTGGAAACATGTCCCAGTACAAAAACACATTCAAGAAAGTGTATGCACGTCAAGCGAGTTTTTCAACATTCTCATGCTCTCTTCGCCCAAATAATTAGTTCTTGAGCAAAAAAATGAATAGGACCCTTTTGTAGGAAATTTAATATAGTTTAATTTTGGCACTGCAACACGTTTTCGCTGGAGTGTGCGGTTTTCGAGGTAGTCAAGAAAAACATGCAAAAGTGACATTAAATGTGTTCTATCTCTGAAACCATTCTTTCCTTTTTGTTCAGAATCACTAATACTACCACCCCTCAACGCACACACCTTTCCTCCCGACTTGCCCTATATTAAAAGCCTGTACATTTTACATTTCAATAATATTTTTTCTAACAAATCTAGTATTACCTCTTCACCAGATTCTGGAGGATCACTCGTTTCGTCCTCATCTTCATCCTCATTCTCATCTTCATCCTCGTCATCTTCTTCATCCTTTTTGGAAGACTTTTCCTCCTCTTCTCTCTTTTTCCTTTCCTCTTCATCCTGTTGCTCTTTCATTTTCTTTTCACCAGCCTGAACAAGAACAGAATTATGTAAGCACAACAGTGTGTACAATGTTACCTCAGAAAATAAATATTTAATTCCACTTACAGATCTGGGCCTCCACAATTCTTCTCCCACTTGTTTAGCGTGGTCTGGATCATCAGTTATCAGAATGTTATCAAAAATAGTTCCCGATTTTACTTGCCACAAGTCAAAACCAATAGCACAAACCTCATTCTTCAAATATAGTTCTGGGTCTGGTGAATATTCAGGGTTGTCAATTTCAGGATGAATCCAAGGCCCCTATATAAAATAAGAAAATTAAATTTCCTTACACTCACTCTGTAAAACAATGAACAATGGCTATAACAGAATGAATCTCATGCCCAAGAAATTAAAATCTCATTTATTAGGCATGAATAAAGCTATCACCCCAGCACATCATTAATAGTTTCATATGAAATCATGGTCCTCACATTTGATTTAGGTGCAAAGTATCTTACCTTGTAATTAGGATTATCAATTTGCTTAGGTTTCCATTCACCCTTGAAGTCTGGGTTGTCAATCATAGGGGGTTCCCATTCACCATCCATTTCATCATCCCAATCTTCTGGCTTACTGGCATCAGGGTCAGGAATATGCTCTGGCTTGTCCCAATCGTCTGGTTTCTTGTCATCAGGGTCATCAATAGTAGGACGATCATCCCAGTCTGCTGGTTTCTTTGCTTCTGGATCCTTTATCTTCTTAGGCGGCAGAAAGTTCCAGTCTGCTTCTAGTTCTCCAGACTCCACTTTCTCATTGTCTATTAACACCTTTGGAAGGCAAATCATTTTAGTGATTACTTCCGAAACACTGATAGATGGGTGAGGTTAACTAAAATAATTTCAATGCAAAAACATACCTCATATGTGTTGTCAGGCTTAACCACCAAAGTGTATAAATGTGTGTAAACATCATCCTTGCATCTTATTTCCTTGTTGATTAGCAAGTTCTTTCCTTTGTAATTAAAGATTACATGAACTTTCTTAGTGCCAGGACCACAAATGTCAGGACCTATAAAAAGTTGATTAATTTTATACTGACAATACTGCAAAATGTGTCTTTTTCCACACAACTGTTCCATATTACCTATTCTTCCAATATACTACATATTTGCTGCACAGTAAAATTGGTACAACCAGAACTTAGGAAGAGCATCACACAAAACACACAATGCACCTTACCTGATGGTCTTCAAGGACTTTTGGATTTTCATAGTGGATAACACTAATAAAACATTTTGCAGGCTCACAGAATGCCCAAATATAAATTTAACTGCTTTCATACATCAAATCCTTGATTCTGATAAAATAAAACTACACTTTCAAAAACTAAATCCATCTCATTTTAACAGCAAGCAAATCGTCAGGGATAGTAATGTGACCAGCAGTACAGCAAGAGAACATGAAATCAGTACTAAAACAATCCTATCCCTGAAGATTCCAATTATTTCTTGTGTGCATGGTCTGGGTAGAACAAATTTAATGGTTCATTGGAAATAAGTTTCCATTACTTTCATTTTTGCTTTTCTTCCAATAAATTCTGCTCACAGCATTAAAACTGAAGAGTGAAAAATTAATAACTAGCTCTGCTATTTTCAAATCTGCTTGCACGTGAGCTTCAATTATCTACGCAATTGAATCTGCCATGATGGCAGTCACAAGGAATAAGATTTGTTGACATTGCTAAAGGTGTTTATCTCCAGCAACGATGTTCCCTCCTCTTGATTAATACACTAGAACGTGTCATTTAAACCTAATATCTACTTTTCGTGTTTTAATAATGTCGTTATAAATGAAAACTAATACGGAATGCAGTGACGGTCTAAGAAAATAAAACGTAAAATAAAGCTCTTGTACACGAGTTCTTCCTGAAATGGGTACCATATGCCGGATTGGACTTACCAAACATAAGAAGGTATGGTGAGTCACCGTGCATGTCTTTCTGGTCCAAACCACAGTCAAAAACTTTAAGGTATCCTCCGCCACAGTCTATATTCTGTTCATGCTTCACTGTAAATTGTATAACCAGCGGCTTTTCTTTACTACTAAATGGCTTGAACTTCGTGGATAGTGCATAGAACCTCGCGTCTTGAGATGTCTGGATACCTGCAAAAATAAAGAAAATTGTCACATGCAGAATTTAAAAAAATTGAAAATTTTAAATAGATTCTTTGCGTAAAATAAGGGTTCCTACCTTTATCTTCTTCAGGGTCATTGAAGAACTTGCCGGCACTACGGACGAACTTGCCGAACTCCTTTCCCGGATGCTCCGAGTACACCCAATTGCTTTCCCACGAATCTGCACATCAGTCATAAAAAATTCTGTATTTTTCTATTACACGGCAAATAAAAAATTGTCAGTGGTAAACTATAACTACGAAAAATAACGAGAAAATCATAGAAAATGTAAAGACATGATATATTTGTCATAACGTGACAAGCGGTAAGTTATCCCGTTACTTACCGTCAGCAAACTTCTCTTCATAGTAAACTTCACTATTAACTTCCGAAAACGCTAAAAACGCGAATGCTAAAACTAGGAACCTCATTGCGGAGGATGCTATAACCTACTCGCTACCCCGATGCAAACTTGACAACGTACACAGAAATATACAACCAACACCCGCAATTTCCTTCGCCTCACATACAACGCAGCACCCAGACAGATGGGCCTATGCCATTGGTTAGCTTGCGTGCACCAATCAGAGGGAACCACGCTGAGGAAACAGCGTCAAGGTTTCCGATTATCACAGATGCTATCATCTGTGTGCTAGCTGGCGAGTCTTGTCCACGTATTGACTGGTTGCCATGGAAACGGCTTCCCACAGGCCGCAAGGTAGCGTGGCTTCACACCTCAGTGTCACATGTTTGTTGAAAATGGAGATTTAGTGAACAGACTGAAGTGATGAAAACTGATAGCATCCGTGTTAGATCAGCGTGTCCATTGTGAACGCGTTGTATTCCTATAGTTTTAAATGCATCCAAATATAAAGCACTACGCCTCCTCCGTTCATGCAGAGGATGAATGGTTTGTGGAAATTAACATAGTTTAACCACAAAGAACAGAAAAGAGATATTGCTGCTAGAAATTACCAGGAAGAGATGACAGATTTTCATTTAAGCCGTTGTTATGAACCCCGTATATCAGCTACGAAGAATAGGAAGATGTCACGCAGCGATTTAGCGTTTCAAAAATTAAAGAAGTACGAAGTAAAATATAAAACTAACCGAAATTTGACATCTGTACTGACAAACAGTGAGTCGGTGGAAGCAAACAGTGAGTCTCATATAGAACAATACAAATCTGTTATACCTGTGTATACCGGCCCAAGAGACAGACAACAGGATTTGACAACATACTTTGAGGCATCAGAACATTGTCTTCAGAAGGCCGAAGAGACTGGCGGTCGAGCATCATTGAAAAATGGTAATGTCACATCATCTCATACACGTCCACGTAACAGAACACTTATTATTGACCTTAAAGTTGATGATGTTGACGTGGTTTATTCAGATTACTCGAAAACTGAGTTGATTACCAATTCTTTTCCAAACGCCTGCCGGGACAGAAATACTATTTCACGGAAGAAGCAATCTGATGCCGAAAAGTTAACTGCTCAGAAAAATGAGACCTTGCCTCCTCCATTGAAGATATCAGTAAACAACAAACCTAGTGCGTCTGATACATCTGTTTCTATTGACAATTTATGCAGGAATATAGCGCCAAATGATAATCCCACAGATTCAGGTGATCACACACACATTTACTCCACCTCAGCAGTTGATAAAACATCTGTCTGCTCCAAGAACATGAATAAAATTAAAAAAGTTGACTTATACCTAACAGACGAAATGAAAGAAGTGCAGGAACTGTCTCAGTCAGTAGAATATTGTCAAAAGCAAAACAAAAATGAATCATTAGAACAAATAAATTGTGATCTCTTGAGCAACAAAGAGAAACTATCTGTAGAGCCAGAGAGTGTAAGAGCTGAAATATTTGAAAGTAACTCTGAGATCACAAGTTATGAAGTTCCTGATATTTCCAGTTCTTTTCATATAGATATTAGAGAATCTTTACACCTGGACTCAGTGGTAACTCCAGAGTCTTCCGTTACTGCAGGTGATTGTGTACCACAGAATACAGACGATAAAAATGTCGCTGCACCAGCATCAAACAGTGTAACAGATGGTCATTTGCACAGTGCAATCTCAGCATTGTGCTCCAAATGTAAAAAAAGTTTTAAAAAACAGTGTAAGACTCAAGCAGATAAGACTTACTGTAATTGCAATAGCAAATCAACACAGACAAATATCAACTTGGACTTTGTACATCACATAAACAATATTCATCTTTCTAACACAACTGCAGAGAAAGATGTGCTGTTATCACCGTATAGTTTATTTGTTTACCATTACTTGCTTCATGGGTATTCAGAAGGTACAAATTCTTCAATCTTTCTTTTAGTAGATTTGTAGAAGGAAGTAATCAGGATGGTGTAACTCTTGCAAAAGAAAACATATGGTAATTGCTCATCTATTAGTATAGACTTTTCAGATTGTTAAATAGTTATGGTAACTTTAGGATGGTGTAAATAAACTGGAGAACAGGTGTAACACAAAGATTATCTCATTTAAGAAATTACATTTCTACGCTACAACATTACAGAATGTTCAGCGTGTTTCCTGTCAGCTGTTCAGTATATTTTGATACAGCTAGCTGTGTCAACATATAAGATACAGTTAAGACAATTAATACAACAGCTTTGTGAATTAATAAAAGTACATATTGGTAGTAGGGCAGTCCCAGGTGCTAATATACTTATTAAAACATATATAGTTACTGGAATACTTGTTTACACACATATGTACATGCTTAATTACAATTATATATCAGTTACATACATTTACAGTTTTCAATTACTTATAGCTAGTTGATTGATGATACTTGTATACTTATTTACATGTTTATAAATGCATAATTCTAATTGTGTGATTATTACATGTGATTCTACTGATAAAAACATCTACCTGAAGCACAATTCTTGAAAATCACTCTCCATGAATTCATCAACAGAGTAAAATTCTTACTGTTTCATTTAAGTTTCTAAAAACTTCTTTGAACTTGTGTCATTGAGTCAATTGAGCTGTTTTTCTTTTCAGTTGGTTGAAGAATTTAAGGCCTGTTTATGGCTACTACAGATGCGAGAATCTAGAGTACAGTAAATGTATCATGTGGCAATTTTTTGTATTGTACAAATGAACATTATTTCTTAGTCTGTATTTTCTTTAGCATAAATTAGACAGCTGTAGAAGTAAAGGCTGAAGAATGTTGTTATGTGAAGTGCTCTAAACTGACTTCTTCAAATCTCTCTGGGAGGCAGACCCAGAATACATGGAACAGCTTTCTTCTGGCATTGAGAGCTGTAAGCTCACTCTGGTGCATTTCCCCACAACAGTATTCTACGTTGTTGGTGTGAGTGGAAGAACGCATATTAAGAGTAAAGTAGGAGATTCTTACTGACATTTTGTCTTAATTTATGGAGCAAAAGTAAAACTCTTGCCAGTGTGCTGCTTAAGTAATTTGTGTGTCCATCCCATGTCAGTCTTGTATCAGTCACTAGTTGAAGTAATTTCACATTCTTATTCTCAGACCTAATTGCTCTGAGACTGCAATGAAGTTCTTCTGTTTTTGTTTTGCGAATGGATGGATAGCCGGTTGGCCAGAGGCCAGTGATTAGTCAACTCGTTTATTTCTCTGTTATAATTTTGAATATCTTGATAGTTTTCGCCTTTTGTTAGCACTGTGATGTCTTCAGATTACAGCACATACTCACCTAGTACGTGACTTAAAAAATTATCTGTATACACAATGAAGAGACAGGATCCAAGAGCTGCCCCCAGTGATGTTCCACATTTCATTTTCAACAACTGTGATGCCTGATTATTTGCATATACTAACTGTAGCCTGTCAGGTAGGTTGGTTCTAACTATATTTCATCTTTTATCTCTAATGCTGTAGTGAGATAATTTTATTTATACAGTCTTACGTGACACAAAGTTGAAGGCTTTGTTAAAGTCTATAAGTACTGCACATGTAGCATCTATCTTTTCAATATCCTCATATATAATACGTAATAGATTTCTGACTGATTTTACTGTTGACAGTTTTGATCTAAAGCTATACTGGTTTGCATTCAGTATTATTTTCAAAATAGTCATACATTTGTTAACATCTACAGCTTTCTATTATTTCTGATGGAACTGGAACACATGAGTGAGGTCTGTAATTACTGGGGAGGTGTCTTTCTCCTTTCTCAAACACATGGAGTGTAATGGTGACTGTAGGAGCTTGAATGATGACGGCTTGTACACTTTATAAAGTATTTGTTTAGTACATTTCAGTCTGTGGTAACAGTATTGTCATTTTTGAACCGGTTTATTTCACTTTTAATGACATTTCTTGCTGTAGCTATCATTTACTTCGCACTTGACTCTCTTAATCTCAGTTTGGTAGACATGTTTGAGTTTTGCATATATTTTCTTAACTTCACCATTTTTAATAGATCCATCTTTGGCTGTAGGAACCAGTATTCTTATTATATTCAGTCTCTGTCTATAACCCCCCCCCACACACACACACACACACACACACACATACACACACACACACACAAAACCCTCGAACGAACCGTGTGCCTTGGTGTTGGTAGGGAGATTTGTGTGCCTCAGCGATACAGGTGGCCGTACCATAGGTGCAACCACAATGGAGGGGTATCTGTTCAGAGGTCAGACAAATGCATGGTTCCTGAAGAGGGCAGCAGCCTTTTCAGTAGTTGCAGCGGCACCAGTCTGGATGATTGACTGATCTGGCCTTGTAACATCAACCACAACGACCTTGCTGTACAGGTACTATGAAAGGCTGAAGCAAGGGGAAACTACAGCCATAATTTTTCCTAAGGGCATGCATCTCTACAGTGTCGTCATAAGATGATGGCATCTTCTTGGCTAAAATATTCCAGAGGTTAAATAGTCCCCCATTTGGATCTCCGGGTGGGGACTACTCAGGACAATGTTGTTATCAGGAGAAACAAAACTGGCAGTCCATGGATTGGAGTGTGGAATGTCATATCCCTTAATCAGGCAGGTGGGTTAGAAAACTTAAATAGGTTAAGTTAGATGTAGTGGGAATTAGTGAAGTTTAGTGGCAGGAGGAAATAGGACTTCTGGTCAGGTGAATGCAGGGCTATAAATACAATACAAAATAAGAGTAATGCAGAAGTGGCTTTAATAATGAGTAAAAAAAAAAAAAACTGGAACATGGGTAAGCTATAATGAACAGTATAGTGAACGCATTATTGAAGCCAGGATGGACACAGAGCCCACATCCACCACAATTGTACGAGTTTATATGCTGATTAGTTCTGCAGATGAGGAGGAGATTGAGGAAATATATGACGAGACAAAAGAAATTATTCAGGTAGTTAAGGGAGCTGAAAATATAAGTCATCGAGGACTGATATTCAATAGTAGGAAAAGGAAGAGAAGGAAAAGTAGTAGGTGACTGGGAGAAAGGAATGAAAGAGGAAGCCGCCTGATGGAATTTTGCACAGGGCATAATTTACTCATAGCTAACAATTTGTTTAAGAATCATGAGAGAAGGTTGTATACATAGAAGAGTCCTGGAGACACTGAAAAGTTTAAGATTGATTATATAACAGTTAGAGATTTATGAACCAGATTGTAACACATTTCCAGTGGCAGAAGTGGACTCTGACCACAATTTATTGGTTATGAACTGCAGATTACAACTGAAGAAACTGCAAAAAAGCAGGAATTTATGGAGATGGTACCTGGATAAACTGAAAGAACCAGAGGCTGTAGAGGGTTTCAGATGGAGCATTAGAGAATGATTGACAAGATCAGGGGAAAGGAATACAGTCGAAGAAGAACGGGTAGCTTTGAGAGATGAAATAGTGAAGGCAGCAGAGGATCGAGTAGGTAAAAAGATGAGGTCTAGTAGAAATCCTTGGGTAACAGAAGAGATACTGAATTTAATTGATGAAAGGAGAAAATATGAAATTCAGTAAATAAAGCAGGCAAAAAGGAATACAAACGTCTCAAAACTGAGATCGACAGGAAGTGCAAAATGGATAAGCAGGGATGGCTAGAGGACACATGTAAGGATGTTGAAGCATATATCACTAGAGGTAAGATAGATACTTCCTACAGGAAAATTAAAGAGACCTTTGGAGAAAAATAGAACCTTCAGTATGAATATCAAGAGATCAGATGTGAAAGCAGTCCTAAGCAAAGAAGGGAAAGCAGAATGGTGGAAGGAGTATATTGAGGGTCTACACAAAGGAGACGCACTTGAGGGCAATGGTATGGAAATGGAAGAGGACTTACAGGAATATGAAAAGAAAGATATGATACTACGAGAAGAATTTGACAAAGCACTGAAAGGCTTGAGTCAAAAGGAGGCTGGGAGTAGACAACATTCTGTTAGAGCTGCTGGTAGCCTTGGGAGAGTCAACCAACACAAAACTCTTCCATCTGGCGAAGAAGATGTATGAGACAGGCGAAATACCCTCAGACTTCAAGAAGAATATAACAACCCCAATTCCAAAGAAAGCAGATGCTGACACAGGTTTGAACATTACCGAACTAACCGTTTAATAAGCCACAGCTGAAAAATACTAACACAGATCCTTTACAGAAGAATGGAAAAACTGGTAGAAGCTGATCTCAGGAAAGATCAGTTTGGATTCCGTGGAAATGCAGGAACATGTGAGGCAATACTGACCATACGACTTCTCATAGAAGGTAGGTTAAGAAAAGGCGAAACTATGTGTATAGCATTTATCGAATTAGAGAAAGCTTTTGACAGTGTTGACTGGAACACTCTCTTTCATATTAAAAGAGTGGCAGGAGTAAGATACAGGGAGCGAAAGGTTATTTATAATTTCTACAGAAAGCAGATGGTAGTTATAAGAGTAGAGTGGCATGAAAGGGAAGCAGTGGTTGAGAAGGAAGTGAGACAGGGTTGTAGCCTATCTCCAGTGTCATTCAATCTGGATATTGAGCAAGCAGTAAAGGAAACAAAAGAAAATTTTGGAGTAGGAATTAAGCTCCAGGGAGAAGAAATAAAAACTTAGAGGTTTTCTAATGACGTAATTATGTAAGAAACAGGAATGGACTTGGAAGAGTAGTTGAATGGAATGGACAGTGTCTTGAAAGGAGGATATAAGACGAACATCAACAAAAGCAAAACAAGGATAATGGAATGTAGTCGAAGTAAATCAGGTGACGCTGAAGAAGTTAGACTAGGAAATGAGACACTTGAAGTAGAAAATGAATTTTGCTATTTGGGAAGCAAAATAATGCATGATGATTGAAGTATGGAGGATATAAAATGTAGATGGACAATGGGAAGAAAAGCACTTCTGAAGAATAGAAATCTGTTAACATCGAGTATAGATTTAAGTGTCAGGAAGTCCTTTCTGAAAGTATCGGTATAGAGCATAGCCATGTATGGAAGTGAAACATGGACAATAAACAGTTTAGGGCAAGAAGAGAATATAAGCTTTTGAAATGTGGTGCTTCAGAAGAATGCTGAAAATTAGATGTGTCGATCACGTAACTAATGAGAAGGTACTGAATAGAATTGGGGGAGAAGAGAAATTTGTGGTACACTACCTGACTAAAAGAAGGGATCAGTTGGTAGGACACATTTTAGGGCATCAAGGGATCACCAGTTTAGTACTGGAGGGAAGCATGGGGAGTAAAAATCATAGAGGGAGACCAAGAAATGAAAACAGTAAGCAGATTCAGGGGGATGTAGGTTGCAGTAGTTACTTGAAGATGAAGAGGTTTGCAGATAATAGAGTAGCAGGGAGAGTTGCATCAAACCAGTCTGGACTGAAGTCCACAACAACAACTGTCTACACTATGTTTTAGTGTTTTGTGGTCTGCATTTAGTGTTATTAAGATCTTTCTTATAGATGGTGGGACAATTGCTCTTTAATATTCTTTGAACAATATCTAGAAACAAAGCAATGCAGTCATCAATAGTTCTCTCAGTGGTCAATTTATAGTACCACTGAGTTTAGTTCCTTTATCTTATGTTTGATACTTTTATTTAGTACTCTGTACATTACAAAACTTTTAGTACATTCAGAGAGTTATTATCTTATTTGTAGAAATAGTCTCTCATGATCAGATAGTCCTGATTTAACCAAACTGCATTCTGCATAGTCTCTGTTTATTAGTCATTATATTGTCTAAGTATACTTCTAACCTCATGGGTTGTTCATTGATGCAGTAGAGATTAAGTGACTTTATCGTATTTATTAAGTGAAATACATACTTTCTTTTTTCTCTTGTGGCTATGTTAATGTCACTGACTGGGAAGTTTGTGATGTCTGCATTGTGAAACTAATAGTATTACCATATTGAGTTTATCTATGAATGTTTTTTCATCACTTCATTGTGTATGATAGAGTGATGCAATTACAGTTTTTGTGCGTGTAGTACCACTGCTGCTGCTTCTTCAGATATACCTTTTAGACACATCTACAACTGAATGCTTTATATGTAGACTGTTTGTATCATAGACTGATACCCAACAATGTGCAATATTTGTTCTGCAATAACTGGTGATCTGTGGGTATCCAGATGGGACATACAGTGCCATAGGTGAACTATTTAACCAATGTTCATTAACACAGGGTGTGCAGCAGCTGATTGTTCAATCCAGTATTGTAATTCATTGAGTTTACCCCTGAGTGATTGCACATTGATGTGAAGCAGAATTGTTTCACTTTTAGTACATTGAGGTACATTCTCTACTTTGTATTTTCTAGCTTTTGTTTGGGCCTCTTTACCTGTAACACAGTGGGTTTTTTGTGGTGTAGTCCAGTAGTGGTTTATTCTAAAAAATGGGATGTAGAAGCATTGGTTGATGGGTTGTGCTGAAAATGATCATTTTGTTTGTGCTTTTTTTGCTAGCAAATTCTCCCCTAGCTCATTTAGATGTAACCCATGTATTGTATGGAATCCATGGCCTACCATATTTACATCCATAATAGACACATTTTTAAAGTGTTTGCATATTCTCTCATATTTTTGTTTGCTTGATTAATTTCCTGGTTTATGCAGGACCACTGATGTAGATCATGTCTGTGTGGAATGTTAAATAGTAGTACATTGGTGTGTGTTAGGAAACTGAGATATTTCTTTAATTCTGAACAGGCAGTATGCATTCTATTTCGCGTAAATGTCGTTTAAGCCACCAGACAAGACAATAAAATCCATACACGTTTACTAACTTCAGCAATCAACACACCTGGCTTGATGAATCACATTGCATTCACAGTATTTTTTACATTTATGTGAATAGACAGGTCATGTCCAGGGTTATCACCAAGAACTATAAGTTTTTTCTGTTGTTTTGCTTTCTGATAATATTGAAATCATGTGTCATTGTCTTGTAAAACTCATGGGACATCATGTTGCTTTTATGTTTCTTCATTAATAATCACTGTGTCACTGTTTTTTTGGAGGTAGTTTGATGTACCTTGTTTTTGTGGCTTTATATCACTGAGGACATCATAACTGTTTTTCAGTGGAATATAAGACACACACCTGGTTACAGAATTGACCTCCACAGTGCGACGAGGTGCAAACCATTTACCAGTATCTAAACAAGATCTGCTTGACTCGCATTTCCACTGTTGAATGTAATTTAAATTATTTTTCACTGAAGAATCCATCTTAGCCCACCAAAAATAAAAATTTGGTTGCATTGGCTACATATCATACTAGTTTTTGCTGTTTTCAAATATTTTTTACAGTACCTCATGCATTCACTTTCGTGAGTAAGAGTCATGTCTCTATTTTCTTGGCACTTGGTTTCACTAATACACTTAATTATAATTAATTCACTCATTTGATCATGCTTAAGTAACCTTTGTATTACTAGTGATTTCTTGTCTATTAAAACTGAGATAACTGTGCCAATGTAGTTCTTTCCATTCAGAGTCAGGGCTAATTTCTTGCCTTTACATTTCGTGCAAAACCATATCCTTAATTTTGGATCAGCACTCGCACTTCTATAGTGTAAGTAGACTTGCATTTAAAGCCCATTATCCCTTTACTTACACATTTTTACAGGAGCAAAATTCTGAGTCTGATTTTTCTAGCACACATTCATAATCATACACTGAAGTGCTTGCAAAGTTATGTAATTGTTTTCTTGATAAAAATAAGTCTCTCTGTTCTTTATTCACTAATGCCCCTTCATTCAGAGCATTCAAATTAATTTGTTCTAGTCTCCTAACCAAGATGCAAAATTTGTGAGTTTCTGTGTAAGTTTGTGAGGTTCTGTTAGGTTGGAAGATTTGTTTGTTTTCAGCAATCAGTGGAGAGTAGTAAATGAGGACCTTGCTCTTTACTATTCATGAATTCTTAATTTCATTGCCCCTCTTACATTTCAAAGAAAAAAAAGATGACATTCTTGTCATATTGCTGTCAACAAATATTGCATACTTGCATGGAGGTTTAATCCGAATTCAAGCTATGAAGCATCTGACTGACTACTTTTCCTAACAATATTTTAATCTAAAGTAAATGTTAGTGTCAGTGTTAGTTAATGTAATTGACGTACCTGTCTGTATTCAGATCAACATGGCCAATAAACTGAATGTTGGTTTTGAAACCTACACCACTTCAACGACTTGCATGTCAATAATGATTACTGGTGATGAGCACAACACATGCGCCCAGTCCCGAGCAGAGAAAATTCTCAATCTGGCTGGGAATTGAACCTGGCCCCCATGACTGAAGAGTCAGCAATGCTAATCACAAGATCATGGGCTACTGATAGAAATTTAGAGAGTGTATTCTAAATATGCTAGAAATGTAGGCCCTTAACTTAACTTCTAAGATAAGTTGTATGTCAGTACTACCTCACATGTTTCAATATTTCTCTGCAACCCAAACTCCGCTTCCCCAACATCCGCTTCTACCAGCTTTTTCATTCTTCCATAAATAATTTGTGTCAGTATTTTGCAACCATGATTTATTAAACAGAGAGTTTGGTAATATTCACACCTATCAGCACCTGCTTTCTCTGGAGCTGAATCACTATATTCTTCTTGATGTCTAAGGGCATTTCCCCCATCTCGCATATCTTGCACACCAGGTGGAATAGTTTAGTCATGGCTGGTTGGCTCAAGGATATCAACAGTTCTGAGGGAATGTTGTCTGCTACAGAGCCCTTCTTTTAGCTTAGCTTTTCCTTAAAATTATATTTAAAAAAATCATTTATGTAAACAACTGAAAGGATCTGTGAGGCTGTTTTGTTTGGAAATTATCTCTAAGTTAAACAACTGTTTTGAAACTGCAAACTCCTTTCAGAGCAGATCAGAAGCCAAATGAAGTTAATGAGTGTCCAAAGCTACTGGTCACAAACAAAACAATATACCATGAATATGTTGCCTCTAATCCATGAGCTTGGGGACAGACTTGTTATTAGCTGTAACATTTACCTGGAGATATGATGCTGAAATAGAACACATTGTATTGGTGTGGAATTTGTGCCTTGGCATTTGAGTGCTAGTCCAAATAATCAACACTAAGAAATTTATCTTAAATTGTATGATAGGATTTGGATGATAACAGATGGCAGCAACCTATAGCATTAAACAGCTTAAATCGCCAGACACAGCAAAGTACTCAGAATAACAGTGGATCTGCTCATGGCTTTGTCATTGTACACCTGCATCTACATACCTACTCCACAAGCCATCGTATGGTGCATGGCAGGGGGGGAGGGAGGGGAGAAGGGGATGGTACCTTCTACTATTGTTATTCATTTCCTTTTCTCTTCCACTTGCAAGGAGAGGGAGGAAAAAATGACTGATTGTATGCTTCCATATGAGCCCTAATTTCTCTTATGTTTGTTTTCCTTATGTGAAATGTGTAATGGTGGCAATAAAATCATTCTGCGGTCAGCTTCAGAATCGCAATAACACACCCAAGCACAAGACACTTGCAACTATGGCATTTTTTACTGGGAAGATCAGTATATTCCACCCTCTCTTCCCATTAGAGCTAGCAATATGTGATTTTGCTTTGGTTCTCACACTAGAATTTAAAGAATCATGTTTTTAAATTGTGTTCTTACTCAGATAATAGTAAATAATACTCAGTATATTTATGGAAATGTTTTTATAGTGTTTGTGATGTATTAAAAATGAAATTACTATATTATTATCCAGGTCATTTGGTTGGAAGGTACACCACAATTAAGTTTGGTGAGTGGTGACACCACTGTGTGTGTGTGTGTGTGTGTGTGTGTAAAGTAGGAGTCAGATTTGTCAGTGATAGAAATGACTTTAAGAGGGTTCTTCCATGTCAACTGGCCATGTTTACTGTCTTTTATTTTAATAAAACTTGATGTAGAAGTTTGTTGATCCAAATGAAAAGGCATGAAAATTTATAGTGCAACAGTTACTATGGAAATATGGAAGTACTCCCTTTCCTAGACACCCCAGTGGAGATACTGAACTGTTAAAAGTTAATAAAATGTGCTTTGTAGCAATAATATTTAATGTTTTATGCACAGTCTTTCATTTATTTTACTGCATCCAGTATTTTATGTTATAGTCTAGCCAAGCAAAACCAATCTGGACACTAGTGCTCTTCCTTTCCACATTACTACAAATGAAACATTAATAAATATCTGTATGTTTCCAGTCTGCAAGGTAGTAAAGTTTGTTACACTTTTTCATTGGTTGAGTCCACACCTTCATGAAAAAGAAATATCTTTGAGTAAAAGCGACCAGAGTTCGTACCTTTTTGAAAAAGTTGTATCTAACATGTTGACAACAGTTCTCTCAGGTTATTATTGACAAGAAATTCAGGTTCTTCATTGACTGTATTCAGTTTTGCCTTGTCTTACTGTTTCTCATTTCATTCAAGGTCTCGGACAATGTTCCAGTCTAATTATTGATCTCATTCAACCCTTTCCTTTCTAGCAGTAGATCTGTTATCAAACATTCTTGCATTTATTAATATTTGTTTTGTTTGTTATTAGTCCAAAGCCATTTGGTAAGAACTTTTTTCTGCCATTATTTGGTTACAGTCACTTCATCAGTTAGGTTTTATAGTAAATAACATAATATTATTTGCTATCTAGCTTTTGTCATTCTAAACCATTGTAGGTACTGGAAACATGAACAGTTCATTTTTTCATTCATTCATCATGTTCCGTAGGTCCCATCAAGAAGGATCCTGATCCTGCAGTTAGCTTCCTGGATAAAAGTTTAATGGAACAAGTCAATATAACACAATATTTGATTAACAGCCATCACACTGTGTATAATGCATATTGCACAGCTGTAAGAAACTTATCAAAAAATTATCAACCTGTTACACTTGAAAATACAATGCAGGTTAGTGGATCAAAATGTTCTTTACATAAAATAAAATGGATCATATGCTTTTATTTAGTGTTTTGTAGTACTAGAGAAATGTAAAAATGATATTTAAAATCATCTGTCCATTCTACTGGGTAGTTACAACTAAAGTGCAGCTCCTCAGATCCACTGTGGGCTGTAATTAAAACATGGCAGTGAAACTTGGTAGATATTCTAATGTGTTAACGTGGAACTGATTTATACTGGAGAAAAATTAAGTACAATTTTGGCCATCAGATGCAAATCTGGCACTGTGAGCACAAGAAAGACGTGTAGAAATGTTTCTATATGTAATGGGTGGGGAGTGGGATATGGGAAGAAAAGGTCAAACAAGTGGGAAAGGCATTATGTTGTTTTATAATTAATCAGCACTTAAACACAGGTTGTTCAATATGAGAACTGGAGACATTGACAAGATGCTGTATAGCACCAGATTTGCATCTAGTGACCAAACTTGGAACCAATTTTGTTAAAGCATAAATCAGTCTGTCTTAATGCATTGGCATATCTACCAAGTTTTTTGCCATACAATGATTATAGTCTGCACTAGATCTCCTTGAGTATATCCACTTTAATTATAATCACCTGGTATTATTATATTTGTGCTGGCAAGTGAAATTAAGAGTAGTCAGTTAACTGAATGTATAACTCACTGTTCTGTAATTGAAGCAATTTATTCATCTGGAGAAGAATGGCAGCAAGGCATGCATAGTAAAATAGTTTTATTTGGTTATTAAAATACGGGAAAGTGATGGAAGGACTATAAGCTGTGATTGACATGATGGTTTCAAACATGGTGTGATTCATACAAACACAATACAAGACAGAAAAATAAACTTGTAGACTTGTCCCCTTGTTTAGGTTTAAGAGTGGGTTCTGTACTGTGGTGCAAAGATTATCAAAAAGCTACCCTCACATGCGAAGAAAGAACTGCACGTACCTTATTAGACATTCATACTGAAAATTAACCATCTGTAAACTCAAGGACTGAAGAATACTGTTAACTGTATGAGAAGTAGAAATATTAATTGTAAACATATCTCCATAAAATGGGGAGGCCTGCCCTATTGAGGTATGATATTTAACTCCTAGCATTATAACTGGGAAAGAGCACAGAGCTTCTGCATATTGACATATGTTTTGCACAAGTCAGATAAGGCCACACTGAATAGTCTATGTAGAGTTATCTCATATTTATGCCATGATGAGGCAAGAGAATTAAAAACATAATCAGAATGTCTCTTATACAGGTGGTGTACTGGTCTTCTTCCAGTGAAATTGCAGAGAAGGTGCCTAATTTTTACCAGTGTAACCAGCTCTCTGCCCCCCAAAGAATTGTCAAGTGCATCTGATGGCTGATAATAGTGCAAGATATGCCCTTGGGCTCTGCTGCCGAGGCATCTTCCAGTGTACCCCACATAGGGGATCTACCTTCACCATAGGGCGCGTGGCTGGTGGTAACGTGTTTTCACTCGAGGCAGAGAGTCAATGCGGAGGCTCACCTTGCCCATTCACCCTGTGACTGGACACATAGCTGCTCCTTCAGCAGGGTTTGAGCAGGCACACAGAGGAAGGGGTTCGCTAGTTATCAGAAGCTCCAATGCTAGGCACGTTATGCAGCCCCATATGGAAATAGCATCCAGGGTCAGAAAGGAAACCAATGTGCACTCAGTATGTCTACCAGTGGGCCTCAACTGAGATATGGAAGAGGCCCTGCTGCAGCCATCAAGCGTGCGTGGTGCCGTCATTCGCAAGTTGTGGCTCCCGTCACCAGCATCAACATCTGTCACTTGGATCTAAGGCCATCCTCAGTTCATATGAGTGGCTAGTGAAGATGATGAAGACTGCTGACCTCAATCACACAGTGCAGGACGATCTCACAATTTGCAACATCATTCTCAGAATTGATATAGATCCTTTGGTTTGGAGCCAAGCAAGGGCCATCTCAACCAACAGCTCTGTCAATTCTTTGATAGTCTTGGCTGCAAATTTCTGGACATGTTTTTTGGGGCAGAGAATTGTTTTGCTCCCTTTGATAGGTCAGGAGGGCACTACACAAAGGTGGCAGCTATTTGGTTAGTAGAATACTTGTTGAGTGCAAATGGTTTTTTTTTTTTTAAGGCTAGGCGGTAGTTTGTGGTCTCTAATGAATGCTTGGCAATAGATAGGCAGAGAGGGAAATCAGACCTCATGTAAATAAAGCCACTTTGACTATCAAATTTTAATAATAAATTACCGAAGTATTTATAGTGAACTTCTTGAATTTATTTCCCTCCAGGAAAGTTGTCACCCTCAAGCTATTCTCGGAATCAAGACGCTACAACCCAAAGAATAAAGCTCCAAAATATTTAGCAAGGCATAGAATGTATACCAAAAAGAAAGGTTAGGTGCTATGGGAGGGAGAATGTTCACTGCACTCGACAAAAATATTTAGTGTCTCCAGGTTGAAATTGAGTATGACCTAGTAATAGGTCTAGGTGAACTCACATTAATCATCGGATGTTTTTGTTGAATACCTGATTCTGCCATGAGAGTTTTAGAATCATTCAAAATTAGTCTTAGCTCAGTAGTGCAGAAACACCCAGATCATGCCATGTTAGTTGGAGGTGACTTTAACCTACCAAGCGTAGACTGGAACATCTTTGGATTCATTGCAGGTGCTACAGACAGGCAGTCTTGTAAAGTACTTTTGAACATGTTTTCTGAAAACTGTCATGAGCAGCTAGTTTGACAGGCCGCATGCTATGGAAATGTTTTAGACCTTGTAGTTAGAAGCATGCCTGATTTATAGAGGTTGTCAGGATAAAGACAGGGGTTAGTGATCATGATGTCATCATAGTGATGATGGTTACTAAAGTTCATAAATCCATCAAATAAGCTAGGAGCATATTTTTGGTAAAAAGAGTGGATAAGCAGTTGTTAGCATCCCACTTAGCATTCAGTTCCTATGTAATGGGCACAGAGGAATTATGGGAAAAGTTTAAAGGGATTATAAATTGTGCTTTGGAGAAGTATGTGCTGAGAATTAGATTAATGATGGAAAAGACTCATCTTGGTTTTATCACAGAACTCGGAAAATGCCAAGGAAGCAGAGACTGTTGCACTCTCAATTCAAAAGAGAATATGCAAATGACAACAGCCAAAAGTTAACAGAAATTCATGCATCTGTGAAAAGATCAACGAGAACAGCATACAACAACCACCACTATCATATCTTAGCAAAAGATCTTTCCAAGAACTCAAGAAAATCCTGGTCCTATGTAAAATCACTAAGTGGGTCGAAGACTTCTATCCAGTCTCTCAATGACCAGTCTGATGTGGCAATAGAAGACAGCAAAATAAAAGCTGGAGTTTTAAATTTCACACTTAAGATATCATTCATGCAGGAGGATCGTATTGATGTTTGAGCACCAAGAAGACTCCTGTATGAAGGGCTTAGTAATAGGCATCCCTCATGTAGGGAAGCAACTGAAAAGAGTTGAAAACAAATAAATTTGCCAAGTCTAGTTAGAACCCCACTTCAGTTTTCAAGAGAATATGGCATTGGCCCCTTACTTACGTTGCATTTATTGTGAATCATTTGCTCAGTTAAAAATCTCAACTGATTGGAGAAAAGTGCAGGTGATTCCATATATAAAATAAGGGTAAAAGAAAAGACCCATGAAATATGAAATTACAGACCGATATTCTTAACATCAGTTTGCTCCATAATTCTTGAATATATTCTCAGTCTGAATATAATAAATGTCCTTGAGAGAGAAAATCTTCTGTCCACAAGTCAGCATGGATTTAGAAAGCATCATTCATGTGAAACTCTGCTTGCCATTTTCTCACACAATACCCTGTGACCCATGGATGAAGGGACACAGGCAGATTCCGTATTCCTAGATTTCCTGAAAGTTTTTGATGTGATGCCAATTGCAGACTGTTAACAAATGTACAAGAATTTCAAATAGGTTCTCAGATATGTGAGCAGCTTAAAAACTTTTTAAATAACAGACACCAGTACATTACCCTTGATGGTGGGGTGGTGGACAGGGTGAGCAGAGTCTGCAGCTGTTGTTTGTTGACAATGCTGTGGTAGACAGGAAGGTATCATCTTCGAGTGACTGTAGGAGGGTACAAGATAACTTAAACAAAATTTCTAGCTGATATTATGAATGACAGCTTGCTCTGAATGGCAATATGAAGTGAAATAACCATGTAAGGACAGTAGTAGGGAAGGTGAATACTCAACTTCAGTTTGTTGGGAGAATTTTAAGGAAGTATGGTTCATCTGTAAAGGAAATTGCATATAGAACCCTAGTGTGAGCCATTCTTGAGTACTGCTAGAGTGTTTCGCATCCTCACCTGGTCAGATTAAAGAAAGAAATCAATGCAATTCAAAGCGGGCTACTAGAGTTGTTACCAGTGGGTTCAGTCAACATTCAAGTGTTGCAAAGATGCTTTGTGAACTGAAATGAGAATCCCTGGGGAGAATACAGTGTTCTTTTCATGAAATACTATGAAAAAATTTAGGGAACTGGCATTTGAAATTGATTGCAGAGTGATTCTAGTGCTGCCAACGTACATTCGTGTAAGGACCATGAAGATAAGAGAAATTAGGGCTTGTACGGAAACATATAGACAGTTGTGTTTTCCTTTCTCTATTTGCGAGTAGAACAGGAAAGGAAATGATTAGTAGTGGTACAGGGTATCCTCTGCCATGCACTATGTGGCAGCTTGTAGAGTATGTATGTAGATGTAGATGCAGTGCAACTGCAGCTGAAATGTCACATGACTTATACAGCTACACCTGACATAATTTTCAAGAACTGCTCAGGTATGTTACAGACAAGAATATCCTTAAATTACAGTATAGTAAAGCTATCCTCAACTCAATGTTGGCATTGTACACCATATTGTCCTTCTGGAGACTGTAAGCCCTTTCCTCCTCCTGAGATGTGAACTGTACCCAGCCAGCTGCATGTGACCTACAATTTAATATGGGCTCCAAAACACAGTGCAACTTGGCATTTTTCATGTTAAAAATCATTTCCAGAGGTGAAAGAAGTACAGAAAAAAAATCCATACCAACAGTTGAAGGACTGAACCCCAGAGCTTTGGATTTGTAATCCGACACTTATCTAGTCTACCACTGCACCACATTAAATCAAATGCCTGATTGTGGAAGGTGCACAGGCATTCCACTCATTGTGTAGAAATATTTAGGAACACTGAGTTTAAGTCAGTGAAGATTGCCAAAGTGAAAATGTGAAAACTAGAGCCAGTGTGACTTGTTAACATTAAGGGGTGAAATTTTAACGTGAGAGTAAGACTGAAAGAGACATAATGATAGGTCTCTGAGAAGTGGATTTGGCATACCATGACATGTTCTTTTATGGCACTGATGTATATTTGGAAATAGTGGATAAAAGAGGGTTACACATAAAAAGCACATTTAGTGGGCCATACAATGTGACCATAGGAAGAAATTATTGTCATCTTGTCTACATGGCCATTACAGACTCTGCATCTTTTTTCACGGTGTTGGTTTGATGGTGGAGCATTGCAAAGATGTGTGAACCTGTCTGTGGTGACAGTTTGTTTGATGGCATTTGGTTAAGTCAGACTGCTGGGCTGCAGGCCATTATGATATCTCCCATTGTCCAGAAACCACTAATTCCTCACACTGCAATGGGCATGTGAATACTGTCATTAGTGTACTGAGTGACATTCATATACATGTTAGATGCTAATATGACAACTTGCTATCTGGCATCCTGGCATAACAGACAGGTGACAAGTGGGATGGTGTGGGTGGCCACTGTATAACCATGAGATATTGTCTACCATCTATTGAGGGACATATGAATGGTAACTGCTGCATCATGTAGATTTTAAACCTCAATAAACTGGCTCTTTCAGGCAATCCTGCATGTCACACTGTAGTTATAAAGTGACTGATCAGATGTGGTGATGAGTCTATAAGCCTACTTTCAAATAATGAAGAGTTTCATTTGATAGGCTGCATGTCTGACAGTTCACCTGTTGAACATATTTTAGGTATTTTCATGGAGTTGGCTGCATCCCAAATATCCATAAGACTTTCAATTGTTTTTTGTATACTCCAATGAAAGTCTGTTTAATTACAGCTGTATTTTGTTTTGTTTTATTTTAATGTGTATCTCGTGTAAGTAGATTTGATTTCAAGACAACATTGTGTCATTGTCAGCTATCTGTTAGGCATGCTTCAAATATTGCCTGCCGTAGGTACTATAGAGTCATCATGTCAATAGAGGCAACCATAATGCATCTGCAATACAGTTTGATTTTTTGATCAAACACCTTCTACTCTCTGCACCAAAATGAAAGTATTCATTATTTAAAAACTTGAATGTGATTTGGACAGTGACAACTCATCATGAAACTGATTCTGCTTTATTTTCACTTACTTTTTACCCATTAGTACAGTTGTGCAAAATAATACCAAGTGATGCAGTAGAAATTAAAAAAATACTAAATTAGCCAAACTTTTAAGTATGTTTATTTCATAAAATCATGTCCACCTGACAACATAAGCTGCTCTGGAATATCATTTGCTTAGGCATGATGGTACTGATAATAAAAATTGCAAATGATGTATACACCATGTAGAGAAGGCATTGAGTCGCAGACTGACACAATACAAAGACTGCTGTAAATTCGAACTTTTGGCTAAAAGGCCATATTTTCATGTAGGAAACACATTCACACAAGCATGACTCACACATGTGACTGCTGTCTCTAGCCTCTGAGGCCAGATTGTGTACCCAACTGCCTATATAGCAACTGCACCTGACAGGATAAACAGTCTGTAGATGAGGTGGGGGGTAAGGAGGCAGCTAGAGTGGGTAGGGGAGGGATAGCAGTCTATGAGTGAGGAAAGGTGTACTGCTGCTTGTAGGGCATGCAGGAACATGATGGAGACAGCGTAGGGTTGCTAGGTTCAGTTAGGAGTTTAGAATGAGGAGCAGAAAAGGAGAGAGGTAGAGGAGGAAAAAAAAAAAAAGAAACTAGTGGGTGCATTGGTGGAATAGAAGGCTATGTAGTGCTGGAGTGGGAGCAGGGAAGGGGATAAGTAGGTGAAGGACAGGTACTAGCAAAGATTGAGGCCCAGAGGTTACAGGAACATAGGATATATTGCAGTGAGAGATCCCAGCTGCGCAATGTGGAAAAGCTGGTGTTGGTAGTAAAAGTCTAGATGATGCAGGCTGTGAAGCAGTCAATAAAGTGAAGCACATTGTTTTGGACAGCATGTTCAGCAGTTAGGTGGTCCAGCTGTCACTTGGCCACAGTTTGTCAGTTTCCATTCATGCGGATAGAATAGCTTGTTGGTTGTCATGCCCATGCAGAAAGCAGCTCAGTGGTTCCAACTTAGTTTGTAGATCACATGACTGCCTCAAAGGTAGCCCTGCATTTGATCAGGTAGGTAATGCCTTTGACAGGACTGGAGTTGCTGGCAGTGGGAGGATGCATGAGACAGGTCTGGCATCCAGGTCCATTTCAGGGATATAAGCCATGAGGCAAGGGTTGATAGCAAGGAGAGGTTAGGGATGGATAAGGACATTTCATAGGTTTAGTGAGTGGCCAGAATACTACTGTGGGAGGGGTGGGAAGGCTAGTGAGTAGGATATTCCTAATTTCAGGGTATAATGAAAGATAGTCCAAACCCTGGTGGAGAATGTGATTCCGTTGCTCCAGTCCTGGGTGATACTGAGTCACAAGGGGAGTGCTCCTTTGTGGCTGGATAATTGGAATGTGGAATGTGGAAGGTGTTAGGTGATTGGAGATACAAGGCATGGGAGATCTGTTTCTGTACAAGATTTGGAGTGTAATTTCGGTCTTTGAAGGCCTCAGTGAAACTCTTTCCATACATATTTAGAGAGGGACTGCTTGTCACTACAGGTGCAATGGCCATGGGTGCCCATCAAATCTCCCAACAGCACGTAGCAGCCCTATCTTGTCCCCACCATGTCAATGCTCATTCCTACAAGCAGCAGTACACCTTCCCGCACCCCTACCCTGCTGCCACTCCCCCTCGCCGCCCCAGCCTCCTCCTTACCCCCATCACCCACAGACTGCTTCACTCATCACACGCTATTGCTATACATAGTCTAGCCTTAGTGGACAGAGACAGTGGGCATGTGTGTTGTGTGGTTGTGTGTATGTGTGTGTGTTTTCTATTTTTGAAGAAGGCCTTTTGGCTGAAAGATCAACTGCATAGCAGTCTTTTTGTTGTGTATGTCTGTGACTTAGTATCTCCTCTATATAGTGAGCAGCAATCTACCCATTTCATAATATTGTCGTTATTTCATTCTGGATTTTCCAGCGTTTAAATGATATGCACTGGTACGATACTCTTTAAGGTGAGACCAAGATTAACATTTGCAAGTGCACATACACCTCAGTCTATAGCAAAGTACAATTTTTCACACGTAGTATGTGAATGATGCATTTCCTACCAGCAGCTCTTAGACCAGAGTTTTCCACCTCTGTAGTATAGAGATCACTGGTGGTAGTGCATTTTTGGTAAGTGTGAAGGCAAAGTAATTGAAATTATGAGTAGGTAAATCCTCTTAGGAGGCTACTTTGTATGATCAGTGTACCATGCCATAGCATTATGATTGCCTACATTTCATTGTCTGTCAGCTGCCCATAATTTCCTCCAGTAGTAGGTTGTACAAATCAGTAATGGGTTGGTCCTTTTATTCCACATACAACCTTCACCATTCTTTTATTAATATATGTATTCTGCTCACTTCCAGTCTCTTTACATCCTCATGTAAAATCATCACAACTTGCACTTTTCTTTCTGAGGTGATATTAAATTTTTGGAAACTGACAATAATTCTGCAGAGCCCAAGAAGAAATGGGGACATTATGGTGGAAATTTGTAAATCTGTGTAGAACTTAAAAAATTTACAGATTTTTGCTGGTGCTTCAAAATCAAAGTATTTATTGAAAACAGTGTATTGTTATATTGTTACCAGATAATTATGAGATATACTAAATCCTTGCTATTTACTTTTGTGTGGAAGTGCATTTGCTGTAGTTTAACTGATTAAATATGATCATTAGGGTGCTTTTCAAGCTCACCATTAAAGGTTTTTCTTTTATTTAGGTATTCTTCCACTTACTGCAAAAAGTTCGTTTTGGTTACATTCAGCTGTTTAGACCTAATTTTTGATCGTGCATATTTAGCGTTATACCACAAATTTAAGTGCATTTGGTAATAGTTTACTTACATATTAGTTTCCAAAACATATTTAATGTCCTTTTGCATCTGTATTTAATATATTAGCATTATCACTTAGTAAATGTCTTAACTAATTTCCAAACTACCATGAATACTAAGTGTGTGAGCTGCCATAGGAAAGTTAGTTCAGGGGTTTTGTGCAGCTGTTGTGACAGGTGGTTTTATTGGGGAAATTGTAGCAGCGTGGGAATTGGGGAAGCAAATGAGGCTTTTCCATTCTTTTGCAGGGTTTGCTCAAGAGATAGGATTATAGCTGAACAGGAGGAGAAAATAAGAGCCCTTTAGGCTGATTTGGACAGAGTGAGGGAGGAACTGAAGAGGTTAAGGGGGGGAGGAGGGTAAAGAGCGGTGGGAAGTGATAGCTGGGAACAGGGGCCACAGAAAGAGGACAGTGTCTGACAGTTTCCCAATTGGCACAACTAATAGATTTGCCTTGCTACCACAGTTAAGTAAGGAAGAGGCTCCAGTAGAAGTAGATGTAGTTAAGATGCAACAGAATCTCACTAGGAAACCAACTGTTTAAAAAAAAAGTAGAAAGTAAGAGGAAAGTTCTGTTGCTAGGTAGCAGCCATGGAAGAGGTGTGGGCCAGATTTTGCAGGAAAAATTAGGTGACAGGTACCAGGTCACAAGCTTTTTCAAGCCAAGTGCAAGTCTTAGCCAGGTGGTAGAGGATATAGGTTCCTTGTGCAAGGGTTTCACAAAGCAGGATCATGTGATGATAGTGGATGGAATGAGAAACAGTATTGATAGGGATCAGGGCTACAGTATTGAGTGTGACCTGGTGAAAATAGCCTCTGCAATGACCCATACCAATGTTGGGCTGGTGCCTGCTTTCGTGCAGCATGATCAGCCCCAGTTGAACTGCTCTATCAGGAGGGTAAATAAGGAGTTGGATCAGTTGCGTAGGGCAGCCACGCTGTCAGACATTGGATTGGTTCCTGTCGAGGCTATTGATAGGTGGGATTTCACAAGGCATGGCCTACACCTCAATAGGAAAGGGAAGGGTAAACTGGCAGGGTTGTTTGCAAAATCCATAAGAGGGGACACTAGTACTCATGGATGTACCTCTTTTTTAGACTAATATCAGTGTCCAATGAGAAGTTCAGACAGGCAGGTGCTAAAGAGGTCCAAAACTCACAAAATTCTCACAGCAGGAAAGTAAATAATAATGTTACCATATTTAACCAAAATATTGGTGGATTAAAGAAAAAAAGTAGATTCTCACAAAAGTAAAGTAAAAAATAATGTTACCATTTTTCACCAAAATATTCCGGGATTGATGAATAAAGTAGATGAGCTCCTGGTTTGTTTAGATGACATTGAATCCGATAATGTAATAGATATACTATGCCTGTCTGAGCATCAAATTGTGTCTGATATGGAAAAGGTAAATATCAGTGGTTATAAACTAGCTGCACATATGAGTAGAGAGAATAAGGTGAGAGGAGGAGTTGCCATATATGTCAAAAGTTATCACTGTGTAGAAAGCTTAGATACAAAAAAGTTTTGTCTAGAGCAACATATAGAAGCATGTGCCTGTCAACTTAAACTGAAGGAGGGTTCTTTTATAATTGTAACAGTATATAGGTCCCCTTCAGGAAACTTTCATTTATTTCTTGAAAACTTGGATGCCTTGTTGTGCTATCTGTCAGATAGGGGAAAGCAAATTATTATTTGTGGGGACTTCAGTGTTGATTCACTGAAAGAGTGTAATAGGAAGAATGACCTGGGAGTCTTGCTCGGTTCTTTCAGTTTGACATCTGTCATTAATTTTCATACTCAGGTAGTAAAGGACAGCAGCACATTCATAGATAACACTTTTATAGACCAAGATAGGTTTAAAAACATATATTCTTGTCCTGTTGAGAATGGGCTTTCTGATCATGATGCTCAGTTAGTTATAGTATGTGACATAGCTCCATTCAGTAATTCAAAACTGCTCTCCAAAGTTGTGCGTTCAATTAATGACTCAACAATTAGAAATTTCAGAGAAAATCTTCAGCAGTTAGACTGGGATGAGGTGTGCAAGGAACCCGATGCTAATTAAAAAAATATAACTTATTTCATGATACTCTTGTAAGAGAATTTGAAAACTGTTTCCCCAAGAAAGTAGTTAAATCTAATTATAAGAAACCATGCAAAAAACCTTGGCTTACTAAAGGAATAAAAATATCTTGTAACCACAAAAGGGAACTGTATCTAACAACAAGAAAGAGTAATGACCCAGAAACAGCCAAATATTATAAAAACTACTGTGCTACATTAAGAAAGGTTATTAAAAAGTCCAGAAGCATGTGCATCATGTCAGAGATTAATACCTCTGATAACAAAACCAAAATAATTTGGAATATTATAACAAGGGAGACAGGGCAACCAAGAGTACAGGATGATGGCATCACCATCAAAGTGAATGGAAACTTGATAAACAACAAGCCAGAAGTTGAAAACATTTTTTAAATGTTGTAGAGAAAATAGGATCTAAATGTTCATTAGAAGAAGCAAGGCAGTTAATGGAAGAGGCCTTGCCCACACCATTTGATACAATTGAAATTCCACCCACATCTCCTTCTGAAATTAGGAAGATAGTAAACTCTCTCAAGAATAAAAGCTCACATGGAATTGATGGCATTTCCATCAGGATAATAAAAGCTTGTTCCCAAGAAATAATTGGGATTCTTAGCCACATATGTAATAGCCCTCTGAAGCAGGGTATTTTCCCAGATAGACTGAAGTATGCCATTGTTAAACCACTGCATAAAAAAGGGGATATGTCTGATGTCAACAACTACCACCAATTATCTCTTCTGACTGCCTTATCCAAAATTCTTGAAAAAGTAATGTACTGTAGAGTAGCTTCACACCTTTGTAAAAATAAAGATTTAACAAAATGTCAGTTTGGTTTCCAGAAGGGTTTTTCAACGGAAAATGCTATATATACTTTCACTAATGAAATATTAAATGCTCTGAGTAACCGGAAGTCACCCGTTAGGATTTTTTGTGATCTATCAAAGGCTTTTGATTGTGTGAATCATGGAATACTTATAGATAAGCTCAAGTACTGTGGTATGAATGGGACAGTGCTCAAATAGTTTAAATCATACCTAACTGGAAGAGTGCAGAAAGTTGAAGTAAGCAGTTTACATAATATGCAAAAAACTGGTGATTTCTCAAACTGGGGAACAATCAAGAATGGGGTGCCACAAGGATCGGTCTTGGGTCCTCTGCTGTTCTTAATATATATTAATGACTTGCCATTCTATATTCACAAAGATGCAAAGCTGGTACTTTTTGCCGATGATACAAGTATAGCTATCACACCCGACAGACAAGAATTAACTGGTGAAATTGTAAACAATGTTTTTCAGAAAGTCATTAAGTGGTTCTCTGCCAATGGGCTCTCATTAAACTTTGACAAAACGCAGTATATACAATTCCACACAGTAAATGGAATGACACCATTAATAAATATAGAATTCGATCAGAAATTGGTAGCTAAGGTAGAATATTCAAAGTTTCTAGGTGTATGCATTGATGAGAGGTTGAACTGGAAAAAACACACTGAGGATCTGCTGAAATGTTGAGTTCAGCTACTTATGCTATTAGGGTCATTGCAAATTTTGGTCATATACATTTGAGTAAATTAGCTTACCATGCCTATTTTCATTCTCTGCTTTCATATGGCATCATATTCTGGGGTAACTGGTCATTGAGTAAAAGAGTGTTCATTGCACGAAAACGTGTAATCAGAATTAATCAGAATAATTGCTAGAGCTCATCCAGGATCATCCTGCAGACACTTATTTAAGGAGAGCTTTCGCAACAAACGGTTGCCTCATCAGGAAAGAGGGAAAGACAAAAGGATGTTAATTTTTTTGTTTTGTTTTTGTCGGGGTTGGGGAAATTACCCACTTACTACATCCAAAAATTCATCTAATGAGTAGAAGGAGTTGACATTAAGAAATTCTTTTAATTTCCTTTTAAATGCTGTATGGCTATCTGTAAGACTTTCGATGCTATTAGGTAAGTTCCCAGAGAAAATATATATTCACTTATGAAATTTGTTATTCATAATCCAAACGAATTCAAAAGTAATAGCAGTGTACATGGCTACAACACTAGGAGAATGGATGATCTTCACTACTCAAGGTTAAATCTAACTTTGGCTCAGAAGGGGATAAATTATGCTGTCACAAAAGTCTCCGGCACTTACCTAGTAGCATCGAAAGTCTTATAGATAGCCATATAGCATTTAAAAGGAAATTAAAAGAATTTCTCAATGTCAACTCCTTCTACTCATTAGATGAATTTTTGGATGTAGTAAGTGGGTAATTTCCCCAACCCCCACAAAAACAAAAACAAAACAAAAAAATTAAAAATATTAAGTGTCATGTAATATTTTGTGTAATGTAATATCTTGTATAGACACCTTTTATTAACCTGACATGTTCCACATCATTACGAAGTGTCGTATTCATGAGCTATGGAACAAGTACTAATCTAATCTAATCTGTGTGAATAAAAGTATAATGCTAAAGAAACTGACTGGTAATGTTAATGGTTCACACATCAGTTAAAATATTTGTTCTGTCTACTGTGTTGTGTAACACTAACAGCACTATTTAAGCAATTGTATTTGTTTAATTTTCAGTTTATAAAGCACAGCAAGAAGAAGAAAAGGAAAAAAATGGCTTCTCCATGAAGTGAAACTCATTTTTTACTGTGTATGTTTGTTGACGTCAGTATTGACATTTTTTTGTAACCTAATGGCAATATTAAAAATGTATCCATACAAGTAATCTATAAAATATTCATTAATGATGGTCTGAGGCACAGGGTGGTACCTACAACAGTTGTCAGCTAGGGATTTTAAAAATTTTGTTGTCCGTAAATTAATATATTCTACAGCTGTAGGCAGCAGCTCATGTCTTTTTACTAATCAGAATTCAAATGAATTGCAAACTTGAACTGTAAAATTTGTGGTTTATAACATAGAGAGGTGAATTTTTTTTATTTTTTTAGGCATATTTATCAAGTGAACAGCTTTCAGGAGGTCTTTTTATGATGAGTGTGTTGATTTCTGTGTGACTTACTTAATACCTTGACAGTACTAATTGAGCAAAAAGAAATTAAAGATGTAAAGAGTTGTATAAGAAAAGAAAACATAGTCAAATTCTTTTTAGAACAGAGTATTCTCTAGACCTGTATTAAGACGCAACAGCTCATGTCATTATGAACCACTTACAGTTGGAGCAGAATGCAATGATGTTATTTATTGGAGATGCTTCACAGGGATTAAGGTCAGAACTGGCTAAACATTTGTCATGAAAGTAAGTCAAATTCCATGAAAGAGCATTTTGTATCCAATTTTTAAACCATGGGATTCCTCAATTGAAGTCCATCATGTCATTGCTGTGCTATCTTGCTTTGTCTTTTATGGATAAGTGGGATAGCAGTAAAAAATTGTATTTGATTATTAACTTAGTTTTTAATTCTGTGAAAACAAACACAATTCTTTTGACACACATGGCGTTATTTGTATTGTGATGTTACTGCTGTCATCATATTCATGTATTATTTCATTATAAAGTGACATATTTTTGAGATATTTTGTTCATCTTCAGACATATCTACATACAAGTTACAAACAAACAAATACCAACCAAACAATCCATGAAGACCCAAGGGTATTGATCAGCCGCCATGTCATCCTCAGCCCTTAGGTGTTAACAGATATAGATTACAAACCGTACAAAAATACCAGTTACTTAAATACTGTAAAGTACCCATAAATTAGGAAAGTATTAAAGCTACAGTAACAGGAAGGTTAGCAAATAATGAAACTTTACTTGTACATATGCAGTAAAGTAGTAAAAATAATGTAATAGGATGGATAAAAGTATCCATTCACCAAGCGGTGGCAGGAGAACACTTGCACAAAAAGGTTTAACTTAAGCAAGCTTTTGGAGCCAGTGGCTTCTTATAGCAGAAGAGTTGAAAGGGGAAGGAAGAGGGATGAAGGAAAAGGACTGGAGAGGTTTAGGAAAAGAAGAAGAGTTCAGAAAAGTCACTCCGAACCCTGGCTCAGGATAGACTTGCTGGACAGGATGAGAAGGAAAGACCGATTGTTGGGGACTGCACCAGATGAGATTTGAAAACCTGAGAGCTTAAAGGTGGAAGTCAGCATAATATGCAAGATGGAGATTACTACTAAAACATTGTGCATGAGTTAGTAAGAGTGAAAAGCTAAGTGTATTGTATGTAATAGACTTGGGAGGGGAGATGGCAAGAAAAGGACAGGTCAGAAAATGAAAGATGTAGAAAAGTAAAATGGAGTGAAAATAGGAGTAGTTACTGTGAAGAAATGCTGAGACAGAAGAAATTAAGGCCAGGTGGGAGGCGAGAATCAAGGACTTGCTGTAGCGCTAGTTCCCACCTGCAGAGTTCTGGGAAACTGGTGTATGGGGGAAGAATCCAGACAGCCCGTGTGGTGAAACAGGCACCGAGGTCATGACTGTCATGTTGTGAGCATGCTCTGCAGCAGGATATTGTGTGTTGTTGGTATACTCCGTCTGCCTAAGTCCATTCATCCTGACTGATAATTGGGTGGTAGTCATGCCGATGTAAAACGCCTAACAGTGTATACATAGCAGTTGGTATTGACATGTGTCATTTCACAGGTAGCTCTCTCCCTTTGATAGGATATGTTTTGCCAGTTGCAGGGCTGGAATAGGTTGTAATAGGAGGGTGCATATGGCAAGTCTTGCAGCAGAGACCATTACAGGGGTAGGAGCCATTGAGTAGCGACATGAGTGCAGGAGGAGCATAGAATTTGACAAGGGTATTGCGGAGATCGGGAGAGCGACAGAAAACTATTATAGGTGTGATGGGCAGAATCTCAGACAGAATGGATCTCATTTCAGGGCATGATTTTAGGAAGTCATGGCATTGTTGTAATAGTTGATTAATACCTTCAAGACCAGGATAATACTGAGTGGCGAGTGGTGTGCTCTGCAGTTGCTTTTGAAGGGATCAGTACCAGTACTGGATGTGATGGCCTGGGAAATATGCTTTTCAACTAGGCTGATGGGATAATTACATCCAGTGAAGGTTGAGGTGAGAATGGTGGTATATAGCTGTAAAGAGTCTGCATCCGAACCAAATGCCAAGGCTGTGTGGGAGGGAACATTTGACATGGAAAGGATCAAAACTGTCAAAATGTAAGTACCGCTGTTTGAAGTAGGTTTAATGTGGACAGAAGTGTGTGCTGGCATTCCTTGATGATGAAATCAATATCAAGGAAATTTGCATGGGATTTGTAATAGGAGAATGTGAAATTTAATTGGAGGAAGGTATTTAGAGATTCCAGGAAGTTTAACAGATCAGCCTCACCATGAGTCTACATGCAAAAGATGTATCTAAACAAATGTATTTAAACCAAACAAGGGGCAGAAGGCCTATGGATCCCAGAAAAGCCCCTCCAAGTGACACACAAAGAGGTTGGCATGGGAAGGAGCTATCATGGTTCCCATAGCTGTACAGCTGATCTGTATGTATGTCTTCCCCTCATCGGTGAAGTAATTGTTGATAAGTATAAATTTTATTAAGGTGTGGAAAAAGGATTTCATAAGTTTGGAATCAGGTGGGTGCTGACTGAGGAAATGTTTAGCAGCAGATTTATATGGTCAGTCAGCACCCATCTGATTCCAAACCTATGAGATCCTTCTTGCTACTTACCAATAATTACTTCAGCTTTGAGGGGCAGACATACAAACAAATCAGGGGTATGGCCATGGGAACCATGATGGCTCCTTTCTGTGCCAACCTTTTCATGGGTCGTTTGGAGGGGGGTTTCCTGGGATCCATAAGCATTCAGCCCCTGGTTTGATACATTGATGACACCTTGGACATATGGACTCATAGTGAGGCTGACCTTTTAAAATTCCTTGGATCTCTAAATACCTTCTCCCAATTAAAGTTCATAATGTCCTATTCCGAATCCCATGCTACTTTTCTTGATGTTGATTTCATCCTCAAGGAATGCCAGCTACACACTTCTGTCCATATTAAACCTACTAACAAACAACGGTACTTACATTTTGACAGTTGTGAACCTTTCCATGTCAAACATTCTCTCCCATACAGCCATGGCATTTGAGGCATAGATATTTGTTTGGATGCAGGCTCTTCACAGCAATATACCATCATTCTCACCTCAACCTTCACTGGGTGTAATTACCCCATCAGCCTATTTCAAAAGCATATTTACCAGGCCATCACACCTAATCGTGGTACTCTCGATCTCTTAAAAAAAAAACAACTTCAGAACACACCACTTGTCACTCAGTATTATCCCGGTGTGGGGCAGCAGGTTAATAATAATAATAATAATAATAATAATAATAATAATCAATCATAGGTAAGTTGGAAATATTATTAGACTATTGTTCGCCGTCTTTTACTAGAGCCTGGAAACTATTTCTGTGGTCAGCCAGAAAGTGATGGAGAACATACTGATCATAGTTCCCAGTCTGCAAGTCCACATTCTTTTCCAGCCCACTGAAAGAAATGTTTATATCCTCTATTTGCTCAGCAGGAACAGGATTATAATTATAAATGAAGAGTTTGAGTTCTAATTGGTAGATATATTTAGTAAAGTTTCACACATTCAACATTGTAATATTCATTATGTTAATACTAATAATAAAGCTCTCTATCCTAAAGAGCACTATGAGCAGTTCAGAGGTGACATCTATGGTAAGTTCCTATTAAACTGTTTTTTGCCCTGACTTCTGATAATCAAAATAATTGCTTGCCACAAAAGTGGAAAATATTTGTCACCACTTGCCACACAGCTTTGTTAACATTACGGGTGGCACACTAGCAGTTACTTCCATGAAATCTAAGCAGCCCAGGATGGTGTACAGTCCTCGCAAGTTCACTTCCTATCTGAACCAAAAACATTGGTTTAGTTGCAGTCTTTGATGTCATCTGAGGCATCGCATACTCTGGCATTTGACTGATGTGGATCATACAGTAGCTGGGTGCGATGTGAAGAACAGTCTTGCCTCTTGGGCTGTATTCATATACGGGCACAGTGAATGGCCAAGAGAACATCTGCTATTATCCACTCTGTGCCCACAGTAGCAGCCTTTAAATGGCTTCTTTTTTGGACACACAATATTTTACAACACAGTTGTGTATTAATTTAGAATCTTCATAATTTTTGTATGAATGTAGTTAAGTTGGTTAAAATCACAGAAAAATTTTCGCTCACCTGCATTTAAACTTCGGCCATCTAGAATTTTCAGAACGGAACTGACAGTAGAACATGACCTCTGAACTACTACTTTAAGAAACCTTGTATTTGTTATTATTTACATCTAGGCCTAGAAACTGTTATAGTTCTATTATTTAATAGGTTTCATCTTGTGCTGTATCCAAAACTTTCTAGCATTGATATAACAGATACTTAATCTACTACAAATAAGGAAGTTTTCTTCCAAATTTAGTTTTCAGCAAATTACTCGAAAACTATTAGAGGTAGCTCAATGGGGTTACATAATTAATATTTTTATACTAAACTGAAGCTCCATACAAATTTTCATATTCCTATGTCTAATATTTAGCACCTTTTAGTTTTCTTAAAAATGTGGATTCTGACCACAATATTGCTTTAATCACATTGAGACTTGTACCAGTTAATTTTGACATGCATCTGCACATTCTGGCAAAATTTTTGGGTTCCTAGCTTCATTATTTAGCACCACTTAGTTTTTCTTGAAATGATGTATTTAGGGAAAGATATTCATCTGATCAATCTGAGTTTTGACAGTTTAAACATTAAAATACTAAAGCACATTCTGACAAAGTTTGAAAAACAACTTTAACTTTTAATTTCATTCTTAATTATGGTGCGATACTTGTGTGCTAGGCACAATCGCGTGGTGACGTGGTGCTGCAGTGACCTGGGGTAAGTCAAAGCTCACTCGCGTGCCTTTGTATCTCTCAAATGATACAGTGCTTGTTTTGGCACACTGGTCTTGAATGTACACTCCTGGAAATGGAAAAAAGAACACATTGACACTGGTGTGTCAGACCCACCATACTTGCTCCGGACACTGCGAGAGGGCTGTACAAGCAATGATCACACGCACGGCACAGCGGACACACCAGGAACCGCGGTGTTGGCCGTTGAATGGCGCTAGCTGCGCAGCATTTGTGCACCGCCGCCGTCAGTGTCAGCCAGTTTGCCATGGCATACGGAGCTCCATCGCAGTCTTTAACACTGGTAACATGTCGCGACAGCGTGGCCATGACCCGTATGTGCAGTTGACGGACTTTGAGCGAGGGCGTATAGTGGGCATGCGGGAGGCCGGGTGGACGTACCGCCAAATTGCACAACACGTGGGGCGTGAGGTCTCCACAGTACATCGATGTTGTCGCCAGTGGTCGGCGGAAGGTGCACGTGCCCGTCGACCTGGGACCGGACCGCAGCGACGCACGGATGCACGCCAAGACCGTAGGATCCTACGCAGTGCCGTAGGGGACCGCACCGCCACTTCCCAGCAAATTAGGGACACTGTTGCTCCTGGGGTATCGGCGAGGATCATTCGCAACCGTCTCCATGAAGCTGGGCTACGGTCCCGCACACCGTTAGGCCGTCTTCCGCTCACGCCCCAACATCGTGCAGCCCGCCTCCAGTGGTGTCGCGACAGGCGTGAATGGAGGGACGAATGGAGACGTGTCGTCTTCAGCGATGAGAGTCGCTTCTGCCTTGGTGCCAATGATGGTCGTATGCGTGTTTGGCGCCGTGCAGGTGAGCGCCACAATCAGGACTGCATACGACCGAGGCACACAGGGCCAACACCCGGCATCATGGTGTGGGGAGCGATCTCCTACACTGGCCGTACACCACTGGTGATCGTCGAGGGGACACTGAATAGTGCACGGTACATCCAAACCGTCATCGAACCCATCGTTCTACCATTCCTAGACCGGCAAGGGAACTTGCTGTTCCAACAGGACAATGCTCGTCCGTACGTATCCCGTGCCACCCAACGTGCTCTAGAAGGTGTAAGTCAACTACCCTGGCCAGCAAGATCTCCGGATCTGTCCCCCATTGAGCATGTTTGGGACTGGATGAAGCGTCGTCTCACGCGGTCTGCACGTCCAGCACGAACGCTGGTCCAACTGAGGCGCCAGGTGGAAATGGCATGGCAAGCCGTTCCACAGGACTACATCCAGCATCTCTACGATCGTCTCCATGGGAGAATAGCAGCCTGCATTGCTGTGAAAGGTGGATATACACTGTACTAGTGCCGACATTGTGCATGCTCTGTTGCCTGTGTCTATGTGCCTGTGGTTCTGTCAGTGTGATCATGTGATGTAACTGACCCCAGGAATGTGTCAATAAAGTTTCCCCTTCCTGGGACAATGAATTCACGGTGTTCTTATTTCAATTTTCAGGAGTGTATTGATCAGCTAGTTTGACAAGGCCATGACTTCCTAATATCATGCCCTGAAATGAGATCCATTTTGTCTGAGATTTTTCCCTCCACACCTAGAATAGCTTTTTGTCGCCCCAACTTCTGCAACATCCTTGTCAGACCCTGTGCTCCTACTGCACCCATCTCCCTACCCTATGGCCCCTACGCCTGTGGCCATCCTCGCTGCAAGACTTTCCCTATGCAGCCTCCTACCACCACCTATACCAGCCCTGTAATGGCAAAACACTATCAAAGGGAGAGCCACCTACGAAATGACACATGTCGTATACCAGCTGTTATGTAAACACTCTTACAGTCTTTTACTTCAGCATGGCTACCATCCAGTTATCAGTCAGGATGAATGGGCATAGAAAGAAGATGTACACTGGCAACATACAATATCCTGTTGTAGAGCATGCCTGTTGCACCACACACACCAGTTGGATTCTTCCCCTAGATATCAATTGCTCAGAGCTTCGCAGGTGGGATCTAGCACTACAGCAGGTCCTTGATTTTGGTGTTAATTTACATTAATTCCTTCTATCTCACCATTTCTTCACAGTAACTTACTCCTTTCTTCACTCCATTTTACTTTTTTACTTCTTTCATTTTCTGATCCGTCCTTTTTTGCCACCCCCCTCCCAAGTTTGTTACATACAATACACATAGCTTTTCACTCTTATTAACTAATGCACAAGTTTTAGTAGTAATCTCTGTCTTGCATACTTCCCTAACTTTCAGCTGCAAGCTCTCAGGTTTTCAAATCTGGTCTGGTGCAGTCCCCAACAATCAGTCTTTCCATCTTATCCCGTCCAATAAGTCTCTCCTGAGCCAGGGTTCAGGATGATTTTTCTGAACTGTACCCATTTTCTTAAATCTCTCTAGTCCTTTTCCTTCTCCCCTCTTCCTTCCCCTTCAACTCTTCTGCTGGAAGAAGGAGCCACTGGGTCTGAAAGCGTGCATAAGTTAAACCTTTTTGTCTGACACTGCATGGTGAGTAGGTTTTTTAATCCATCTAATTACGTTATATTGTCAGTAATTGATTATTTTTGTTATTAAAGTAGTAAAAATACATGATTAAAGTTTTAAGTGATTTGGCAATATATAGGGTATGACGTTTAGTACATACAGCTTTCACATCTGGCAGCAGAAATGGCTCTAGCCTGGCTGGACTTCAAGTTGAACTGAATTAGGATGATAAATATGGGTAGATTGTCCCATGTTACTTCACCTCTTACGTTGCAGTTCATCATCTGATGTGGCTGGTGAGTGGTGGTGTACCAGTCTCTGGTTGAAAGGAAATGTTGTGGAGACTCTGAAGATAGGGCACTGCCTCTGGCCTTAAGATGTCAGAAATATAATGGCTGCTGTGCAAATTAACATCAGTGGGAATCAGAGGTGAACATGCTCTGCACCAAGTACTATGCCATACTATCATGCCAGGTGCTGGGCCTATATGATGATGAGGAAATGCATTCTGACAACATTTGTTCTCCTCAGAGCGTTCACACATGGATATGTCCATCATGATGCTGTAACAGAACGAGAACTCGCACTTCTATAGCCAATGTTATTGTTGTTTGTACCACTCTCAGAACACCTCTCTCTGCTGCTGTGTTGAGAGAAGCCACCATAGTGGTCACCATGCTGACAACCCTTGGTGTTCCAAATGATGTTGCACTGCCTGTGTGATTATTTGTCTTGCTGCTTTGGTCCTGAACTAGCAAGCAAAAACTATGTCTTTGCACTTGGGCACTATTTGTGTTGAGCCTTTGAGATAATCCTAAATCCATCAGTTCCATGTTCACATGATGACAGTGGGATCCTGACCAGTATGAGCATCAGTATCACTGAATGCAGATAGCGGTGCTCCTGCACACTTCATGTGGTTGCACTAAAATGTTAATCATTTGCATATCCAAACATGTAGTGCATTTCATGCTAATTTCATCTTTATTGCTTGGTGCTGCAATTTTAATGGAGAGAGAGAGAGAGAGAACACACACACACACACACACACCTGTACACAAACACATTCTCTACAGAATTATTTATCTACATCTGTATTCCACAAAACATCTTATGGTGTGGGACAGAGGGTACCTCTGATACCACTATCATCTTCCTCCTCCTCTGTTCCATTCGTGAATGGTGCATGGGAAGAATGACTGTCTATGAGTGAAGAAGTAGTATGTTGCCCAACTCTTCTTTGAACACATGGTCTTGGAATTTCAATGTAAACCCTCTTCTTGACACAAAATTCCTCTTTTTCTAGTGATTGCTACTGGAGTTTGTTGAGTATCTGCAAAATACTCTCATGCTACGTGATCTTGTGAAGTGCTGCTCTTCTTTGGATCTTTTCTATCTCTTCTGTAATCCTACTTGGTAGAGGTCCCTGACTAGTGACCAGTGCTCAGTAATGGGTTGAATAAGTGTTTTGTATGCCACTTACTTAGTGGATGAATAACATTTCCTTACGATTCTTTCATTGAATCTCAACCTGATCATCTGCTTTCCCCACAGTTGGCTTTATTTGGTCATTCCAGTTTAGGCTGCTGCAGATGATTACTCCATGGTATTTTACAGTAGTTACTGTTTCCAGTGGAACATTCCTGCTCACAATTATGATATAAATAAATTGAAAGTTTCAATTCATAAATTGTAACATTCTCTTGTTCATACAGAGATACTTACAAACCATAAAAAGTTTTGTAGCATTAAACTATTGTAGATGTACAAACACTTACCTTGATTAATCAGAGATGTCGGTGATTGTTGATCGAATTAGTAAATCAGTTTTGTTTGTTTCAGATGTCTTGGGAGGTCTTTTAACATTATTCCAATTATGTATATGATCGTGGAGAATTTTGCTTCATAAATAATCTTCTGACAAACAAATTACATAACATTTTCCTTTATTGGTGATATTTCTGCTTTCATCATCTTCATCACAACTTGATGAATTGACATGATTAAACTTACAACTAACTAACTTTAACAACTGAGCTGCACTGAATTGCCACTAATTTCTTTTGCCCTTCTATAGAATCTTGACAATATAGGTACACACAGTATTGTTATTCTTCTTTTTCCTGTCTTTATCCATATCTTCAAGAGGTCAACATGTTAAATTTGGGATTTGGTAGTTTTAGTGCTAGATGGTGGCTGGATGCCGTTTTTATCACTACCCATTTTCTCCCCCGAGGAGGAATCTGCATACTCCATCTGTCTGTGTACAGTGTTATCCCTTGTCAAAGAGTGCAAATGTTTTCTAAACGTTTGCAAATCATTTAACTGAGGCAGGCCTTCAGTACTAGCCATGTATTCACCTAGTTGGTTGTCATAAATAGCCTAAAAACCACATCCAGGCTTATCAGAAAACCAGCCCTTGTTATTAATCTGCCAGGTGGATTCAGTCTGGGGTCAGAGCGCTTCCCTGCACCCAGAAACGGTGTGTTAACATGCATTGCTGTTTAGGTGGGTGGCTTGCAGTATTGCTTTAATTAATATTTTTTGTAATTTACAATGAGAAAGACTTGTACAAAATGATTTATATGTGATAACATGCTCAGTTTAAAATAAAACTACATTTTAACTAAATTGTTTTGTTAAGTGCAAAGTGTTTTTATACTAAATTTCATAATAAATCTCTTTAATTATTAATACTCAAATATGTAAATTTTCATTAAAAATAAATTAGTGCTTCAACTCCCTACAGTAATAGTAACTCCACTGGCAACATTGTATCGTTCGGGAGGGGGGAGCAGGATTCCAAGACTTACAGAAATCTGCTAGTGTGAAAACTGTTCATGTTCTATTACATATTTTTCAAGTGCAGTTAAACAATGATTAGTATAAGCTGAAAATTAAGGCATGACAAAAATTACAACAGCTGAAGCTTGTCTGTTGCATTACACCATTGAGTTTTCTGCAACAATGTAATTGAACAGTAATGTATATCTTCATCTAGTTATGCACAAAATATTACATTTATTTACATTCAGGGTCAATTGCCAGTCCCTGCACAAATCATCACTCTTGCGCAAGTCTTCGGGTATTTCACTAGTGATTTGGCATTACCAGCTACTGGTATACAACAGTATTATTTGCAAAAACCCTTTTGAAGCTTGAAACGTTATCTAGCAGAGCATTTATATGTATATATTGTGAACTTTAAAGGACCTATAACACTCGCTTGGCTTGTCCAGAAATCACTTTCGCATCAGTCATTTTTGTCCCATTAAGAATTGAGTTCTATCTCTTAAAAGATCCTGAATCCAGTCACAAATCTAGTTTGATACTCAGTTAGCTTGTATTTTGTTCACTAAAGAACAGTGTGGAACTGTTCTGAATATCTTCTGGAAGTCAGGGAACATGGCACCATCCTGGTTCCCTTTTCCTAAGGCCTGTGGATTTCATGGACAAATGTAGCAAGTTGTGTTTCACCAGAGCTCTGTGTATGGAATCCGTGTTAGTTTTTATAGGGGAGATTTTTGTTCTCCGGAAATCTCATAAAGCATGAACACAAAATATGTTCCATAATTCAATAACATACGGATGTCAACAGTATAGGCATTAGTGTATCAGTTCGACAACCTTTCTGGAACACACAACAACCAGTGCTTTTTTTCCAATCACTTGGTGTCCTTCATTTTTCCAATGACCTATTATAAACTACTGCTAGAAGGGGAACAAATCCTTTCATACAACCTCTGCAAAATCTCACTGGTAACTCATCTGGGCCAGGTGCCTTTGCACTAATGAGTGATTATAGTTCATTTCATGTTCCACGATCACTTATATTTACCTTATCGGCATTCATGCAATTATTGTAAGGAGGAACAACATTATGATCATCCACAGTGAAACAGTTTTGGAATACTGAATACAGTATTTCAACCTTCTCTCTGTCATCTGCTGGTGTGGTGACATTATGGTCACTGAGCAGCTGAATAGATGAACTTTATGTACAACTAAAACTTCTTCGGATTTTTAGTCAGAAAGCTAATCATTTTACCTTCATTTCTATGTGTTTTTCCACTGCATCTATTTGATGAGTAGTGTTTTATCATCATACATATATTATTTACATTATTCCAAACTATTCACTGAATGCAGATTTCTTGATATCAGTTGCAATGGATATAAGCATATTACTCAATTGTAACATGTGAAAATTTGTGTAATATCTATATTCACTGCAGCTGATGCCATGAAATTCGCATATGGGATGTTCGATATATAATGCAATACACTTTCTTTTCTCAGCCAATTTTGGTTGGAAAAAAAAAAAAAAAAAAGTGGAATTTGTTGCGGGACATCGTGGAATATTCCCGTTTCAGCCCCTATAGTTTCATGAAGTTCCGATAGGTGGTGGCACTATACATAGTCTTCAAAATTGGCAACTGTAACAGAGGTCCATTCCAAGCAGAGAGCTGTCATTGAGTGACATCTGCAGAGACCTGACAGTGAACGGAAGCATGCTGAGTGATTGGTTGCGATGTCTGTTATTATTGCAACAAGGTCATGCAAATCTGTCCGATCTTTTGTTTGCCAACTGGCTGCATACAGCTGTAACTCCTGCTATGTTAGAACATGTGGACACTCTCATTCAAGATGACTGACAGATCACAGTCTTAACACCTTGCTGCATAAGCTGGACATCTCTGTTGGTGGTTCTGACTCACTAGTCCAGCAGTTGGGATACTCAGAGATGTGTGCCTCATGGGATCCAGCCTACAAACTAGATTTCCCACCTTCCAATTTCCATCAGTTTGGCCCAGAGAAAGGTGCTCTCCATGGGAAGTGGTACACGACGCAGCAAATGATTGGCTCCATCGTCGACGAGTAGAGTGGTACCATGTGGGCACACAGGCCCTCCCACTAAATTGGGTAAAGCCATCACATTGAATAGAGATTATGTTAGCCAAAAGAATATTGAAATACTGAATAAAACTAACCAGCTTTCAGAAAACGAAATGTGTTGCATTGCTTATTGAATGCCCCTTGTGTCATAAGCTGAGATGGGGCTTATGACGATGAAAATGGATTGAGTTCTTGTCTTTCTCCCTGAGTGGGAATCAAGTAATTTTGTGAGCTTAAAGGGAGATGTACATAAGGCTATAATATAAGGAAGCAGACAGTGATATATGGAGATTTGGATTGAGTTGGGGAGCCTGCATGGATAGTCAAAAGGATTACAGTAACTGCTTGCAATAAGTGAAAGATCCGGGTTTTGAGTTCCAGCCCGGCACAAATTTTTGTATGTCGCAATTGGGCTATACATCTGTATTGCCACTGATGTCATGAAATTCACATGAATAATTTGGAATAATATTTCATACAGCTGCTGATTGTCAAAACATATGTAGATATTATTTGTAGTCTTAAAGTGAATATAATTACCTGTACATGGATTACTTTCTTGAACTGCCATGTTCTTTCTTTTTAGTTTTTCCCAATTCCTTCTACATTCTGGCCAAGTGCAATATATCAGACATCAAGTTACTTACTATATTTGTTTCTTCCACTGCTTTATTTTTCTCATATTAGCAGATATATAAATATTATTTTGCTATATTAAGTTTTCATTCATGACTACACACCCTGGGATGAAATCTGAAAAAGAAGTTGCCATTACAGTACCTCTGCTTGATGTTTAATCAATTGAGTCAAAGGCAAATTCAGTTGAGAAAAATAGTATGCGAGACATGATTGCTAGATTTTTGTATGTGTCTGTCGGCAGTACTAGACATTTCGCCACCTGAAGGTAAAGCACTTCTGTCTTAAAGTCATTGCTGTTTTTAGATATTTATACATTTAATTGGTATGGGATCAATCATAGATAACAGCAAGCTTTCAAAGAATTATTTCAAATAAATATATGTCCAAGAAAATAGTGCCTCACTCGGAGAGAAGAATCTGGAATGGGAATAGGTCCAGGAACCACATACATATGATACCAGAAATATACTGAGTGTTTGTGTAACAAAATTATTGATGGTATATGTAAGGCACATGCAATGACTGCAAGTGCACCAGACAAGAGAAAAAGTTTCAATGATGATAACACTATTATCTCATTAATACATGTGTATTGTGAACTTATTTAATGAAAACAAACATAGAGTAACAACCTTTTTTTGTTGACATCCAAAAATAATAATGCTGTTTTGCGAACATTATCATGAGTAACATTTTCAAATATAGGGAGATATCTGTCATGTTCCCACAGACATGTAATGACTGCATGAACACCAGACGTGAAAAGAGTTTCGATGATAGTAACACTACTGTCTCATTAACACGTGTATTGTGAACTTACTGTTTCTTTTACATGCCTCACTCTCCAGACATGTCCATTCATACATACTCTGAGTGCTATCACCATTCCACTGAAAATAAATTATTTCATTTTCAGAAGAGCACTGACAGCAAATTTCTGCATACATAGACTTACATGACTGGCTCTGTCACATTTACTGAGTGGGGTGGCATTGTGGTAAGACACTGAATTCATATTTGGAAGAATTGAGATCAAATCCCCATCTGACGCTCCAGATGTAGCTTTCAAATGATTTCTCTGAATCACTGAAACGGAATAGTGGGATGGTTCCTTTGGAAGACTTCGGCTGTTTCCTTTCCATCACTGACCTGTGCTCTAACTCTAATGCCCTTGTCATCAACATGATAGTAAACCCAAATCTTCCTTCTTTCTGTTACATTTTAGGTGTTCGACTACATTTTATTATAATTTTTACACACTGCATTGTACTGCAAATCTGTACAGCTCATCATCTGTCTTTGTGAGGTAAAAATGGATAATTTGGTACATGATATTCACAGAAATGAAATCTACTTGATATTACCTGCAAAGACTTAACGAGTAATGTGCAACAAAAGTATTACACTCATCTGAGTGGGGAAATTGCTTTGTAATACAAAAAATATTTATTGTATTGAGACATTTATTTTGTAAATAATTAAATAAGTGTGTTAATATAAAATGAGGCTGTTAATATAAAATGAGGCTGTATAATTGCATTTACGCCAGTCCTGTCCTCTCCTGTGTGTGTTGTGGAATCTATGTTTTTGCAAGCTGATGTTTTGTCATCCTTTGTTCAGGCATATGTTGGCTGTCACCTTTCTTCTTCTTTTAGCTTAGTTGGTTTGCAGCAGAGTGCCATTTCTGTCTTCTGTCTGCCTTCCTTTTCATTTCCACATACATGTTACATCCAACATCATTCATGATCTATGGCATGTATGATATCCTTGATCAACCCCACCAATTCGTTCCTTCAGTAGCTCCTGCTGCTATTGTTCCAGTGATGTTGTCGTGTCTTAGGGGGTGCCTTACAAGTTTGTCTATTCTTTTTTGGATGTGCCTTCACAGAAATCTGGTTTCCTGTACTCTTCTAAGCACCTCTCCATTTGTTACTTGTCTTTCCAGCTGATCTTCATAATCCTTCTATAGCACCGCATCTCCAGGCCTCTAGCTGTCTTCTCTCTTCTCTTCCCATTGTCCAAGTTTCACATCCGAATAGGAGCACACTCCTAACAAAAGCTTTCATGGTACATTTCCTTATTTTCAGATTGATGTTCTTACTGGAGATAAGTTTCTCCTCAGATGAAACGCAATTTTGGCCTGTTGTATTCTGCTTACAATTTCTTTCCAGCTTCTAACATCCCTTGTGATTTGGCTCCTTTCTTCCAATTCTCATTCTCAGAGGTTCATATTCTGCTTCTGTACTGCATACCATCACTTACATCTTTTTCTTGTTTGTTCTCATTCCATACTGATTGCATAGAATCCTTTCATTTGTTCTGAGGAATTCCTCTAGATACTCTTTTACTCTGTGACTATAGCAATATCAACTGCATAATGTAGCATGTCTGTTTTCTGCCCATTAATTTTGATCCCCACCTCAGTTGTTTCTCAAACTTGGTCTATAGCTTCCTGGATGTTAAGAGTTGAATATAAGAGGAGAAAGAGTGCATCCTTGTCTTACCCCTGTGGTAATATTTGCTTCTTGTTTCAAGTGACAGTTCCTAATCACTGCCACCTCATTCTCATAGAAACTGAATATCACACGAATGTCTTTGTATTTCATTCCACATTTCCTCAGCACTCTGAACATCTCTTGCCAGATAACGTTATCAAACACCTTTTCAAGACCTACAAAGGCAATTTAAGTTGGTATATTTTTCTGTAATTACTTTCTGATAAGAAGTCTCAGTGCCAGAATTGCTTCTCCTGTTCCCAATCCCCTTCTGAAACCAAACTGATCTTCACTTAGTGTATCCTCCACCTTCTTCTTTTCAGTTCTTTTCAGAAATATTTTTATGAGAATTTTTGATGCATGTGATATTAGGCTTAAAGTTCAGTACTGTTCACATTTTTTAGCTGCTGCCTTCTTTGTTAAAGGCAACGGCCTTGCCGCTGTGGATACACCGGTTCCCGTGAGATCACCAAAGTTAAGCACTGTCGGGCGTGGCCGGCACTTGGATGGGTGACCATCCAGCCGCCATGCGCTATTGCCATTTTTCGGGGTGCACTCAGCCTCATGATGCCAATTGAGGAGCTACTCGACCAAATAGTAGCGGCTCCGGTCAAAGAAAACCATCATAACGACCAGGAGAGCGGTGTGCTTACCACACGCCCCTCCTATCCGCATCCTCACCTGAGGATGACACAGCGGTCGGATGGTCCCGGTGGGCCTCTTGTGGCCTGAAGACAGAGTGCTAGTGTGCTTCTTTGTTAAAGGAACAATGATGCATTTCTGGAAGTCTGTCAGTATCTCTCCTGTGTTATAGATGGACCTAATAAGTTTAAGCAGCATTATTTTCATGCTGTCACCAGCATTTTTACTAGTTATGCTGGGATGTCATCAATACCTCTTGCTTTGTTGACCCGTAGTTCTTTTAGAGCCTTGTCAAATTCTTCTTGCAGAATGTCATCTCCCTTGTGATCTTCATCTATTTGCTCTTCTCTTCCTATTACTTCTTCTGAAAAAGGTGCTCCAGCATACAACTCCTCACTGTATATTTTACACCTCTTCACCATGTCTTTACCACACAGCATTTTCCCCTCTTTATTTTCTATTGTGCCTGAGAGTGTTGTTTTGCGTTTGTTTAAAAATTTATGTGTTGTTCTGTAGGCTAAATCAGTTCTTCCATGTTGCATATTTTCTTCCACTTCCCTGCACATTTCCTCAAGAAAATTTTCTTTTGCTTGCCTAGCTTCTCTACTGTCTACATTCCTTAGTCTTCTGTATTCAGCTTTTCCTTGTTCATCAGTTGCATTTTTGTATAATCTCCTGTTTTCTGTAAGCTCAATAACATCTGCTGTAATCCATTTCCTCTTGTTTTTGGGTTTAGCTTTTCCAACTATCTTTCCTGCTGCTTTGTATACACCAGATTTAATTTGATCCCAGGCTTCATTTACTTCACCATGCTGAAAATTCGTAGCTAGGTTGTCTGTTTCATGAGCATAGTGCTTTGCCAGTCCCCCAGTTTTCAGTTTTTTTTAGTTCCCATTGAAGTTTTACTGTCTTCTTTCTCAGAAATTTGAATCTTAGTGAACTTTTCATCAGGACCAGGTCATGGTCACTGCCTATGTCTGCAGATGGATAGCTCTAGCAATCGTTTACCTGGTTCCTAAAACATGCTTTCACTAGAATATAGTCAATCTGCTGTCTCTTCAGGACTCCAGGAGCCTTCCATGTGTATCTTCTTCATTTGTGATATTGAAAAAGTGCGTTTGCAACAACTAACTGGTGCCTTGAGCAGAACTCAATTAGTTGATCTCCTCTTTCATTTCTTCTTCCAAGTCCATATTTGCCAACAATTCTGTCCTCCAGTTCTTCGCCCACAATCGCATTCCAGTCCCCCATGATCATCAGGTTTTCATCTTCTTTAACATTTCTCATTGCATTACACATTTCTTCATATATTTCATCAATGACTGCATCTTCTTCTTTGGAAGTTAGCGTGTACACTTGTATTATCACAGTCTCCTTTGGTTTAGTTTCAAGTTTAACTAGTATTATTTGAGAGCTATATTGCACATATCCCTTGACACGTAAGCCATAATTTTTCCTCAAAATTATTCCAACTCCTCCCATTCCTGGTCCATCTCGGTCAGTTCTGATGTGAATGACTCTGTAGTCTTCAGACCAGAAATCACCTGGTTGGGGCCATCTCATCTCCGATATGCCTTGGATATCAATTTCCAGTCATTCTATTTCAAGTTTTAGGTTTCCTAGTTTGCTATACTGAAGCAGTGTTCTCACATTCCAACTTGCTATATTAAAATTTGGATCCTTTTCCTTCACCTTGTCTGCATCTTTTGCAGATAATTGTCACTTGGTAAGTATAATTTTTTAAGCTAACAAGAAAAAAAAACCATTTAAGTATTATTATTCTGTGTATTGTGTGTTCAGAGGGGGCATGGGGGGGGGGGGGGGATTTGAAGGAAGAGCAAATACTCAAAAGTTAATACAATTATCTGTGTGCCTATATATGACTCACTGTTCATGCGCAGATGAACGTGCGATGTTGCAATACATTTCAAGTGGAATATAAGCACATAATGAGATGAAAGCTGAGCATCAACGTTTGAATCTCAGCTGGAACAGGGTATTCATCCATCCATCCATCCATCCATCTGTCATGCATTGTGTTCTGTTGATGTCATCAAGAAGGACATTTAGGATATAGGAAGGAGCCAAGGAGAAAAGGTACATTACCAAAGGCAAGCAACTCATATAAACTTTATCCATTTAATGTATTAACGATAAACTGTAACTATATTGCCCAGTGATATTTGTCCTTACAGGAGGTACCCAAAAAACAAAATAAATAAATAACACTTCAATGGGATGAGCTTGTGTAGTATGCACCTCTGCCGCTAGGCATTTACAGCGCAACTCATTGCCAGTTCAGTGTTGCCTTTGTTGTCGACCTGGCTTGTTCTGTACATCTGCAGTGACTATTTTTGCTAGCGCTGTTTTGTTCCTGTTTTGTTTTTTGTGATGGCAAGTTTAAGTGGACAGTACTCAGAAAAAATACTGCTGAAACTGTTTTAATGTTGAAAACAGCTTACCAAGATGACACCACGGGAAAAATTCAAGTGTACGAGAGGTTTGCTCAATTTAAAAATGGCGATATGTCGATTGATGACAATCCTTGTTCTGGATGTCCATCAACTGCACGAACCAGTGGAAATATTGAAAAAACTTGAGAGCTTGTGCTCACAGACCGTCAACAGACAATTGATCGACGATCAGAGAAGTTGTAAGAAGATTGCGCAATGGTGTTTGTCAAAAAAGACCTGATTTGTGGCAGACAGGAGACTGGTTCTTCCACCACGACACTACACCTGCACACACAGCTATCTCTGTTAGACATTAAAAAATGGCATGGTCCCTCTGCCCCACGCATCTTACTTGCCCGACCTGTCTCTGTGCGACTTTTTCTTATTTCCACACATGATAAGAGGCATGAAAGGTCACTGATTTGAAAACACTGAAGAAGTAAAGAAAAAAATGAGGGAAGAACTGTCAGCAGTTTCTAAAGATGACTACAAAAAATGTTTCGAACAGTGGAAGCACCAGCGGGACAAATGTATGAGTTGTAATGGAGAGTATTTTGAAGGGGTAAGTTTGTTTTTTAAACCGTTTGAAAATATATAGTTTTTAAAAAATAATTCTATTTTTTGGGGGGGTACCCCCTCATACACCACTTAAATTTACCCTAGCAAATACAAAGGAGAACCACTACTCTGAAAACTGTTGCTGGCTCTTCAGTTATATTAAATAGCAGCTATTTATCTTTAATTGGTAGCTAAATATTTGGTATTTTTAAAAATAATCATATTAATAAGAGAGGCCTATTTACAATACCGGTACACTACTACAAGTCACGGAGCTTTACAGTGAACACTGCCACTTGCCATTTAGCTGATAGGAATTTTCAAGCTTTGAATCTAGGTAATCAGATAATTTATAGTTGGACTGGTGGAAATATTGATCCTATCGATACTGCTCATCAAAAATGCTTGTCAAAATGGTGACTTAAAGCTCCCAATGAAATCCAATATACATAAAATGCATACCATAATAAAAATTATAGTTATTCTCATGACATCACATTTATTGGGCTTTGCCAAATCACAGCCAAACTTCAGAACAACATTTCCGAAATGTATTTGGTGAGGAAAGTCTGCATGATGAAACAAGTAATAACGGTATGAGGGTTGCCCAATTTGCTTCTGTGAACAAGCCAAAAGCAGTAACTATTTGTTTCCCAAGAAAAAGTAAATGCAAAGGGGCATGAAAGATATCAGAACAAATGAAGCAAACCAAGTGAACCATACATGGGTATCAAACAGGTGGGCATCTGATATGGAAAATGTGCATACTTTCCAAGCAGCTAGTTCCAATTCTGACCATTATGTAGTATCAGTCAAAATGAAGCATTAACATGCTATGGCTGTCAGAGGAAGTACTGTAGTACCAGAGTAAAGAAATGGAATATAGAACAACTGAAAGACGTATCTACTGTTCAAGAGCATCAAAAAGATTGAGGCAGAAGTACATACAAAAGATGATCTAGACCATATAGGCAAAGAATGGAACTCTGTTGAAAATGCCATTTTGTCAACAGCATGTGAAATACGGGGGGAAACAAGGAGACCTATAAATGAAGAATGATATGATGAAGGATGTAGATGGCACTGGAACAGGAAAAGGAAGCAAATCTGAAGTGGTTACTGTGAAACACAAGATCAGCAAGCACTATATAATGAAAAGAGAAGAGAAGCAGTAAGAGTATGTAGGAGGAAAAGAAGGGAAGTCATAAGGAGAAAGATAGGGGAGACAGAAGAGCCCTGTGGAAGGAGTGAGAGCAGAAAGGCGTGAGACAAGGATATACTCTCTCTGCTGTTATACTCAGTACTTATATCCAGGAAGCTATGGACCAAGTTCAGGAGATTGAGTTGAGGATCAAAATTAATTGACAGAAGATAGACATACTGCATTATGCAGATGATATTGCTGTTGTCTTGGAGAGAAAAGAAGATCCAGAGAAGGTTCTCAAGATGCAGAGTGACTGCCAAACACAGCAGATGCATTTGCAAAATGTGTTAACCATCATACTGCTGCCTTAGGGCTCTCCCTTGGGGGTTACCATATCATATTTGGCAAAATTGTTGTGTTTCATGATCATCCCAGAGCAAAGTTGTCATGCGTAAGCCTGAAAGATTTACATTTTGTGAATGTAGCATTGCCACTTGCCAGTATACTGACAAATGTGGAGGCTGCAGGTGGGAATTATGAAGTTGAGGTGGTCAATTTGGAGTCACTGTTTCACACCCTTTTCTTTCCTTGCCTCCATGGGGAATCCTCCCTACACCTCGCAAGGTATAGGGTATTTGCAGGCAAGTGCATCTGCTGAGGCTTTAGGTACTGGCTCTGATGTGAATACCTACCATATAGAGGTGAGAACCAAGCATCACCCAGTGCACTCGGATGGCACTGCAAAACTTGTGACAGATAATATGGATTTGTCATGTTTATCATGGGAATCCACAAGCGAAGTCCATTTCAGAACTCGCAAGAGTGCACACAACTTGAATAGGGTGACAAAGACAATGGAAAACTCTGACAAGGAGGGTAGGCATCAGTACAAGAGGAAGCAGACAGTTTGAAGGATGGAGGTAGACTCATGATTGATGAGAGTGTGAAGGATATATATTGTGGCGTAACAAGCTAGTTACGCCACACTGAGAAGGGAGCCGAAAGGCACATGTACACACACGCCGACTGGCGTCAAGTCTGGAACAGGATACGTTATGACTGCTATAAAGAAAATACGTAGCTTTGGAATATACTTATCTTTTAATCACTCCTTGTGATACATCTCTCTTGACTATACAAATGAGACTCGTAAGATACATGCACTGTTACAATTGGCGCCTTGCTAGGTCGTAGCCATGGACTTAGCAGAAGGCTATTCTAACTGTCTCTCGGCAAATGAGAGGAAGGCTTCGTCCGTATTGTCGCTAGCAATGTCGTCCGTACAACTGGGGCGAGTGCTCGTCTGTATCTCGAGACCTGCCTTGTGGTGGCGCTCGGTCTGCGATCACACAGTGGCGACACGCGGGTCCGACATGTACTAAATGGACCGCGGCCGATTTAAGCTACCACCTAGCAAGTGTGGTGTCTGGCGGTGACACCACAATATACAGGAAAAAAAAAAAAAACAGGATAGTAAGGGGAACATAGTAGTCAACATGCCAAATACAAACTCATTTTCTGCCCTGGAAAATGTGGAAGCAGGTGGAGAAGGAGAGATGCAGGTAGTGAGATGAAAAAAGTAGTGAGTATTGATTATAATATGAGGGTCGTTTGAAAAGTTCTCGGAATCACCATGAGAAGTCAGCATTAGCACAACGGGTTGTTCACGTGATATTCATTGGACTGTTGCCTGTAAACACATGCCACATCAATGCTCTTGGAAGAGGGCTGTGGCAGTGAGGTGGCTCTGTTGTTGTTCCTGCGTAGTGATTTTTGAAGATGGAAAAAAAATCGAGATTCGGGTACTTTGTAAAGAAAGGTATGAAAGCAAAGGACATTCATGCCAATTTTTAGAATACACTGGGGGACTCTGCTCCTTCATATTAAACTGTTGCCAAGAGGAGAAATGAATTTAAATTTGGTCAGGGGAGCTTAGATGATGATCCACACAGTGGTCGGCCAAGATGTGCCACTACTCCAGAAATCATTGCAAAAGTTCACAAAATGGTCATGGAGGATTGCTGATTGAAAGTGCGTGAAATTGCTCATGCTTGCCAGATGTCATCTGAAAGGGTATATCACATTTTAACTGAAGAACAAGAAATTAAAAAATTATCTTCAAGATGGGTGCCACTACTCCTAATGCACGCCTACACACATTAAACGAACTAAGGTATGAATTGTTGCCACTCTTCCCAAAACTGAAAATTTTTCTTGGTGGATAAAGATTCCCTTCAAACAAAGAATTGATAGCCGGACCTGGAGGAAACTCATTTTTGAGATGGGGTCAAGGCACTGGAACATCGTTGGACCAACTGCATTAATCTACAAGGAAACAACACTGAAAAATAAGAAAAGTTTCAGTGATACAAGTACTTTTTTTTCTATTCCATTCTGAGAACTTTTCAAACCACCCTCGTAGTCTACCTGACCTGGGGGATCACTGTTCTAGTCAAAGAATTGCAGGGATTTTGAAATGGTGGCTTACAGCAGTCTACCATCCTGGAACAATGAAGTTTCAGGAGGAGACAATAGAAGACTGCGACAAAGGCAAAGAGGAGCTTAAAATGCAGGAGACCAAGTTCTACTTATACACAGTGGAACCAAAGCAGGCATTACAATTGGTTATAAAGGATCTACCAATCAACATGGATCCCAGCAGAATATAGGCTTCACTAGTGTTGGAAGGGTTTGAGGTCACAAATGTGCACCAATTCTCCAAACCAACTCTGCAAGAGGAAAAGGGAGACTGGCATAGATAAGAACCAAACTTTCATCCTGTGCCCTTAGACAATGATGAATTGAAGAGAGTTTTCAGTGTCAGGTTTATTTTAGCTTCTGGGTCAGGATAGGAAAATAAAACAAGTCTTAGGATCTTGGATGGTGCCACTGCTGTCCACGTTTGAATCACACCAGCCAGAATTGTACTTTGAAACCAAAGTGTATAAAGTGCACAGATCCACATTTGACTAAGCTATGCAAGAAGAAAAAGATGACAGTTTCTATTTGTGCAAACTGTGAAGGCAAATATCTGGCAAATTACAGAGGCTGCCAAGCATACCGAAGATTGGTACATTACCAGAGGCAACAGGAAACAGCCTCCATTCCTAATGCTGCATCTGACCAGCAAACTGCAGAAAGGTACAGTTTCTGCTCATTGCAGCCAGGGCAATTCTCAGCACTTCTGCCCAGACAGAATCCATGGGCCTCCCCTTCATGCTACAACTATGGCACCCCCTCCAGCAGCACCAAAGATGGGCTCACTCCCACCACTGATACCCCCACCTTCCTGTGCTACCACTCCTGATGGCAGCACAGCCAGTGTCATTCCTGAACCCATAGCGACAACAACGCAGCAGCCTCCAAGCACAGGAAGCAAACTCACAAGCCTGATGTGGGAATTTAAAGAAATTAGAGAAGTATTTGCTGGGTTTAATCTCAGCAAGGTAGTCAAGAAACTTAAAGAAACATGGTGACTGGGGCTGCCATAGTGCAGAAACGAAGGTGGGAGGAGATTGAGGTGGTTTGTCAAAAGTGGTCCCTCACTAAGAGTAATCACTCCTGAGGAACCTACTTGTGTCCCCTTCTATGCACTGTACAGATCAGATATCTTCCTTTCTAAGGAGCTGCAGTGACGGAGTGCAATCACATCCACTATGAGCTGGACTTAGACCACAGCTGAGTTGTCCTGCAATATGCCAATGTCCAAAAAAGAGACATTTAAGAAATCACTCATGCAGGAGAAGCATAAAAACATACCCTTGTTTGACCATCATGACCATCACACAGACTCTCGCATGGAGGACATAGTAAAAAGCATCCCTGGCTTGAGAAATAACTGAAAACATTGAAAGCAAATAAGACACCAGGTCCTGGTTTTATAAATAGTACTCTGCAACATTGAGCCCTTACTTAGCTTGCATTTATCGAAGTCTCTCAACCACTACAAAGTTCCAAGCGACTGGAAAAAGCACAGGTGAGTCCTGTATATGAGAAGGGTAAAATAACGGACCTGCAAAATTACAGACCAATATCCTTGACATTGATTTGCTGCAGAGTTCTTGAACATATTCTCAGTTTGAGCATAATAAATTTCCTTGAGAGGGAATAGCTTCTGTCCACAGATCAGCACAGTTTTAGAAAGCATTGCTTGTGCGATACTCAGCTTGGCCTACACTCAATATGGGTGGAGGGCAACAGGAGAATTCCATATTCCTAGATTTCCATAAAGCATTTGGCATGGTGCCACACTGTGAACTGTTAATGAAGGTACAGGCATATGGAATAGGTTCACAGATACACTATGTGATCAAAAGTATTCGGACACCCACAAAAATATACGTTTTTCATATAAAGTGCATTTTGCTGCCACCTACTGGCAGGTACTTTATATCAGTGGCATCAGTATTCATTAGACATTGTGAGTGAGCAGGATGGGGCACTCTGCAGAACTCACGGACTTTGAACGTGGTCAGGTGATTGGGTGTCACTTGTGTCATACACCTGTATGCGAGATTTTCACACTCCTAAACATTCCTAGGTCCATTGTTTCCAATGTGATAGTGAAGTGGAAATGTGAAGGGATACATACAGCACAAAAGTGTACAGGCTGACCATGTCTGTTGACTGACAGAGACCGCCGACAGTTGAAGAGAGTCGTTGTGTGTAGTAGGCAGACATCTATCCAGACCATCACACAGAAATTCCAAACTGCATCAGGATTCACTGCAAGTACTATGACAGTTAGACAGGAGGTGAGAAAACTTGGATTTCATGGTCGAGCAGCTGCTCATAAGCCACACATCACACTGGTAAATGCCAAACGACACCTCGTTTGGTGTAAGGAGCATAGACATTGAACAGTTGAACAATGGAAAAATGTTATGTGGTGTGATGAATCATGGTACACAATGTGGCGATCTGATGGCAGGGTGTGGGTATGGTGAATGCTTGGTGAACGTCATCTGCCAGCATGCGTAGTGCCAACAGTAAAATTCGGAGGCGATGGTGTTATGGTGTGGTTGTGTTTCATGGAGGGGGCTTGCACCCCTTGTTGTTTTGTATGGCACTATCACAGCACAGGTCTACATTGATGTTTTAAGCACCTTCTTGCTTCCCACTGTTGAAGAGCACTTTAGGGATGGTGGGGGCATCTTTCAACACGATTGAGCACCAGCTCATAATGCACAACAATAAAATCCCTGTAATGGACTGGCCTGCACAGAGTCCTGACCTAAATCACATAGAATATCTTTGGGATTTTTTGGAATGCTGACTTCATGCCAAGCCTCATTGACTGACATCGATACCTCTCCTCAGTGTAGCACTCCGTGAAGAATGAGCTGCCATTCCCCAAGAAACCTTCCAGCACCTGAGTTAATGTATGCCTGTGAGAGTGGAAGCTGTCATCAAGGCTAGATATGGGCCAACACCATATTGAATTCCAGCATTACTGATAGAGGGCGCCACAAACTTTTAAGTGATTTTCAGCCAGGTGTCCAGATACTTTTGATCACATAGTGTCTGTGAATAGCTTGAAGACTTTTTAAGAAACATAATCCTGGATGGTGAGTGTTCATCAGAGACAAGGGTATCATCAGGAGTGCCCCAGGGAAGTGTGATAGGACAACTGGTATTTTCTGTCTATGTATAAATGAGCTGGTGTACAGGGTAAACAGCAGCCTGTGGCTGTTTTCTGGTTATGCTGTGGTGTACAGGAAGGTGTCATTGGTGAGTGACTGTAGGAGGATACAAGATGACATAGAGAAAATTTATAGTTGGTGTGATAAATGGCAGCTAGGTCTAAATGTAGAAAATGTAAAGTAATGCAGATGACTAGGAAAAAACAAACACATAATATTCGAATACAACATTTGTAGTGTGCTGCTTGACACAGTCACATAGTCACATCGATGAAAAATCTGGGAGCAATGTTGCAAAGCAATATGAAATGGAATAAGCATGTAAGGATTGTTTTAGGGAACATGAATGATTGACTGGCTTATTAGGGAATTTTAGGATACTGTGGTTCATCTCTAAAGACAACCACAAATAGGATGCTAGCATAATTCATTGTTGAGTACTGTGCATGTATTTAGGATCGCACCAGGTTGGATTAAAGGAAGACACTGAAGCAGTTCAGAGACAGGCTGCTAGATTTATTATTGGTAGGTTCAAACAACAAACAAATTACAGCAATGCATTGGGAACTCAAATGGGGATCACTGGAGGGAAGGCAACATTCTTTTCGATGAGCACTATTGATAAAATTTAGAGAACCGACATTTGAGGCTGACTGCAGAATAATTCTACTGACATCAATGTACATTTTATGTAAGGACAAAGAAGATAAGATTAGAAAGATTATGGTTCATATGGAGGTGTATACACAAATGTTTTTCGCTCTGTTCATGTAGAACGGGAAACAAAGTAATTAGTCATAGCACAGGATAACCATCACTACACACTGTATGGTGGCTGGCAGAGTATGTGTGTAGATGTAGACTGGATGATGGCAAGAATGGCTACATTACTAACTGGGAGCAACACAATACCCTGGTAGGACACCACCTGGAGGTCATAACACAAATGTGAGACAAAAGAGAGGTAGACTCAGCAGTTAAGTACTTTACAAACATCCTTCAGAACTTGCTTGAGAGATAAGCCCAGGGCAACCAACAAACCTAGTGGAAAGGGACCCACCCCCTGATATCTGGGATGTGATAGCAGCAAAGCTGTGCATGAGAAAGGACTACCAGTGTTACCATTACCCCACCGATCATTGCGTGCTTAGACAATTGGAAGGTCAGGTAAAGCAAAAGCTACAGAGCACAGAGGCCTCTAGTGGGAAGAGAGCTTCATAAATGCAGAACAAGTCACAAACCAAGTATGGAGGATTATGAAACTGCCAAAGGCTACTCCCATGCCCTCCTGAGGAGAAAATGGACTAGTGTACAAAGGAGAGGAGAAAGCAGAAGTAATGGCGATACCACTAGAGTCACAGTCAAAGATGAAGAGAGTGACAGGCAGGACAGAATAACAGTCAGGTGAGTGGTTCAGTTGAGAGAGAATAGGCCGGAAACAGAGTTCACAGCTGTTTCTGAGTGCTTTGTGTGATCATACATCAGACAATTAGGATACAACAAATCCTCCAGTCCTGACAAGGCTTGTGTCCCAAACCTGAAGCATCTATCCCCTCCTGCAATCACCTACCTTACCATAATCTATAACCTGTGATTTTTCTTAACCTTCTTCCTACCTGCATGGAAAACTACTCAGATTATAACCATACCCAAACCTAACAAAAAACCCATCCTTTCCCAAAGCTACAGAACCATTCCAATCTTTTCCTGTCTTGGTAAATTATTGGATTGTCTTATCCTCAGAGCCCCTGTTCAGTTCCTTAAAGACAGTAACATCACCACCTCTGAGCAGTTTGGCTTCTATGCAGAATGTAGCACTACCCACCAATCTCTGCATCTGGTGGAAACACATAAGCAGAGCAAGAGATAGGAAACACAGCACAGGAACAGTCTTTCTCACCATCAAGAAAGTGTTTGATAAAGTCTGGCATGATGGCTTAATTTACAAACTATCCCAGTTAGACATTCCTAGACACATGATCAGCATGACTGCCTCATTCCTGGCAGGGAGGCAGTATTACATCAGGTATGGCAAACATATTAGCACAGTGAGGAAGGCTGTGTTTGGGGTCCTGCAGAGCTCAGTTCTGGGCCCCATATCCTATATTGTACATGCTCTGCACCAACAATGTGCCATAATTGGCAGGTGGAGAAATTGCGCAGTATATAAGAGCAGAATCATGTAAATTTAATTGCAGGAAAACTGCAGCAACACCCAGATGAGATCACCAACTGATGTAATGTCTGGAAGATCAAAATAAATGCAAATAAAATAACCCTAACAGAGTGTCAGATTTCTATGGGCGGCAGAAACATAACGTGGAGAAACTCGGCAACCTATCTCACCCTTTTTCTGGAAAGGTAGCTCACCTTTGCTAAACACATTAATGGGGCCAGAAATAGAGGTTCTGCTGCTTTCAGTCACTTGTATCTACTTCTCAAGAACCGAGGGCTAACAATTACGATGATCTATGGCTTTACAGGTGCATCATCCTTCCAACGATTCTCTATAGATCAGAGGTGTGGCCCATGGCAGCTGATTCTTACCTCAAGAAGCTGCAGTCACTGCACACTAGAATCCTCTGTACCTTAGGTGACGCTGACCAGTTCATGAGAAATGCTCATATTTGGGACTACTTTGGGTGAATTGTGAATCTGTTACTACATTAAAAAGAAGTTAGAATCTCTCTATGAGAAGGCTTCCACTTTGACCAACCATCTCATTTAGCAGTTTGGTACTGACACTTCAGATAAGAGATCCTTTTCCAAACTTGACAAACAATTTAGGCAATAACATTATACAGACAACAATCATAAATACAAAATGTAATCCAGATTTATAACAATCACCATTTTCTATTATTATTTAATATATTCTAGAAGTTAGACAGGGACAGCCCTGTGGCACTTCAGCTCTCCCAGCAGCTAAAGTAGTAAGGTAAAGATATAAAGATGACACGAGTGAATAATGCGTTTCAATGCTAAGCAAGTGGGTTGTAAATGTTGGGCCTTCTATGCTGATTTAGACTTTCACTAATTGGCTGTCTGTTGACACAAATACCAGAATCCTTTCCTTTGTCCATCACTGTCTATTAGCACAATGCTTATCACAATTCTATTATAGTGAGATTTTAAACGTACAAAAAATGTGAATAGTAGGAAAAGCATATAAAGGGAGAAAGGTAGGGATAAGAGAAAATAAGTATGAAAAGGATTTGATTGCACATAAATGAATTAATGAACACAAAGATAATTGGAACATTTTGCAGAAGAAGCTGAGTAGCACAGTCACCGTAGTGTATTGGTTATGAGACTAGACTGGTGCATGGAGGATCGTGAGTTCAAAACTCACCTGAACTTAAAAATGTTAATTTCTGTATTCGGTTTGAGTACATTCTAGAAGTATCCACAAATGGCAAGACTCATTGTATTGCAATGTTCTGTAGCTGTATATATACCGTATGTGTTCTGGCTAGAGGCTCTTGTATGTGCAAGTGCTGAATAAATCTTTGTTAAGTGAAGTTACTGTTTGTCATTCATCTACTTACACCCTCTTCTACATGACATTATTCCAGTGGAGCCACTATGTATTGGAATTTGTGATACTGCACATTATTGATGACACAGTGGCTCCCATCAGGCCATGACAGAGCCACTGTTTTAGGCCATGACAGAGCCACTGTTTACGTGGCGAGAAATCTGAGTCTGAGCCATATTCAACAGATCGCAATTTATCAGAGACAGAAGAAGAAGAAGAGAACATTACAATGACAGCAAGTGTGTGCCACCACATAAGACATCCTTCCGGGTTCTCTGGTGATGATGGCCAAGATCCAAACAAGTGGATGAAAGTATATGAGTGTGTAGCCAAATTTAACAAATGGGATGACACTGTGTGTTTGGCTAACGTATCTTTCTACTTGGAGGGCACTGCCAAGCACCGGTATGAGAACAACGAGGAGAAGATCACAAGCTGGAAAGTATTCTAGGCAGAACTGCACAAGTATTTCAGCAACACACAACGATAAGGGCACAGCGTCCAGAAGTAACTACAGCATCCTACATTCAAGACATCTTGGAGCTGTATAAAATAGTGGATCCTAGAATGAAGGAAGAAGATAAGGTTGGACATCTCATGAAGGGTGTTTCTGAGGACATATATGAAGCCCTACTCATTAAGGAGGTTTCGACAGCAGATGACTTCATAAAATGGTGCCGGTATATCGAGACAATGCTTGAAAAAAGAATTACACTCAAGAAGTTTGAACAGCTTACAAATGTCGTATTGATGTCTGTGATGGAGGAAGAAACTGGTTTTACAAGTGTTCTTTGTCAGGTAGTGAGAGAGGAGGCACTTGGATTGCACGGCGAGCACCAGTGATTCCTAAACACATGTGCTTAGAATGTTCTACAGAAATTTTGTGACACACCTGATGCTGGACATTTAGGATTTGTTAAGACATATGATAGGACCCGCAAGAGATTTTTCTGGCCAGGTTTATTTAGGAGTGTCTGTAACTACGTGTCGCACTGTCGAGAGTGCCAGAGGAGAAAGGCAGTTCCTCAGAAACCACCTGGCTGACTCATACCAATTCCACTACCCTAAACACCTTTCCAGCGTGTTGGTATTGACCTCCTCAGATGATTTCCAATGTGTGCTAGTGGAAATAGGTGGATTATTGTTTGCAATGATTATCTGACATGCTATGCCATTACAAAAGCCGTCAAAACATCCGAAGCATTCAAGGTAGCCATATTCATCGTAGAAGACATCATATTAAAACACAGTGCCCCAAGGTCATTAATTACGGATCAAGGGAAAGTTTTCAATCAAATTTTGTGACAGAGATAAACCATCAGTGCAACATTACTCATCACATGACAACTGCCTACCACCCTCAAACTAACGGGCTTACTGAACGCCTTAATAAGACCTTGGCCGACATGCTATCAATGTTCATCAATGGTGAGCAGAGCAACTGGGATGAGGTGCTACCTTTTGTGACATTTGCCTACAACATCGCCAAACAAGACACCACAGGATTTACGCTGTTTTTCCTGGTACATGGGTGTGAGGTGTTGACGACAATGGACACTGTGTTTCTGTTACATCCTGATGACACAGACAATGACTACTTTGGCCAGGTGTTAACCAGAGCTGAGGAAGCTCAGCAGTTAGCTTGACTCCTCAAGCTGCAGGCTCAAGAAAACAACCGCCGAAGGTATGACGCGAGTCAGCGCCCTGTTGTCTACCAGTCTGGTGACCTCGTCTGGACCTACACTTCTGTTCAGAAGGTTGGTTTCTCTGAGAAGCTCCTTGGGTGCTTCTTTGGACCTTATAAGTTTGTAAGACAGTTGTCCAATGTTACTTATGAAGCTGAAGATTTCGACCCCCGACACAAGACAACGAAAGATCAGAGATTGGTCCATGTCCTTTGAATGAACTCCTAAAAGGATCCTGCAACCCGGGTTAAATTCAAAGCTCCAGCAACAGGCAACAAGTGGAAAGGTGACGAAGACTGTAGCGGCAAGGGAAGTTCTAAGAAGATCACTGCCAGGGCGAATGTCAGTCATCGGGAGTCAGAGTATGCAGGACTGATGACTCGTTCCTGGACTAGGAGGATGTAACACCAAGACACTGTTCTCTTAACGAGGGCGCAATGTTGCAGGAGAAGCTGAGTAGCACAATCGCTGTAGTGTAGTGATTATGAAACTAGACTGTTGCATGGAGGGTTGTGAGCTCAAAACTCACCTGAATTGAAAAATTTTAATTTCTATATTTGGTTCAAGTACATGCTACACGGTGAGTCATAAATAAGGAAAAATATGTCATACAAATTGTCACACACTGAGCTACAAATATAAATTCGTTCTCCGCATGTTCCTATGTCAATAAATGACAATGCAATTGAATGGTAAAAATCCGGGAAAATGAAGTGGACTTTTGGGTGCTAATGTGTGCCGACATTGGCCAAGGTGACAGATCAGCAATAGGGCACAACATGCAAGTGTCCATCCCCCTTCCCCCATGAACCATGGACCTTGCCGTTGGTGGGGAGGCTTGCGTGCCTCAGCGATACAGATAGCCATACCACAGGTGCAACCACAATGGAGGGGTATCTGTTGAGAGGCCAGACAAATGTGTAGTTCCTGAAGAGGGGCAGCAACCTTTTCAGTAGTTGCAGGGGCAACAGTCTGGATGATTGACTGATCTGGCCTTGTAACAATAACCAAAACGGCCTTGCTGTGCTGGTACTGTGAACGGCTGAAAGCAAGGGGAAACTACAGCCGTAATTTTTCCCGAGGGCATGCAGCTTTACTGATGGTTAATGACGATGGTGCCCTCTTGGGTAAAATATTCCAGAGGTAAAATAGTCCCCCATTTGGGTCTCCTGGTGGGGACCACTCAGGAGGACGTTGTTATCAGGGGAAAGAAAACTGGCGTTCTACGGATCGGAGCATGGAATGTCAGATGTCTTAATCGGGCAGGTACGTTAGAAAATTTAAAAAGGGAAATGGATGGGTTAAAATTGGATATAGTGGGAATTAGTGAAGATCGGTGGCAGGAAGAACAAGACTTCTGGTCAGGTGAATATAGGGTTATAAATACAAAATCAAATATGGGTAATGCAGGAGTAGCTTTAACAATGAGTAGGAAAATAGGAATGCAGGTAAGCTACTACAAACAGCATAGTGAACGCATTACTGTGGCCAAGATAGACATGAAGCCCACACCTACCACAGTAGTACAAGTATATATGCCAACTAGCTCTGCATATGACGAAGAGATTGATGAACTGTATGATGAGATAAAAGAAATTATTCAGATAGTGAAGGGAGACAAAAATTTAATAGTCATGGGTGGCTGGAACTTGCTGGTAGGAAAAGGGAGAGAAGGAAACATAGTAGGTGAATATGGATTGGGGGGAAGAAATGAAAGAGGAAGCTGTCTGGTAGAATTTTGCACAGAGCATAACTTAATCATAGCTAACACTTGGTTCAAGAATCATGAAAGAAGGTTGTATACATGGAAGAACCCTGGAGATACTAGAAGGTATCAGATAGATTATATAATGATAAGGCAGAGATTCAGGAACCAGGTTTTAAATTGTAAGACATTTCCAGGGGAAGATGTGGACTCTGACCACAATCTATTGGTTATGAACCGTAGATTAAAACTGAAGAAACTGCAAAAAGGTGGGAATTTGAGGAAATGGGACCTAGATAAACTGAAGGAACCAGAGGTTGTAGAGAGGTTCAGGGAGAGCATTAGGGAACGATTGACAAGAATGGGGGAAAGAAATACAGTAGAAGAAGAATGGGTAGCTTTGACAGATGAAATAGTGAAGGTAGCACAGAATCAAGTAGGTAAAAAGACAAGGGCTAATAGAAATCCTTGGGTAACAGAAGAGATGTTGAATTTAGTTGATGAAAGGAGAAAATACAAAACTGCAGTAAATGAAGCAGGCAAAAAGGAATACAAACGTCTCAAAAATGAGATCGACAGAAAGTGCAAAATTGCTAAGCAGGGATGGCTACAGGACAGATGTAAGGATGTAGAGGCGCATATCACTAGGGGTAAGATAGATACTGCCTACAGGAAAATTAAAGAGACCTTTGGAGAAAAGAGAACCACTTGCATGAATATAAAGAGCTCAGATAGAAACCCAGTTCTGAGCAAAGAAGGGAAAGCAGAAAGGTGGAAGGAGTATATAGAGGGTCTGTACAAGGGTGATGTTCTTGACGATAATATTATAGAAATGGAAGAGAATGTAGATGAAGATGAAATAAAAGATATGATACTGTGTGAAGAGTTTGACAGAGCACTGAAAGACCTAAGTTGAAACAAGGCCCCAGGAGTAGACAACATTCATTAGAACTACTGACAGCCTTGGGAGAGCCAGGCCTAACAAAACTCTACCATCTAGTGAGCAAGATGTATGAGACAGGCGAAATACTCTCAGACTTCAAGAAGAATATAATAATTCCAGTCCCAAAGAAAGCAGGTGTTGACAGATGCAAAAATTACCGAACTATCAGTTTAATAAGCCACGGCTGCAAAATACTAACGCAAATTCTTTACAGACGAATGGAAAAACTGGTAGAAGCTGACCTCGGGGAAGATCAGTTTTGATTCCGTAGAAATGTTGGAACATGTGAGGCAATACTGACCCTACGACTTATCTTAGAAAATAGATTAAGAAAAGGCAAACCTATGTTTCTAGCATTTGTAGACTTAGAGAAAGCTTTTGACAATGTTGACTGGAATACCCTCTTTCAAATACTGAAGATGTCAGGGGTAAAATACAGGGAGCGAAAGGCTGTTTACAATTTGTACAGAAACCAGATGGCAGTTATAAGAGTCGAGGGACATGAAAGGGAAGCAGTGGTTGGGAAGAGAGTGAGACAGGGTTGTAGCCTATCCCCGATGTTATTCAATCTGTATAATGAGGAAGCAGTAAAGGAAACAATAGAAAAATTTGGAGTAGGTATTAAAATACATGGAGAAGAAATAAAAACTTTGAGGTTCACCGACGACACTGTAATTGTGTCAGAGACAGCAAAGGACCTTGGAGAGCAGCTGATTGGAATGGACAGTGTCTTGAAAGGAGGATATAAGATGAACATCAACAAAAGCAAAATGAGGATGATGGAATGTGGTCAAATGACATCGGGTGATGCTGCGGGAATTAGAATAGGAAATGAGACGCTTAAAGTAGTAAATGAGTTTTGCTATTTGGGGAGCAAAGTAACAGATGCTGGTCGAAGTAGAGAGGATATAAAATGTAGACTGTCAATGGCAAAGAAAGCGTTTCTGAAGAAGAGAAATTTGTTAACATCGAGTATAGATTTAAGTGTCAGGAAGTTGTTTCTGAAAGTATTTGTATGGAGTGCAGCCATGTATGGAAGTGAAACATGGATGATAAATAGTTTGGACAAGAAGAGAATAGAAGATTTCAAAATGTGGTGCTATAGAAGAATGCTGAAGATTAGATGGGTAGAACACATAACTAATGAGGAGGTATTGAATAGAATTGGGGAGAAGAGAAATTTGGGGCACAACTTGCAAGAAGAAGGGATCGGTTGGTAGGGCATATTATGAGGCATCAAGGGATCACCAGTTTAGTATTGGAGGGCAGCGTGAAGGGTAAAAATCATAGAGGGAGACCAAGAGATCAATACACTAAACAGATTCAGAACGATGTAGGTTGCAATAGGTAATGGGAGATGAAGAAGCTTGCACAGGATAGAGTGGGATGGAGAGCTGCATCAAACCACTCTCAGGACTGAAGACCACAACAACAACAATGCAAGTGTTGTAGATAGTCTAGCTGCTCACGAGAAGGTGAGGCATGCGGCGTCTAACGACGGTCTGCATGACACTGCGAGCAATGACAGCGCCCACATCTATCTCATACCGATTACGCTGGCCAGTGTTATGTATCGTGGCTAGTTAGCATAGGGAAAGGAACATGAGGAGGGGCTGCACTACTGTACATGTTTATTTTATAATTTGATCTTTGTGTCCCAGACTTAGTTTTAAGAAATGAGTACATAGATGCAGAATACAAAATACAACTACACAGGTATGTGGCAGTTAATACAAACGAATACAACATAGCTGTACAAGTCAAAACTAACACAGAAACACATGACCAGAAGCTGCAGTGGCAGTTTATAAGTACTCTTCGAAATGACGCCCATGATGTGTGTGGCAAAGTTGAACTCTTCGCAGGAAGGATTGCTGAACATGATCCAACATGTCTATATCTCTTTGCATAATATCACAGATATGTTGTAATCTGCATTGAAGGGTGTTGACATCAACAATCTCTCCTTCATAAATCACAGATTTTAGATGGCCCCACAAAAAGAAATCCAGTGAATTCAGGTCTGGCAATCTTACTGGCCATGCTACAGGGCCTCCACGACTGATCCATTTTGAAGGGAGGGCATTGTCCAGGTCGCATCACACTGTGTCACTGAAGTGAGCAGGGGCGCCATCATGCATGTACCACATGTTCATAGAGAGGCCAAACTAACGTCTTCCAACAATTCCGGTAATGTAGCATCCAGGAAATGCAGGTACCGCTCTCCTGTAAGCCTTTGCGGTAGCACATGTGGCCCTATGAGATGGTGATCTATAATACCACACCAGATATTGACACCACATCGTTGTTGGTACCCTCATATCACTGTGCTGTGGGAGTTTTCTCCTGCCCACTTGTGCCAATTATGTGAATTCACTATACCCTCCTTCGTGAAATAGGCTTCGTTGGTGAATAGTATTGTTTGTGAAAAATGCTGGTTGTGGGTCTGACGCTGTAGGATAAAGTTGAAGAAGTCCAGCCTCCTCTGGTAGTCTTCTGGCAACAATGCTGGTACCTTCTGCATGTGAAAGGGATGGTAATGGTTTCTATGGAGTACTCGCATAACAGTAGATTGTGACATTCTGACCACAGTGGTGAGAGAACTGGTGCTTGTTGTTTGGTCCTCCACAACAGTTTATAACACTTTTTCTTTGTCATCCACACTGTATGTCAACGGTCGACCATGACCACTAAATCCTGGAGGCACTACACATGCACCATACTCCCCCAAGCACCTGTCGACAGAGTAAAACGTTTTTGCGGATGTTAAGGCACCGGCTGGGAAACCTCTCGTGATACAGTTGCCTTGCAACATCAGCTCTTCCATCTGCAAGCCTGTAGGTGAGGTGGATGTCAGCATACTCCTCGTTTGTGAAACTTGCCATGGTTCTGTAGTAACACTGTGACATGGCCGTTACCAGCTGTCAACACAGCGAGTATCAGGCAGCATGAGCAGCGCAGATGTGTTGTAAAAACTTCATACATGCCGCGGTTTTACTTCCGCCATTGACCACTCTTCCCACTTACAGGACACACATTCCCTAACATGGGACTGTACACTCCTTTACCACCGGCAACATGAGATTCACAAGTTCTGATACAATTTCACATACATTATGATGGAATTTGTTCTATCTTGTATCTTTCAAACACTGGCAGATACACATCAGCTCATTGGTGTGTCATGTGTTGTATCTATGGGTGAATGGCATGTTGTGATTGTGAGGCTCGTTGGTATCTCATCCAATGGTTAACAGGTGTTTTTGTTTTATGTACACAGTACACCGAGGAGAACAAAATTAACAATGGTGTGTCACGTGTTACGCATAGCACCGAGCGGTCTTCAACATATTTTTCCTCATTTATGACTCACCCTGGAGAAGTATCAAAAAATGGCAAGACTCATTGTACTGGAATGTTGTGTAGTTGTATATATACCGTATGTGTTCTGGCCGGAGGCAGTTCACTCCGCACTCTTGTATGTGCAAGTGCTGAATAAAACTTTGTTATGTGAAGTTAGTGTTCGTCATTCATCTACTTACACCTTCTTCTACATGACAATTTCATTGACAGAGTTGTCCATACTGATGACGATAACTGTTATAAATGACAACCATTCACTTCACCGCTTGTATCAAATTTCACATGTGACTCATCATGCTCCAAAAGCTCACAAACAAGTTGGTAGCTAGTATTTTGGCAAGCCTATCCTGTTCTGAATAAAATTGGGATTTGGACACAAATGACTTGACATACACCTCCAGTAAGAAAAGGAAAAAAAGTGAGTTGTAACAATTATGCTGATCACTGGATGTGTCTGCCTTACCAATCAAGTAATTACAAAAAGTCTTGTCCAGGTAATGGAGGGCTTGAGCAGTGATGGATTACATGTCCACATTGTCCCAGGGGCAGCAAATCATGAAAGCATACCAACACTCTTAATGTAGAGCAACATAATACAATGTTCTTATTTCTGATTATATTTAGACTAGCAAACAAATAAAAAATGAGGATGAGCACTGGCTCCTGTGTAGATGAGTAGTGGGAGTAGGACTGTTGAATATATTTAAAAATATCAGGAATCCAATACATCAATATTTAAAAAAATATCATTGTCAGCTGTCAGTATATTGAAAAAAAATTATCAATATATTGATGGAAGAAATATCAACGTACCAGCCTATAAAAATACCAGCTGCACATTGTAAACATACTGCCAGTTTTAGAGTTGTATATTTAAATAGTGATTTATTATTAGATATTCTATGCATCAACAAGCTATCAACCTGCTTATCTCCCTCTGACCAAGAACTGAAAGGAAGACGATGCACTTCACACTTCGTGATAATCACTTTGCCAGCAATGGTAACTGCATGTAAGTGCCACAATAGAAAGTGTCCAGTGGGTCCGTTGTTTGATTTTGTCAGATATCGGACTTGTCTGGAACATTTCATGTTGACTTCCTTGTTTCTTTCCTTTTTGCAAACACCAGCAACCTAGTAGATTGCATGGTGAACTTAAACATTGCAGTTTCTGTTGGTAATGTCAAGCACCGACTACACCAGCATTTTCCCTCACATGTCTCCGCTTACCGCAAAGATAAATCTTGTCATTTAGATTTTCGTTCATCAGTTTCAGCAACTTTTTTGAAGGATGCCGATGATAAGAAATAGCACACTACTTGCATTAAAAATTGTTTTTTAATGCAAATGGTGTGCTATTTCTTCACATCATATATCTTGTTATTCCATTCACACCGCCATGTACTCCCCTCCAATAATCCTCAATTTTGCTTGATACACCATACAATTATACCTTCAGCAATAAGTGTAGAAATGCTACTGAGCAAAAGCTTTTTCCATATCAGTAAATACTGTAGCTACCTGACTGTCTTGATCCATGGCTTTCAGGATGCCACTAAGAAACATGAGGGTTTGGTTTCACATGGTCAATGTTTTTGGAAATCACACTGGCTGGCATGGAGGTGGTCATTCTGTTCAAGATACCTCATTAAGTTTGCACTCAGAATATGTTTTAAGATTCTACAACTAGATGTCAAGGATATCTTGTGGATCACTTCTGCTACTCTTCTTGCAGATGGGTGTGATCTATGCTTTCTTCCAACTACATGGCACAGTTTTTTGCTCAAGAGATCTACAACAGATTGTTGTTAAAAAAAGGGAGGGACCCTCCATCGTATACGGTCATTGTAAAGAAACTTCTAAAGAAACAGAGATTACTGCATAATAGGTGTAAAACAAAACTGAGAGCTATAGATAGAGAGATGCTGAATGAAATGTGTTTCACTGTTAAGAGAGCTGTGTGTGATGCCTTCAGTTACTAACATAGCAATCAAATGATACTTCACAAAACCTAAAGAAATTCTGGTCATATGTAAAGGCTGTTAGTGGCACCAAAGTTAGTGTCCAGTCCCTAGCGAATGAGACAAGAACTGAAATTGAGAGTAGAAAAGCAAAAGGTGAAATGCTGAACTTCATTTACACATGTTCCTTTACACAGGAGAACCCAGGAGAGCTTCCCCAGTTTTAACCCTCATGTCACTGAAAAGATAAATGAAGTAAATATTAGTGTCAGTGGTGTTGAGAAACAGCTGAAATCTTTAAAATTAAACAAAGCTCCAGGGCCTGATGGAATCCCTGTCAGATTCTGTCTTGAATTTGCAGCTGAGTTAGTCCCTCTTCTAATCATAATCTATTGTAGAGCCCTCAAACAAAAAACCATGCCCAGTTCTCGGAAAAAAAGCACTGTTCACATCTGTCTACAAGAAGAGTAGTAGATGTGATCTGCGAAACTACCTTCCAATATCACTGGCATCTTAGAACATGTTCTGAGCTCAAACATAATGAGGTATCTTGAACAGAATGAGCTCCTCAATGCCAATCATCAAGGATTCCAAAAACATTGATCATGTGAAACCCAGCTCGTGCTTTCCTCACAAGACATACTGAAAGCTTTGGATCAAGACAGTCAGATAAATGCAGTATTTCTTGATTTCTAAAAAGCATTTGACTCAGTACCACACCTATACTTATTGTCAAAAGTACAATCATATCAAGTGAAATTTGTGACTGGACTGAGGACTTTTTGGTAGGGAGGACACAGCATGTTACTTGGGTGGAGACTACTTGCCAGATGTAGAAGTAACTTCAGGTATGCCCCAGAGAAGTGTGTTGGGACCCTTGCTATTCATGTTGTATATTAATAACCTTGCAGACAACATTACCATTAATCTCAGACTTTTTGCAGATGAAGTACTATCTGAAAGAAACTGCATAAAATTCATTCAGATCTTCATAAGACTTCAAAGTGGTGCGAAGATTGGCAACTTGCTGTAAATGTTCAGAAGTGTAAAACTGTGCACTTCAAAAAATGAAAAAAATGTGTAATCCTAAGACTATGATATCAGTGAATCACTGTTGGAATCAGCCTACTCGTACGAATACCCGGGTGTAGTACTTTGTAGGGTTATGAATGGGAATGATCACATAGGCTCAGTCATGGGTATAGCAGGTGGTAGACTTTGTTTTACTGACAGAATGCTGGGGAAGTGCAATTAGTCTACAAAGAAGATTGCTTACAAATCACTCGAGTGAAAATTTCTAGAATATTGCTCAAGTGTGTTGGACCTGTACCAAATAGGACTAACAGGGGACACTGAATGTATACAGAGAAGTGCGGCACAAATGGTCACAGATTTGATCCACAGGAGAGTGTCAAAGAGATACTGAATGAAATGAACTGGAAGACTCTTGAGATAGACATAAGCCATCTCAAGAAAGTCTATTAACAAAGTTTCCAGAACTGGCTGTAAATATAACTCTAGGAATGTACTACAATCCCCTATGTATTACTCACATAGGGATTGTGAAGATAAGATAAGAACAATTACTGCATACTGAAGGCATTCAAACAATTATTCTTCCCACACTCCATATGTGAATGGAACAGGAAGAAACTCTTATAACTGGTACATACCCTCTGCCATGCACCTCACAGTGGTTTGCAGAGTATAGATGTAGATGTAGATGCAGATTTCATTTGTTTCTCTTCATCACTGACACTAATATCTATATTACTAATCTTTACATGAGTGCAAGAATTAAATTGGCACAATACCTTTGGATTTTCCTTTGTAAAAGAACTTTTGAAAATGGAGTTCAGTATTTATGCTTTTGCTTTGCAGCTCCTAGTTTCAGTTCCTTACTTGTCCTTAAGTATCTGGACACTAACTTCAGAACTCCTAACAACCTTTACATGTGACCAGAATTTCTTTGGCTTTTGTGAGAGATCTGTTGATAATATTCTACTATGGTAATCATTGAAGGTTCCATGCATCGCACTCTTGACACCCAAATTTATTTCATTCAGCACCTCTCTATCCACAGCCTATATGCTTTGTTTTATGCCTTTCATGTACTAGTCTCTGTTTCTTTGGAAGTTGCTTTACAGTGACTGTACACCATGGAGGGTCCCTCCCATCATGAACAGTTCTACAGGGTACATATCCATCCAGTGCATTGTTAACTATTCTTTTAAACGCGAGCCACAGTTCTTCCACATGATCCTCTCCAGAGATGAATGTTTCTAATTCTTTCTTGAGCTGTGGGACTAATCTCTTTTTATCTCGTTTTCTGTACATATAAATCCTTCTACTTGTTTTAGTTGCTCTTTGCACTTTGCTAATCATCATTGCCAAAACTGTGTCATGATCGCTGACACTAGTTTCAATGTGGACATCCTCAAAGAGGTCATGTTTCTTTGTTGCCATTATACCAATATATTTTTATCATAAGTGGGCTTCTGAACAACCTGCTCTGAGAGAAGACATTTAGTAATGTTTCGTAGGGTGTCTTGTTGCACCCTATACTTACAAAACTGTAATTTTCCCAGTTGATTGTTGTATGATTAAAGTTTCCTCCAATGGTGACAGTAATATAAGTAAAATTGTTTACTAGCAAACTGAGGTTTTCTTTAAAGGTTTTGGTTACGTCTAGAGATGAGTTTGGTGGTCAATAGAAGGACCCAATTATAAGTTTATGTCCATCCTTGAAAATTAGTCTTGCCCAAACAATCTCCCATGCAGCTTCAATTTCCATCTCTGTGAATTGAGTGTCTTGTCTACTGTGACAAATGCAACACACCTTCTTGCCATTTGCCTATCCTTTTCATACACACTTAAATTTTGTCTAAAAATCTCACTAGTATTGATTTTGTGTTCTAAGTAGGTCTCTGTGCCTTGTATTATGTAAGCTCCATTGCTTTTCAGGAGTGCTTCGAACTCGGGCATATCATTGCCAATGCTTTAGCAGTTAATCACAAGGATTTTAATACTTTCAGCTATAAAGGGTATTTCTTTGGGTCTTACACTAACATTTCCAGATCTCCTACAGCGATCGTTACCTGGACTGGATGAGAGTTGCCTAATCTAAAAAAAAAAAAAAAAAAAAAAAACCTTGTGTGCACTCATCACTCAGCCACCTGTGTAGCAGCCTCTGATGTATAGTGCACACCTGATCCACTTGGGGGTACCCTACAGTTCTCAACATTATGTCATAAGTCTAGGTAGTTGCAGCCTAACTTGTCACAGAAAGGCTCTGGTTGAATCCTTCTACCTGACTCAGAACCAGGGGCCCACAATGCATTCTGTGGGCAGTGCTGCAAATTGTGAGTTTCACTGAAACTCCTTCAGCAAGGCTGGTCTTCTCAAATTGTACCTGCCAGTCACTGAAATGATCTAAGTAAGACCTAGAGCCCAGATGACAGGCATGATTTGTTCCAACATGCACCACAATCTGCAGAGTGCACCTAGCGTTTCTTCATCCCTTGCTGACGTTTAACTGAAAGGTACCAGTATTCACTCCACATCTGAACTGCTGACAATTAACAGACCTCTATCCTTTGGATTTACTTCCTCTGGACACCTGTCACAGTAGGTACCAGAGGCCAGTAATGAACTACTGTGAGGTATAAACACAAATCTGAGGAACTCAAGCACGAGAATGTAGAGAAAACAGGCAGAAAGGAGAATAGAATAATGAGATGGGGTGAAACATGTTGAAAAATGTTAAGAGAGGAAAGATGAGGGCAAGGGAGTGGAACATTGGCTTAAACCAGAACAAATACAATACTATGTACCAGAAGGTTATAAATATGGAAACAGTTTTTGCAGATCTCAGTACCGTAATGGTGGTACTGTTAGCTATGTTTCAAATGAAATAGAGTTTAGAGAACTAGATCTTGGTTGGGCATGTGTAGAGAAACACTTTGAAATTACCGGGATCATATGTGATATAATGAAACTTATCATAGTATGTATCTACCATTCCCCTGACTCAGATGATAAAACTTTTTTAGATAATTTAGACAGTGTACTCTGCTACATAACGAAATGGAAACAGTATGTAACTGTAATTGGGGGAGACTTTAATTCAAGCTTTGATGTAACATGTAACAAACCCAGTGTAAATAAGTTACTGAATATGCTGAGGCAGCACAACTTCCATCATGTAAATTCAGAACCAACAAGACTACAAGTGTGCTTGGATAATGCTTTTGTCAACTGTGCTCGTGATATGTACTCCACCAAGGTAAAGGAGTTTGTTTTCTCAGACCACTCCATGTTACCAGTAAAGTTAAGACATTTTATAAAAGGAGATGAGAGCAAGGCTGGACAAAAGTTAACAAAATCTAATACCTTAATATTAACAAAATACAATCTCATAAAACTAACACACCAGTTGAGCATAACAAACTGGGACAAATTATTTCAAAACTGTGATTCCAGTGCCCAAACAGTTTATGAAACATTCCACAATTACTTAACAGGTATTTTAAAAGCCCATCTTGTTCAAAAGAAATACCATAAAACAAGAAAAGGTAAATTTTGGTACACCAAAGAACTGGAGAATCTAAAAAATAAGCTACTGCTGTTGAAGCGCCTTGCCAAAGTAAACAATTCTAATGAAATTAAGGATCTTGAAAAAATCACTAAGAAACTGTATAAGAAAGAGTTGCAATTAGCGAAACTAAGATACAACACAAATTACATAAAAAATAGTAAAAACCAATGCAAAACAGCCTGGTCAGTAATTAATACTGTTAAAGGCGAAGTCAGAAACTTCGACAAGACAGTCCCAATACCAGCAGATACATTCAATAAATATTTTGTAAGCTGTGCTGATGATATCAAAAAGCTGATCAGTAAACCCAATGTAACATAAATAGATTATCTGAAGAGAGCAAACCTAAATCATAATAGGGCCAGATCATCATTGAAACACTTCAGAGAGGTATGCCAACATGAAGTTCTTAAAATAGTCAAAGAAATGAAAAATTCATACAGTACAGATATTTTTAATATGTCAAACAATCTATTGAAAGAAATCATACATTACATTGCAGCACCATTAACGTATTCTATAAACCTGTGTCTCATAGAAGGGTTTTTTCCTGATCCTCTCAAACTATCCAAGGTAACTCCAGTCTTTAAGAAGGGTGTCAAATCAGATCCTGCAAACTACAGACCAATTTCACTAATTCCAGTACTAGGAAAAGTCTTTGAAGGCATAATATATAAGCAGATGTATGAGTACCTAGAACTAAATGGTATGTTAAGTGCATCACAGTTTGGTTACAGAAAAGGAAGGTCAGCTATACATGCCATAGAGCTCTTAGTCAGAGACATTCTAGCAGCATTTGAGGACCATGCGCACGCACAGGTAACCTTATGTGATCTGAGCAAAGCTTTTGACTGTGTTGACCACTCACTTCTGCTTTCTAAACTTGAGTACTATGGAATATGTGATAAAAGTTTAAAACTCATCAAATCATACCTCAATAAAAGGAACCAGGTGGTGAGTTCAGGAAGTCATCTGTCAAACATACTCGAGGTTCAACATGGAGTGCCACAGGGATCTAAATTGGGACCACTTCTTTTCCTTGTACACATAAATGACTTACCAGGAAATATAGATGTAAAGACATATATGTATGCAGATGACACAACTTTTCTATCTGTAAACCATGTACTTGATAACCTTGTAAGTGATATGAAATTGGCAAAAGAAAATGCAACATCATGGTTTAATGCCAATGGTCTGCTATTAAATGAGGAAAAGACCCAGAATATGTGGTTCAGTCTATCAAAGTCTACAAAAATAGAAAAACAAAAGGCAAAGTTTTTAGGTATTGTACTTGACAACAGTCTAACATGGAACTCTCATGTTGATCACATAGTGGTTAGGTTGTCAAGAGTTATATATTTGTTGAAGAGACTGATGTGTTGTGTGACATTTGAGTACGTAAGGACAGCGTACTTTGCCTTTTTTCAATCTGTTTTAAGGTATGGGTTAATACTCTGGGGAAACAGCAGAAAAATAAATGAAATTATGGTGATCCAGAAGAAAGCAATCAGAGTAATGGCTAAGGTAGATAATAGAACACATTGTAAACCATTGTTCACTAAATATAGAATTTTAACAGTAATTAATTTATATATTCTTGACAGTGTTAACTACATACTTGCTGAACTACCTAATTTAAGTGTAACAAATGAAAGACATGGCTACTATACAAGAACGTGTACTTCTCTGCTGTTGCCACAAAATAGATTAGCCAAAACTAACAATAGTCATAAGTATATGGCAATTAAAATATATAACAAATTGTCTAAAAATGGGTCAATCAAGCCTGACAAATTATTTAAAGACAATGTTCATAACTTCTTGTTAACCAATCCATTCTATTCATTAGAAGAATTTTTAGAAATGCCTAATATCAACTTAAATGTGTAAAAAATTTTTTTTTGTAAAATTAATAAGTTAAGTGAACTGACGAAGTCTATTGCATGTAACAATGCTGAATGACTAATAAAGAATCTGAATCTGAATCTGAATCTGAATCTGAATCTGAAGAGAGCAAGGGAGACAGAAGAGAGCAAGGGAATGGGAAGGAGATGGCCAAAAGTGGAAATGACATGGCTTGTGAGAACAGAAGATGTGCTGAAGGGACAGTTTCCACTTGCACAGTTCAGAGGAGCTGCTCTAGGATAGGAAGATCCAAACAGCATGGATGTCAAGCAGCTTTCGAAGTATTTGATAAATGGTTGTGCAAAATTTTCAGCAGGTGTGTGATAAATTGTGGTTAGCCAAAACTTGGTATTGGCAAGTTTGTGGACAGATGTTTGGTTATCATACCCACATAGAAAACTGGACATTAATTTCAATACAAATTTTAGATGACATGGCAGCTTTTACACATGGTCTTACCTTTGATTGGGTAGGAAATTCCTGTGACAATTGCAATAGTAGGTGTTAAATTGGTTATGGGACAAGCCCAGCACTTAAGTTGTCCACAGGAGAATGACATTAGTGGTTTAGGATTGGGAACAAGAGTGGCACTGGGATGGACCAAGAAGTTGTGTAGTTTGGGTGGGCAACAGAACACCACTTTGGAAAATGAGGGTAGGAATTTTGAGTAGGATGTCCACCACAAACATTAAGACCTTAGATACCAAACTGCTTTAGCACTTTTTATTTAGGGACAATACATTGAAGAACTTTTGGTTGTAAATATAGGCTTGCAGAGCCACAAGAGTAGTAATAATAATAATTTCATGTTGTCTTTCAATTGGATGCCACTTCAGCAACCTGCGTGTCACCAACCTACCCCATTATCCCTATTGGGGAAAGGGGGAATACAGTTTAAAGTGAAATTCAAACTATGCGTCATTCCTGTCAACTCTTCACATGGTTCAGAAGTGAAGGCTAAAAAGTAAAGGCAGACTGAAAAAAACCATGGACGAAATGGCCTTCAGCCCCATGACCTTTTGGTTTCCAGGCATGTGCTACACCATTTGGGCAATTATGCCTGATAAAAAAGGAATTAAATACATTCAAATAGCTTGTGGTAGGGTCAACAGAAATATGAGGAAAAAAATTAAAATACTAAGAAAAATTAAAATCTTGAGATATATTATATTACAGAAGAATAGACCAAGGAGGAACTTCAGGTGCAGGATTAATTGTAAACAAGAAAAGTAAAATATTGAAGAAATATGACAAAACTGTAAGGGCTGTTTTAAAAGTAAACAGAAGATATTCCATGGAAGACATTCAAGTCTATTTTGATGGTGATGTATAAGATCTCCACAAAGATTAAGAGTGATAAATGAATGTACTTTCTACCACAAAATAGCTTAAAGCACTTAAAAACAAAGGTAAAATTAAATAATGACTTTCCATTGTGTAACTGTATGTATTATAGCAGATATTATAAACATCATACATCAGTAGAATTTGCCCCAACATGGAAACATTGTTCCAGAAGAGAACAAATAGCAGATGGGCATGGCAAGACCTAAATAGAACTAAAAATTAAACTGACTATATATTTTTTTTTTAAAGAACAAAGAACTTAAGCAGGACCTGATGGCCCTAAAATATTTTCAAAATTTTAAGTAATCATAGACCAATAAAGTGAGGAGTAAAAATGAATACAAAGCTGTAAATAACTGGATCAGGTAAGAAAACAGAAACATATATTATGATAAGTTATAAAGAATAGGGAGGTATACTAGATTAAATTAGACAAGTTCAACATCTTAAAATTATATATAGATAGTGGGAAAAAGAGTAATGGAAATATGGAGATGGGCACAAGGGAGAACTAGGACATAATTCAACTTATAGAAGAGAATATCACCAAATGTTTATTAGGTCTTGTTGTATAAATTAAACTACTGTATTACAGTACAAGTTCTTTATTGTGTAAACTGATGGTTTCATACCTAATTCACCAACATTATCTGAAATTATTTGTTGAAAAGTCCTGGTGACGTATTCATATTTTCCTTCATTAATAAGGATGAACATATAAATCTCAGAAAATATAACCACAATATGCTGAAAAACTGTAGTAAACAATGAATAATAATTTTCTTGGTAGTTATGTTATGACCTTTACAGGAACATTTTGTAGTTTGTGTAATACAAATTTTGTACAGATACATATTGAATAAATTTATGACAGTGCATTCTAATAATGAATGTGCAAAAACTCATCAAATGTACAACACAGACATAATGAGTTCTGCTAATAAAAGCCCTCATATATGCATGTTTTCCCATTTTTGTCAAGCTTGATGCCATTTAGATTCTAAGTAAAGATGTTCAGTCATTTGTTGTCAATATATGGTTACCAGATATCATCATCTTCTTCAGGAGATTCTGCTGTGTGTGTTACTTTTATATTCTCTAGAGGTTCAGGTGGAAATTCGGGTGGCTTGTCTTTCTCCAGAGAAGACACCTGAAGAGTGGCAGGTTTCTTGAAGTCAGTCTTATACTGACTTCCATCTGGAAGGAACAAAAGTATGGGTGTTCAGTCTCAGAATATTATAATTGTTATTTTTTTCTACAGACCAGTTCATTTTTAAATAATAAAAATTTCACAGTCAAAGATGGAGCATTATTTGTTTCTTCCACCCCAAAAATATAATTACTTGGTATAATTAACACTTTAAAAATTAATCACTCAAAATCCAGTATGGAATAATATATATTAATTGTGATCCTCTCTGCTGGAGTATTACTACACAGTATGGGATTCTTATCAGATAGGACTGACAGAGAACATTGAAAAAGCTAGAAGAAGGGCAGCTCATTTTGTATTACCACAAAATAAGGGAGACAGTGTTCTTTTATTTAAGTGAGTTGAGTTGACAATCGTTAAATCAACAGTGTTTTTGGTTGTGGCAAAATCTTTTTATGAAAGCTCAATTACCTACTGTCTCCTCCAAATGCCAAAATATTTTCTTGCTACCTCTTACATAGCATAATAAAATAAGAGAAATCAGAGGTTACACGGAAAAATATGGGTTTTCATTTTCCCTATGTGCTAATCAAGAGTAGAATGGTCAAGAAATAGTTCAAATGTTCTTTGAACCACTCCCCCCAAATCAAAAACAAAAGTAGTTCTCTGAACCCCCCACCAAACATTTAAGTGTGAATTGCAGAGCGATCATGTAGATGTAAGACTCATGCATGATTGGGATTGCTTTCACTGCAGTTTGCCTTCTCTGGCAGTTTTGCAGCTCAAAATTGATGATACATGTACCATGGAATTAGTGTGAGAAATCCAAGGTTGTATGACTAAAAACACTATCAATACAAAGCTGCTAATGCCATGAATAGTGGGAGCATAGATGCTGCAGGATTGCCGAAACTACAATGAAGTTGGAATACTTTATTTATTATGATAATTTCATAACAATTTATTAATATGACAATATTAAGAAGCAGCACAGTTTGTTTTCATTTCTGTTGGTCTGTTCTGGTTATTTTTTTTGTTTGCCGTGGTACTGATCCAAAACTGCTACTAAAGTACTCAGTAAAATCTTCTATTAAGTAAAGCTTTCAGTGTTTCCAAAGGCATTGCTAACCACAAATGATGTCACATTTTCTGTTAGTAGTTTTTCTGAATCTCTGAATATTGAAAATACATTTTTTTCCCTTCAAGGAAGGCATCTCACAGCATATTATGAATGCAGCAGGCACTGATTATTAAACATTCTGTCACTTATGAGTTAATCAACTCTGAAGCAAAAAATATTTGCAAAACTTAACTTTGGGGCACAAAGTAGACCCTCCATGATTGTGAGAGCCTATAATTTAAAATGGATTTTTAGTTCTTTGCGCAAGTCTCATTACCGACTATGGTTTCATCACATGAGTTGACGGTGTGTGTGTGTGTGTGTGTGTGTGTGTGTGTGTGTGTGTGTGTGTGTGTCCTCACCAGACTGAAAATGCAGGGAAATACTGATCACTAGCAGCTGACACTGCTTGTGAATCAGTTCCATGTTATGGAATTTATGACAATGTGGTATGGCACAGCTGACAAATGTGATTACAAATTATATTGAATTATGAAGTGTATTGTTTCATTTGCAATGAACTGATAAACCAAACAGAACTATAAAAGCATCATTTTTTGATTTTTGGTGCTATCTTGAAAGATTAATGATAAGTATACATCAATAACATGTATGTTGAATTTTTAACATAATATTTGACCAAATAATGTCTGACTGTCTTCAGATTTAATGTGCAATCCCTATTGAAACTCATACTAAATTTTTACAAATCCACTTTTTTATAAAACTGTTCAGCTTCTATATAATACTGTCATCAATAGGAAAGGACACAATTTTGTAGGCAAATGGACCTAACTATATGATCAGCTACATTGATTGATGTTTCTATTTCTTTTCTCAGTAGTCTATATTTATTCATTAATCCAAATGCACATCCAAAAAGTTTTCTTGCTCTTAGATGTAATTTTACACACTTCTCCCATTGTCCAAACATCTGTGATGGAAGGGTTTCCTCGAGGTCTCTAACATGGAGCTTTATCTCCCAAAATGTCTGTTATCTATCCTTGAAATATTATAGGTGAAGTGGTAAGAGTTCCCTGTTAGTAAGTTTTCTTTACAATGCCTCCAAATTTGTAATTGGCATTGGGCATCAGTAATAGGTTTCAATACAATCATATAATTTTAGAACATGCTGCTAGAGGTTTTTTAAAAAAACAACAACAACAACAACAACAACAACAACAACAACAACCACATCTCCACGGATTTCAGTGACAATTTCAAACAATTGGCACTGTCAAATGAATTGAATCAAGTGGTTCCTATATAGATGCTAAGACTGTCTACTCTGCAAGTGCATGGTAGAACATATATATCATTTGATTTATTACTTAAACATTAAATCATCAACAGCTTTTCTAGTTTTGTAGTTTTGTTAGTCCAAAGACTTTCACTTACTGCAGGTGCACTGCAACACACACACACACACACAAAGAGGAAGCAACCAGAAAGACATGGTCAAATGTCAATGTAACTTTGTACAAATACACGCCATCAGCATGTATGTAAATCATCAGAGTTACAATTCTCTGTAACATTTAGAATGGATGCCATAATGCATTAGTTTAATAAAATGGAACACCTACAGCCATCCTTACAATGTTATTTGTTATATGGCTACCAGTTTTGGTGCTTCAGTGGACCATCTTGAGGCATTAACTGAAACTGACGGGGTTAACTCCAGTCGTATACATGTTTCATCAGTGGCCAACATCGGCGAACTGATTTTTGCAGGCTACCTGGAACAATGATGTTTTGTCTCCAACCATCAAGACCCAACAATGTCTTTCCTTCTCCTGACCTCAGGTTCTGGGTGACCTTTCTGAATTGTACCTCTTTTCCTGAACCTCACCAGTCCTTTTCCTTCACCCCTCTTCTTTCCCTTCAACCTTTCTGCCAGAAGGAGCCAGTGACTTTGAAAGCTAATGAACTTTAATACCTTTTACATGTGTGCTCTCCTGCCACTGCTTGGTGAGTAGATTTTTTTATCTATCCAATTACATTATATATTCAAAAATTGATTAGTTTTGTTGATTTAAGTATATATCCTGTTTGGTAAGTATATATATATATATATATATATATATATATATATATATTAAAAAAGATGCTGTGACTTACCAAACAGGAAAGCGCTGGTAGATAGACACAATAAAAAACACACAAACAAACACACAAATATCAAGCTTTCACAACCCACGGTTGCTTCATCAGGAAAGAGGGAAGGAGAGGGAAAGATGAAAGGATGTGGGTTTTAAGGGAGAGGGTAAGGAGTCATTCCAATCCCGGGAGTGGAAAGACTAACCTTAGGGGGGGGGGGGGGGGGGGGGGGGAAAGGACAGGTATACACTCGCGCGCGCGCCCACACACACACACACACACACACACACACACACACACACACATCCATCCGCAGCTGCCACCTCCTTAAAAAAAGATTGTTCCTAAGATCAAAGCATACCTGGAATGGCTGGCAGTTGTAATTTGGCTCGTCTTGTTGTCAGGAGGCCAGCAGGTGTCCCTGGTACTAAATTAGATTGCTTCTTCTCTGCAAGTTGAGAACCTCTTGGTATTGTTCCTTCATCATCTTCATTTATTTCAGTAGCCTCTGGTATAGGGCTAATTCCCACATGGAGAGTGTTTGATTCAACATTATGTTCTTTCTTCCCTGGAAGTTGACTACCTCTACAGGTTCTCTCAAAAGCCATTGAAATATGTTTTTTAACCCTTGCTATATCCTGCAATGCATCTAGAGAAATTGGTGCTGATCGCTGTTGGTCTTTCACAGATTTTGCCAGTGATGTTCGAAGTAAGTATGACACTGCTGCATCAGTTATTTCATCCCAGCCCTATAAAAAATGAAGAAGGTAACTCTTGACTGATTATTCTGAATGGGAGTTAGCATACAAATTTATATCCCAGCCATGTCAGTGATTGGAGGATCCATCAGTATAACACAAACAATTAATTATTTGCTACACAGTACACTATTGGACATAATCTTTTAAAAATGGCCATTCCAGCATTTACAACAAAGGAACAAAAGTAAAACATGTATACATACATACCTGATCATCTGAATCATTTACTGAACAGCTGAGTGCTGATTCAAGATCGGCTACATTGTTCTGTGAAGAAGGATTTTGTAACTTCAGCAGGAAAAGTAGTAGTCGTACACAACAACTAACTTGAATACTCAAATACTTCATCTTTTTTTGGTTTTCTTCCAGAAGGTCAGTAGATATTAAAATTTTTGTATATGTGTCTTTCAGAAGATTTTCCAAGTTATTCATTGGTGTCAGAATTTTATCTTTAAACTTAGTAAGAAGTCTTCGTTGAACAATTCTAAACTGAGCAGCTTTTCGTGCAAGATCTTCCTGTAATGCATAATTTTTACTATAAAGAAGGAAAGTGTCAGGAAAAAACACCACTCCTATTAAATGTAGCTATTTTACTTATTTGAATGAATAATTTTGAAAGAAACATTCACACTGGAGAGGCTACAAGCGTATGTAATAGCAGCTAATGAGAAACACAGAGTTCAAATGCAGTAAAATAATTAAAAGAAATGTAGGTCAAGCATTCTACTTTCAGTTTATACCCTGTATGTAGCTGTCAGAATAAAATACAGCCTTTATTACAATCATTTCTGTTGTAAACTCACTCTGATGTCACAGCATCACTTTAGTTTGCCATGGTAATAACAATAGTATATTTTACCTATTTGTGAACCTTATAACATATTACATTTTGTGTATTCTGTCCCTGCCGGTTGTGTGAACTAGAATCATCACCACCATCTACATTTATATGCTACAAGCCATATTATGGTGTGTGGTTGAGGCTATGTCGTGTACATTCCACTATCATTCTCCCATTTCCTCTTCTATTTAGAATTGATGAAAGGTGAGAATATTTGTCAATAAGCCTCTCCACCCCCCCATGAACCATGGACCTTGCCGTTGGTGGGGAGGCTTGCGTGCCTCAGCGATACAGATGGCCGTACCGTAGGTGCAACCACAACGGAGGGGTATCTGTTGAGAGGCCAGACAAACATGTGGTTCCTGAAGAGGGGCAGCAGCCTTTTCAGTAGTTGCAGGGGCAACAGTCTGGATGATTGACTGATCTGGCCTTGTAACATTAACCAAAACGGCCTTGCTGTGCTGGTACTGCGAACGGCTGAAAGCAAGGGGAAACTACAGCCGTAATTTTTCCCGAGGACATGCAGCTTTACTGTATAATTAAATGATGATGGCGTCCTCTTGGGTAAAATATTCCGGAGGTAAAATAGTCCCCCATTTGGATCTCCGGGCGGGGACTACTCAAGAGGACGTCGTTATCAGGAGAAAGAAAACTGGCGTTCTACGGATCGGAGCGTGGAATGTCAGATCCCTTAATCGGGCAGGTAGGTTAGAAAATTTAAAAAGGGAAATGGATAAGTTAAAGTTAGATATAGTGGGAATTAGTGAAGTTCAGTGGCAGGAGGAACAAGACTTTTGGTCAGGTGATTACAGGGTTATAAATACAAAATCAAATACGGGTAATGCAGGAGTAGGTTTAATAATGAATAAAAAAATAGGAGTGCGGGTTAGCTACTACAAACAGCATTGTGAACGCATTATTGTGGCCAAGATAGACACAAAGCCCATGCCTACTACAGTAGTACAAGTTTATATGCCAACTAGCTCTGCAGATGATGAAGAAATAGATGAAATGTATGACGAGATAAAAGAAATTATTCAGGTAGTGAAGGAAGACGAAAATTTAATAGTCATGGGTGACTGGAATTCGTCAGTAGGAAAAGGGAGAGAAGGAAACATAGTAGGTGAATATGGGTTTGGGGGAAGAAATGAAAGAGGAAGCCGCCTTGTAGAATTTTGCACAGAGCATAACTTAATCATAGCTAACACTTGGTTCAAGAATCATAAAAGAAGGTTGTATACCTGGAAGAATCCTGGAGATACTAAAAGGTATCAGATAGATTATATAATGGTAAGACAGAGATTTAGGAACCAGGTTTTAAATTGTAAGACATTTCCAGGGGCAGATGTGGATTCTGACCACAATCTATTGGTTATGAACTGCAGATTGAAACTGAAGAAACTGCAAAAAGGTGGGAATCTAAGGAGATGGGACCTGAATAAACTGAAAGAACCAGAGGTTGTAGAGAGTTTCAGGGAGAGCATAAGGGAACAATTGACAGTAATGGGGGAAAGAAATACAGTAGAAGAAGAATGGGTAGCTCTGAGAGATGAAGTAGTGAAGGCAGCAGACGATCAAGTAGGTAAAAAGGCGAGGGCTAGTAGAAATCCTTGGGTAACAGAAGAAATATTGAATTTAATTGATGAAAGGAGAAAATATAAAAATGCAGTAAATGAAGCAGGCAAAAAGGAATACAAACGTCTCAAAAATGAGATCGACAGGAAGTGCAAAATGGCTAAGCAGGGATGGTTAGAGGACAAATGTAAGGATGTAGAGGCTTGTCTCACTAGGGGTAAGATAGATACTGCCTACAGGAAAATTAAAGAGACCTTTGGAGAGAGGAGAACGACTTGTATGAATATCAAGAGCTCAGATGGCAACCCAGTTCTAAGCAAAGATGGGAAGGCAGAAAGGTGGAAGGAGTATATAGAGGGTTTATACAAGAGCGATGTGTTTAAGGACAATATTATGGAAATGGAAGAGCATGTAGATGAAGACGAAATGGGAGATAAGATACTGTGTGAAGAGTTTGACAGAGCACTGAAAGACCTGAGTCGAAACAAGGCCCCGGGAGTAGACAACATTCCATTAGAACTACTGATGGCCTTGGGAGAGCCAGTCATGACAGAACTCTACCATCTGGTGAGCAAGATGTATGAGACAGGTGAAATACCCTCAGACTTCAACAAGAATATAATAATTCCAATCCCAAAGAAAGCAGGTGTTGACAGATGTGAAAATTACCAAACTATCAGTTTAATAAGTCACAGCTGCAAAATACTAACGCAAATTCTTTACAGACGAATGGAAAAACTGATAGAAGCAGACCTCGGGGAAGATCAGTTTGGATTCCGTAGAAATGTTGGAACACGTGAGGCAATACTAACCTTACGACTTATCTTAGAAGAAAGATTAAGAAAAGGCAAACCTACGTTTCTAGCATTTGTAGACTTAGAGAAAGCTTTTCACAATGTTAACTGGAATACTCTCTTTCAAATTCTGAAGGTGGCAGGTATAAAATACAGGGAGCGAAAGGCTATTTACAATTTGTACAGAAATCAGATGGCAGTTATAAGAGTCGAGGGGCATGAAAGGGAAGCAGTGGTTTGGAAAGGAGTGAGACAAGGTTGTAGCCTCTCCCCGATGTTATTCAATCTGTATATTGAGCAAGCAGTAAAGGAAACAAAAGAAAAATTCGGAGTAGGTATTAAAATTCATGGAGAAGAAGTAAAAACTTTGAGGTTCGCCGATGACATTGAAATTCTGTCAGAGACAGCAAAGGACTTGGAAGAGCAGTTGAACGGAATGGATAGTGTCTTGAAAGGAGGATATAAGATGAACATCAACAAAAGCAAAATGAGGATAATGGAATGTAGTCAAATTAAATCGGGTGATGCTGAGGGAATTAGATTAGGAAATGAGACACTGAAAGTAGTAAAGGAGTTTTGCTATTTGGGGAGTAAAATCACTGATGATGGTCGAAGTAGAGAGGATATAAAATGTAGACTGGCAATGGCAAGGAAATCGTTTCTGAAGAAGAGAAATTTGTTAACATTGAGTATAGATTTAAGTGTCAGGAAGTCGTTTCTGAAAGTATTTGTATGGAGTGTAGCCATGTATGGAAGTGAAACATGGACGATAACTAGTTTGGACAAGAAGAGAATAGAAGCTTTCAAAATGTGGTGCTACAGAAGAATGCTGAAGATAAGGTGGGTAGATCACGTAACTAATGAGGAGGTATTGAATAGGATTGGGGAGAAGAGAAGTTTGTGGCACAACTTGACTAGAAGAAGGGATCGATTGGTAGGACATGTTCTGAGGCATCAAGGGATCACCAATTTAGCATTGGAGGGCAGCGTGGAGGGTAAAAATTGTGGTGTCACAGCCAGACACCACACTTGCTAGGTGGTAGCTTAAATCGACCGCGGTCCATTTAGTACATGTTGGACCCGCGTGTCGCCACTGCGTGATCGCAGACCTAGCGCCACCACAAGGCAGGTCTCGAGATACGGACGAGCACTCACCCCAGTTGTACGGACGACATTGCTAGCGACTATACGGACGAAGCCTTTTCTCTCATTTGCCAAGAGACAGTTAGAATAGCCTTCTGCTAAGTCCATGGCTACGACCTAGCAAGGCACCATTAGCCTTACATAGTTTGATAGTTATCGTATGAAATGTCTCATCAAGAACATTGTAAACCAACAAAGAATAAAAGTTAAGTATTCGAGGAGCTGCATACTTTTCTTATTAGAATCAATACTTATCCTGTTCCAGACTTCACGCCAGTCGGCGTGTGTGTACGCGTGCCTTTCTTTCGGCTACCCGTCACTGTGGACTGGCTGCCTTGTCCGTCCACATCATTGGCGACGAAGCAAACGTGTTCTTTCTAATTGCTTACATTTACTTGCGTCATGGCTTCGCCAGATGTACTGTCCGAATTTTATCGCTTGCAGAATCAGCAGACGCAGGCGTTATTGGATGCCCTTGGACAGCTCGTCCAGGGTCAACGTGCCATTCAAACCGATGCGGCAGCCGCCGCTTCATCGCTGCCGCCGCCACAACATGCAGTTGCACCGCAGACTATTGTTTCCGACAATGGCCCACAATTCATGTCCGCCGAATTTCAGTCATTCTGCCAGGCCAATGGTATTCAACATCTGACATCCGCGCCGTTTTTGCCTCAGTCATACGGTGCCGCTGAATGATTGGTCCGGACTTTCAAGTCACAGATGTTGAAGTTGAAAGAGTCGCATTCTCGGGAGGATGCGTTGTTGCTCTTTTTGTCTTCGTATCGCTCTCAGCCCCGAGATGGTCGCTCGCCGGCTGAGTTGCTCCACGGTCGTCCTCATCGAACCTTGATGTCTTTGCTGCATCCGCCACATCAGGTTCCTATGCAGCGGCAGACTTCTGCTTTTGCTCCAGGCGACGTTGTATTCTTTCGCAATTATCGAGGTTTACGGCGTTGGCTCGCAGGGCGCATTCTTCGCTGCCTCAGCCGCGCGATGTATTTGGTTTTGGGGGCCTCTGGTGAGGTACGTCGGCATCTCAATCAGCTGCGCCTCTGTCGTCGCACGGGTTCTGCCGCTCCCCGTCTGCTTTCAGCGACGGTGCCGTCCAGTCAGCGCCCTGGGGATCCATCTACTGGCTAGCCTCATCCCCAGGTGTTACCGACAATGCCTTCCAATTTGCCCCATGGTGACGCGCCTGTTCTCCAGCCGGCGCCGCCCGCAGTGGACGCTTCGCTGCAGCCGCCAAGCGCCTCCCTGGGTCCTGCGCCGCCGATCGCTTCCCGTGACCAGCTGTCCTCCGCCATGGAACTCTTGCCCGCTCTGGACCACATGACGTCATCGCGCGTCGGGTACCCCGATGCAATGGAGGTTGACCCTTCGGCCCCTCCTGTCTCTTTACGGGCGCATACACCGCATGTTGCCGTGCACCCTGGACTAGGTTTTCAGGCGTTTCCTCGCTCCCCTCGGACCGAATGGCCGGGTGCAGGTGGCACGGCCTCGCCTGTTGTTAAGCTCCCCACCTCATCGCATACGTCAACATGGGGTCCTCCCCACGGCGGACGGAAGCCTTATAACACGACCGTTCGCCGATTTGCGGGGGAGGAATGTGGTGTCACAGCCAGACACCACACTTGCTAGGTGGTAGCTTAAATCGGCCGCGGTCCATTTAGTACATGTCGGACCCGCGTGTCGCCACTGCGTGATCGCACACCTAGCGCCACCACAAGGCAGGTCTCGAGATACGGACGAGCACTCGCCCCAGTTGTACGGACGACATTGCTAGCGACTATACGGACGAAGCCTTTTCTCTCATTTGCCAAGAAACAGTTAGAATAGCCTTCTGCTAAGTCCATGGCTACGACCTAGCAAGGCACCATTAGCCTTACATAGTTTGATAGTTATCGTATGAAATGTCTCATCAAGAACGTTGTAAACCAACAAAGAATAAAAGTTAAGTATTCGAGGAGCTGCATACTTTTCTTATTAGAATCAATACTTAGCCTGTTCCAGACTTCACGCCAGTCGGCGTGTGTGTACGCGTGCCTTTCTTTCGGCTACCCGTCACTGTGGACTGGCTGCCTTGTCCGTCCACATCAAAACTCGTAGAGGGAGACCGAGAGATGAATACACTAAACAGATTCAGAAGGATGTAGGTTGCAGTAGGTACTGGGAGATGAAGAAGCTTGCACAGGATAGAGTAGCATGGCGAGCTGCATCAAACCAGTCTCAGGACTAAAGACCACAACAACAACAACAACAAGCCTCTTCAAGAGTTCAAACTTCTCTGATTTTACAGATGTGTTCATTTTTCAAGAGGTATATGGAAGGACGTTATGAGCTGCTTGTCTCTTCTTGGAAAGTGTGCTTTTAAACTGTCAAGAATAAATCTCTGAGTGATGAACACTGCTTATCTTGTAATATGTCACCTAGAACTGGATGAGCATTGCCATGAATATGATATTGAGTTGCCTAAAATATACTTTCCAAGTTTATGATTCCCAGACTGATGTTTGCTAATTTAGGATACAAAGCAAAATATGGATAAAAATATTAGAATAGAAGCTTTTGAGATGTGTTGCTACAGAAAAATACTGAAAACTAGACAGGTAGATCAAACAACTAATCAGGAAGTACTGAACTTAAATGGAGAAGAAAAAATTGTGGCATAAGGTGATTAAAAGAAGAGATTAGGAGGTAGAACACTTCCTGAGGCATCAAGAAATATGGCAATGGAAAAAAACTGTGGGGGTAAAAAAGATAGAGGGAGACTAAGGCATGAGAATGGTAAGCAGGTTAAAGAATATGGGTTCCATTAATTATGCAAATATGATGAGACTTGCACAGGATAGACTAGTGTGGAGATCTATATCAAACCAGTCTTCACACTGAAGATGACAATGATGACATCAACAACAAGGTTGAGTCTAGATCTGGCATACTTCCTGTCTCATAAGTTAATACTTAATACAACCCAATATCCAAGTTTTTGCACCTAAAATCGTGAACAGTGTGAAACAAAATGTAACTGTGATTGTATGTAACCAGTTGAAATTGTGTACTGGATTAGGATTCAGATCTATTCCACGAGCTGAATGCTAGCAACCACTATGCCATTCAAGTTCACATCACAAACTGACTCAATGCTTTAGTTGTCATCACAAGTTCCTCCCCAGATTACAGCAGAAAAGTGGAAACAGGTCTGAAAAGTTGAAGCTTTCAGTTGGTCTGTCAAGTGTGCTTGGATAGCATATTGGTTGACAGAACACGGCCCATGAAAGATGGGGCCTGAGTTTGAATACCAGTCTGGCATACAGTTTTAGCTTGTCATGTACAATAATCACAGCAAATACTCCACTTAGAATAAAAGAATTGCTTCTCAAACTGTAGCTATATTGGAATTCCACAAACACAATGTGACATTATGAAACAATAGCCTAAAACAGGTTTATTTGGACACATATACTCTTAACTAAGTGCCAAACAAATACTCCAAATTTCACAGAACGTCCCAGTGGTTAAAACTATAGCATCATCAGTAAATATCTGAACCTCCACGTTAGAGAATATTGCTTCATTTACTGCCATAAAGATACAGGTTATATGCTGTGGTATTGATGGTAGTCCAAAATTCATTGTTGTTTCTTGAGAATATGAAGGTGTTCATACAATGTCCACATGAATGCTACCAATCATTGTGCTGCAGTGATTAAGGCACTGGGTTCACATTCAGGAAGATTGGGATTCAAATCCCCATCCAGCCAATCAAGTTTAGGTTTCACGTGGTTTCTCTAAATTTTATTTCCCCAGTCTGAGATTGTGAACGTGTCTACTGACCACATCAATAGTAGGATGTCAAACTTTACTCTTACTTCCTTTTTCCACATAAATTACGTGTGGGGACAGCCAATGTAATCAGAATGAGCAAAGAAATCTCTGAGGATCTTGTAATCTCCATCTGTGCTCTCTGAGCCATTATCAGATGTGAAGCCAGGATACTTTTTATTATGGTAACTACACTCCTGGAAATTGAAATAAGAACACCGTGAATTCATTGTCCCAGGAAGGGGAAACTTTATTGACACATTCCTGGGGTCAGATACATCACATGATCACACTGACAGAACCACAGGCACATAGACACAGGCAACAGAGCATGCACAATGTCGGCACTAGTACAGTGTATATCCACCTTTCGCAGCAATGCAGGCTGCTATTCTCTCATGGAGACGATCGTAGAGATGCTGGATGTAGTCCTGTGGAACGGCTTGCCATGCCATTTCCACCTGGCGCCTCAGTTGGACAAGCGTTCGTGCTGGACGTGCAGACCGCGTGAGACGACGCTTCATCCAGTCCCAAACATGCTCAATGGGGGACAGATCCGGAGATCTTGCTGGCCAGGGTAGTTGACTTACACCTTCTAGAGCACGTTGGGTGGCACGGGATACATGCGGACGTGCATTGTCCTGTTGGAACAGCAAGTTCCCTTGCCGGTCTAGGAATGGTAGAACGATGGGTTCGATGACGGTTTGGATGTACCGTGCACTATTCAGTGTCCCCTCGACGATCACCAGTGGTGTACGGCCAGTGTAGGAGATCGCTCCCCACACCATGATGCCGGGTGTTGGCCCTGTGTGCCTCGGTCGTATGCAGTCCTGATTGTGGCGCTCACCTGCACGGCGCCAAACACGCATACGACCATCATTGGCACCAAGGCAGAAGCGACTCTCATCGCTGAAGACGACACATCTCCATTCGTCTCTCCATTCACGCCTGTCGCGACGCCACTGGAGGCGGGCTGCACGATGTTGGGGCGTGAGCGGAAGACGGCCTAACGGTGTGCGGGACCGTAGCCCAGCTTCATGGAGACGGTTGCGAATGGTCCTCGCCGATACCCCAGGAGCAACAGTGTCCCTAATTTGCTGGGAAGTGGCGGTGCGGTCCCCTACGGCACTGCGTAGGATCCTACGGTCTTGGCGTGCATCCGTGCGTCGCTGCAGTCCGGTCCCAGGTCGACGGGCACGTGCACCTTCCACCGACCACTGGCGACAACATCGATGTACTGTGGAGACCTCACGCCCCACGTGTTGAGCAATTCGGCGGTACGTCCACCCGGCCTCCCGCATGCCCACTATACGCCCTCGCTCAAAGTCCGTCAACTGCACATACGGTTCACGTCCACGCTGTCGCGGCATGCTACCAGTGTTAAAGACTGCGATGGAGCTCCGTATGCCACGGCAAACTGGCTGACACTGACGGCGGCGGTGCACAAATGCTGCGCAGCTAGCGCCATTCGACGGCCAACACCGCGGTTCCTGGTGTGTCCGCTGTGCCGTGCGTGTGATCATTGCTTGTACAGCCCTCTCGCAGTGTCCGGAGCAAGTATGGTGGGTCTGACACACCGGTGTCAATGTGTTCTTTTTTCCATTTCCAGGAGTGTATTAAAGTACTTTCCATTCCATTTTATTCAAGAATGGAGCATGAAATGTCTGCCTGTGTGCAAGGCATTATTACTTTTATCTTCACAATGTCTATGAGACATACACAGAGGACTCAAGAATACTTATAATTTCTGCCCAGAAATTTTCTAAGTAACTCATTAGATATCCACACAGTGCCTGTCTTCACATGTGTCTCACCACTTTATTTTTAGAACCCTGGGCTGTAATGAGCTCCAGGTAACTGGCCACCCTAATCCTTATCTCATCTGAGCTTGTGCTACATTATTAACAACCTCATCATTGAAGAAACAGTAAGTCCTAATCTTCCCTTTTCTCAAAAATGTTGTCCCTTATTAATTTCAAATATTTCAATGGCACTGAGGTTTTACCTCAGTGAGGGGCAAGGGAGGGCAGCCATCAGCCATCCCCCATTCCTCATTCCTCACCCCACATCTGCAAAATGGATAATGACTGTTAGGAAGCACACCCAGAACTATTTATCATGAACTCTCAAACCTGTTTCATCATTCACCATCAAATGTAACATTAGTTAACCTTCTTTCTCTGCCTGCCCCATATATCTGCATTTATCTGTTTAGGTCACTTTTGTATCATGCCATAGAAATGACTTTCAATGTATCCAGCAGCTTCATTGTTTTAATTTTTATCTGCATTGTATATTTTGTGCCATTGTGAAACTATGTCATCATCATCATAATCCTCTCATTTATGTACTTCACACTTTTCTCAAAAGATGTTGAAATATTTACCTCTGTACTCTCAAATGTCTGGTACAGACCACAAGCATCCATTTTTCCCTAAATCATTTTCTTTACTCCTCAATTTTCTAAAATAGAGAAATAATTGTGACTGAAGCTGATGACAATGAAGAACCATGACACTTATAGTGTGCACAGATTTAGTACAGTAAGTGCTTGTGAAGGGTTGAAAGTGCAGTGCCATTGTGGATGAAGATGGAATTAAAGGAATGGATATTGTGATATAAAAAAGTTTCCTTCTCTCAAAATGGCCAATAGAATCAAGTGACTGTTAGAGAATCATCAACATTATCCTGTGTATTACTTCATAGGGCTCTGTGAAAACACCTGAAATATAATCAGGGACTTTGTGTCACAGTATGGTAATCAGGATCTACATAGTGCCATATCTTAGGATCTGCATGGTGCCACTTCCTTTCTAATCAGATTTTAGCATGAAAATTTCTCCTACCATCAATAATAAGAGTAGTTATCTCATGGATAAGCAAGGCCACAATCTAGTGGATCTGACTGTAGAGTTGGAGCTCATATCCTTACAATTAATTAAAATGAAATTTGTCTTCTATTGTAAATAAAAGTGTATTTATAACTAAATATCTTATAAGCAATCATTCTTCCCATTCTCCATATGTGAATGGAATTGGAAAAAGCCCTAAGAACTAGTACAGTTGGAAGTAACCCCTGCCATGCAATTCTCTATGGTTTCCAGACTGTGGGTGTAGATGTAAATAACTTGGTGATACTACTATATAAATACAAAAATGAGGACCAATATGTGGGTTTCTCTCACTCTAAGGTCTGAGTGGCCTGCAATTCCTCTATGACCTTTAGCTCTTTCCTTCCAAACAAAGAAACTAATAGTGCCAAAATCCAAGCTAGTTTCGTGTACTTTTATATGCATATATTGCCAGTAATAGAAAGTCACTTAATGAAAATAGGTGAAGCAAAAAACAAAGCTCCACATTTTGGCCAGATGGGCCAATAGGTACCAACTAACTACCAATCATCCTCTACCAATGGTGTCATTTGGATGTGGCACAGAGGGGCATGGGATCAGCACAATGCACTCCCAGGCATCAGCCTTCTAGACCTTGGAGCCATTACTTCTCATTCAAGTAACTCCTGAAATGGCATCACAAAGCTGAGTGCACCCCATTCCAGCCCTATCACCAAGAAAAAATCCACGGCAATACCAGAAGTTGAACCTGGGTCTTCCACATAGCAGCCAAACATGCTGACCACTGAGCTACAGAATATAAGTACCAGTTAGCAATGCCATCTCATAATTTTATGATTTTCTCAAGTGAATTTTTCCTTTTGATATAATTAACTATGTCCCTTTATGTACTGTAAGTGATACTTTGTAACACTGCTTACGAAATGCATGTATGATTTGCTGACAGTATAAGTAACTGACATAGAAGCCTTTTATCTTTAATTACAAGATGCTACCTGAAGGTTAAATAAAATCATATCATATGAGATTTTTATTTTCCACAGTCACCTTCAAAGTAGTCCCTTTAGGAGCTCAGACACCAATCCCAGTGCTTCCGCCATGAACAGAATGCATCCTGAAAATCTTTTTTACTCAGAGTGTTCAGCATCACTTGCAATTCCACTTCGACCTCCTCTATCGTGCCAAATTTTAATCCCTTCAACTTCATTTCTGACTATGGAAACAGAAAGAAATAGCACAGAACCAAGACAGGGGAATAAAATGGATGAGGAAGAACTACCGTGTTGTTTTTTTACCAAAAAACTGCTGCATGATGAAAGTTGTATGTGGCCTCGCATTGTCATGATGAAGGATCCAATCATTCATGCACCATTTCTCTGGATGTTTCCTTCTCACATCCTCCCTTGGCCATCATAGGACAGCACCAGATATTGTGGATGATCCACCTATGATCTTTCACAGTCATATTCTGAACAGCACTGACATTTTCTGGTATGATGCCAGTAGATGGTCTTCCTGAACATTCATTATCAACAACAGATATTCAGCCATTTTTAAAATGTTTAAACCAGTCATATATTTGGCCCTGGCCCAAACTGTCATTACTAACATTTTGTTTGTTTCTCAGAATGTGTTACAGAGTTTAAAATAGAACTTGATACAGCAAGGTTGTTTTCTCAAGTCAGTCATTGCAAAATCGCAAACAGAAACAAACGTCACAGTGAAAAACTGTCCCCCAACAATAAACACATCCACTTAGATCAAAGCTGCTAGGCATACTGACACATGAAACATGTATTACAATGCTCTTAGTGGCATTTGATTGTAGTATGATTTATAAGAGCGAGTCATACAAATTTCGGGAACAATTGGATAGGACTCATATTCTGATTTTCTCTAGACATTATTTATTGGTAACAAATATACAATATAACTTATTCTTATTGAAAGTATAAAAATAGTAATAGTAAATTAAAAATGAGCACAACATTTTCCTAAGAAATACTTGCCTCTAATTTAAATGATTCCTTTCTACATCTGAACCGAGCTTCTATGGCCTCGAACAGCTCCTGCAGAGGTAATGATGAAGTGTAGCCACATGAGAACTGCTTGTTTTTAGCAAAATGCTTATTAAGTCTGTGCACCAATTGGTATACAAAAAGGCACAGAGATGAAAATGTATTGCACTGAAGATGATATTGTTGCGAAGATTTTACAGTAGAGATTGTGACTATATTTTTTTCCAAAAAACATGGTGCAAATCCAACACTAGAAACAGTTTCAGGTCCTGAATCTTCAAATGAAAATTCTGAAATTAGAAATGTAAACCTCCTTGAGTTATCTTTGAATTGCTTGTAACTTTATAAGACAAACAAGATAATTTCTCAGTCTTACCTGGGAAAAGTACCAGTGGTTCAACAATAGGCAGATTTGAATTAATTGCTATTTTGAATTCAGCATTTTTTTCTGGGGCACATGGCTTTGCTACAAGCTTTAGTGGAAGTTGTGCAAAATGTTGCAAGATGCGTGGAATGCTCCTGCTGTTTGTAACATATGAAGTAACAACTCTCATCTCCAGAGAAGGGACATCACCCGGCTGAGATAAATATATATATGTTGTCCAATGAAATTCTCCACCTGAAACAAAAATAATCTTGTGTGAGGCCTAAGTGCATATGACTGTAATAATCTGTCAGAGAAAAAGTGACATAAAGGATGTTCTTGAAATATAGTGTCCCATGGTTACAGTAATATGAGGCTCTGTTATTTGGCCACAAGAAACAGTCATGTCCAATTTCACAAGCAGAGAGCATATAACAAAAAAGTGTTTCTCAGAAATGGTGATTATAATTATGAAGGTATCCTTAAATAATTCAGCATTCTTAGATTTTTCCCATTTTGTGTTTATATGCTGTGCATGGCTTTCAAGAAACTGAAGCAGTAGCCAATTATGATTGCAACTTTTCAATGGAAAGAGAGTTTCACTTAAACAAATATTAATAATGCTGACAAGGATAAAAGAAGAAAGACTTTAAGCTCAACAAGTGTATGAATTCACAGGCAAAAGACATCAGCTATTTTAAGCTTTAAATGGTCCCTATACCAAAGCTAAATATTTTACAAGTGAAAATTTTCACCAGTACCGGTAGTATCAATATGAAATGCCACAGATTTCCTCAGCAGACCATAACCGTGTGTAATATACACGTCTATTATTTGTTCTTTCAGTCTTTAAATAACCAGTATTGCTTTTTACAGAAGAATGCAGCATTATATGAAGACAGTTTACTACTCATCAAAAGAAAAGTTGCTGTGCTGTTACTCTATAACTACTACTGATCTGAATATCTTTTGTAATTGAACAACTCCAATTATCATTGTGGAAAAGGCATGACAGCAGACTGCAGTGAAAGAAATATTAGTAATTCATTTGTCATGAATTTCTCCACTTGACAGCATGTCAAGCCTGTATAAATGCATTACAAATGCACTGCAGTGTCACACATGAATATTGGGTGAAGTGAAACAGGACAATATAAAATGTACCTACTTAGAGTAGAATGAAAGTTACCTGTCCTTTTTTCCCAGTACCCATCTTACCTTTTCCTCACATTGTTGTCTTTTGTTTTCACTTCAAGCTAGTTGATATGAGCTACAATTTCCCATATTACTGTTTCCATGTTGCTGGTTCCTACTATCATGTTTACATCTACATCTAAATAATGTATTTTATGGACTACAAGATGCACTTTTTTCTTCAAAAAAATTTTTCTCCAAAATTCAGATGCATCTTATACTCAAAATCAATGAAAAATATCCAGTGTTTGATTTTAAATTCCCACCAGTCTTAAAAAGATCCATATATTCAATGTCATGGGAAACCTATTCTATCTGGCAACATTGGATTCATTCAGCAGCAGCAGTGCACCAATGTGACAAACATGAGTAGCAGGGATTAAGAAGCTTTATTGAGGAAGAGTTCTCTTCTTGTGCTAGATCAGTTCAGTAGCCATTTGAAAAATTCTGTGAAAGAAACTGAGACAGGAAAATACAGAGCTTGCTGTTATTCCAGGAGGACTTACTCCACAATTGCAACCTCACTATGTCTCAATAAATATACCATTTAAAGTGCATGTGAGAGAGAAACGAAACAAATGGATGATGGATGAAACCTAACATGAATTCATGCCGAAGGGAGCTTTAAAATGACCAACGATCAAATAAGTGTGTCAAGGGTAAAAGAGTCATGGTCTAGAGTGAGAGAAAACATTACTGTTAAATCTTTCAAGAAGTGCGGCATAAGTAATGCTCTTGATGGCAGTGAAGACCACCTTATATATGAAGAGCACAACAATGATGACAAAGAGGAAGAAGAAAGTGTAGATGATGATTTTCAGGGATTTTAAATGACAGTTCAGTTTTATAAGCTGACAACTTTTTTTCAGGCTTTGCAGTCTAATAATAAAAATGGTAAAAATGTTATTTTTTAAAAAAATTGCTTAAAAATTAAAGTCCATCTTATAGTCCACTTGCAAATAGAGCAAGGGAAAAATGACTATCTATATGCCTCCATACGAGCCCTAATATCTCATATCGAAATTTATGTTGGCAGCAGCAGAATTTTTCTGCAGTCAGCTTCGAATGTTGATTCTCTAAATATTCTCAATAGTGTTCCTCAAAAAGAATGTCACTTTTGCTGTGTCTTGCTACTAGTGCACCAAGTATAGTGTCACTGCATATGTTTATTTGAATCAGCTGCCAACTGTATCAGAGCAAGCTGGCTGCTGGAGGCCACCTATGGGAGGCATGCACACAGCGCAGTCTCTGCCACACCATCTGCAGGCAACTCACACATATATCTGTGCAGAGCAGTGCTGACAGATATCTCTATGTTGATCTAGTTTGTACCATGCACATCAGTTGGTCTGTGTCTTGTGGAGTCTCAAGAGTCTTTACCATTATTGTGCAGATGTTATTAATAAAGCCCTATTTGTGTGACTTGGATCAGTTTTGTGTATTACTTGGTTTCTACACAACTGGTGATGGTTTTGGAACAGTTTCTGCAATTGCAGTCTTCAAGTGCAATTTCATCAAGTTTACCCAGTATGAACACATTGCTACCTTATTGAACAGCTTACTTTGGCTGTGACCACTTTGTTGGCTTCTATTAACAGACAGGATACTGTTCCACTGGTCCATCCACCCACTTTTCCTCTGTATGATGATTCAGCCAGAGAATTGGAAAACTTACAAAATAAATAAATAAATCACACAGCATTTTTTGGCTTTTGGTGTGACTCGAGTTTTTGCAAAGCCTTCTTTCTCTCATAGATTCCACGTATGGTGCAGCAATTATTGTGTCACCTTGCCCCTTTACAAGAACTGGCAGTTCTTACTTTTGATCACATGTGCAGCGTATTGTCCAGCTATTATTGCAAACGAATGCATGTCATAGCAGCGCAAGATGAATTCTATTGGCGCTGCAAGAAACCAAACCAGCCATACAGGGCCTGGGCAGTTGAACTTCACAGTCTAAGCTGTAAGAGTCAATTTGTTACTGATGCCCATAATGACTCTTATGCAGACTCTATGGTGCATTACAAAATTATCTGTTTAGCTTCAGACAAGAAAGTGCGCTAGAAGGCTTTACTCTGTGAAAAACCCATGTTGGCAGAAGTTTTGCAAATAGCACAATCCTTTGAAGTTACTCTGCAGTGAATGACCAAATTGAAGCATGGGGTGATGTGGCAGTAGTGTCACAAGGACAACACTAGGACAACAGACAGCTTGCATGTGGAAGTGGCTGTGGTAGCAGTAAGCATGCAGGCCCAGTGCCAAACTGACCAAGACTGAACCAAACAGCTGCGACTGCCACAGCACCAGCATCAATGTTCCCTTTTCCGTCTTGTCCTTTTTGTTTTTTCCAGCATGAATGTTAGGTGTTCCCTAAGCACTGTGCTACTTGTAATGCTTGCCAGAAGAAAGACCACATTCCCTTCATGTGTTGTTCACCAAAGGTTGCTCAGGATATGGAAATGGATGCAAACTGTGCAACTCCAATGCTTGTGACTTCTCCCAAAAGTTGTTCATCGAGTTAAGTGTTTTTTGCCAAGTGGTCCGGCTACAGGTCGAGACAGGTGCTGCAGTGATGCTATTGAATTCACAAACCTAATTGAGTTAAGGTTCACTGCCATTGACACTGACTGCACAAAAGCTGGTCATTTACAACAAGCAGAACATTGTACTGTTGGAACAATTTATGGCATCTGCCTCTTACAAGTCATTGGCTCATTTTTGGTTGTTGCTGAGACCGGAATTGAGAGCTTGTTTGGGATTGACGCATTTCAGGCATTTTGATCTACTATCACTGATCCAGTTCACCTTCTTTCTGATCAGGTACTATATTGGATAGGCTTCAATCTCTAGAGGGGTTCAACCTGTTATGGCTAGTGAATGGTCATCTCTGTTGGTCATAGTTTGGAAGCCATTTGGGGAAACTTTGCCTATGTGATGACTTCAATACTACTGTCAATGTGCTGTTCATCATGGACACGTATCCTCTCTGATGCTAGGAGCAACTGTTGGCAAAGACATCAGGTGGCCAGTACTTTTCTAAACCTGATTTGTCTAAAGTTCCTGTGAATGAAGAGTCTTAGGGAGTTCTAGTTTTGAATACTCCTTTTGGTCTCTACCATTTGCACCTTCCTTTTGGTGTGACTAGCGCCCCTGCTATTTTCCAACTATTTTTAGAGAAAGTGACTATGCCTGTCCTGAATTGCATTAATTATCTGGATGATATTTTTGTCATGGGCTCCTCCATGGTCAATCATTTGAAAAATTTGTGCACTTT